>NC_041388.1:72684697-72835335 GCF_002162155.2 Triticum dicoccoides
GTAGTAGGAGGGAGCCCGTACATCGAGCCCCTGGGCCTAGCGTTACTCCTTTAAAGGTAGTATTGCTATGGCAAATTTGTGTTGGGTCTAACCCCATCCTGCGGATTGTATCCTGATATATTAGGTTTAGGCTACTGCCGCCATCCATCAAGACTCGTGTGAAGTGATATCCGCCAATTATTGGGTCTAATACCAGGGCAGCCCATCCTGCGTGTCAGATACTTGCTGAGTAATTGTGATGGTCAAAAGTGATCGGTTGAGACGACCAGTGGCAGGACTTCGTGGTGATAGGCACTTGGGTATATTTTTCTGGGAGTGATGTGTTGTTTTTTCCCTTGATCACGTGTAACACGTTTACTGTTTTGACTTCTGGTGGAAATTTCTTTTGTTCCCCCGTGTCTTGCTTGGGGGGCTCGTCCTCGTCTTCACTTGGTGTATCCTCCCCCTTGTGTACGGCGTTGAGCCTGCCGGACTGCTTGAAGACCCAACATTCTCTGTGGGTATGATTAGCAGGTTTACCAAGGGTACTATGGATCTGCATACTTGGTTCAGAATTTTGTTGAGGCTGGACAGTTCATCCCTGATGCCTTTAGGGGGCAGCTTTTGACCTGATCGAGAGCTTTTGAATCCGGCATTTACTGCCGTGCCCTTCGTGCTATCTTCTTTATTCCGGCGTTTGTTATTGTTGTTGCGCCATGATTTCCCGTTTCTATTTCTAACTTTAGATGTACTGGGGTTGCTGGTGCTGCATCTGGCTAGCCAGCTGTCCTCACCCGCGCAAAAGCGGGTCATGAGGTTTGTTAGTGCGCCATCGTTCTCGGCTTATTTTGGCCGAGGTGTCTGGCGAGCCATTCGTCACAGACGCTATGCTTGAAAGCTGCCAAGGCTTCGGCGTCCGGACAGTCGACAATCTGGTTCTTTTTAGTAAGAAACCTGTTCCAAAGCTTTCGGGCTGACTCTCCGGGCTGTTGAGTTATGTGACTCAAATCATCCGCATCCGGAGGTCGGACATAAGTCCCTTGAAAATTTGCCCGAAAGGCGTCTTCGAGCTCTTCCCAACTTCTAATGGAGCTTTCGGCGAGGCTTTTGAGCCAGTGACAAGCTGGCCCTTTAAGCTTGAGGGGTAAGTACTTGATGGCATGGAGATCATCTCCTCGAGCCATATGGATGTGAAGGATGTAGTCCTTAATCCAGACCCCAGGGTCTGTTGTCCCGTCGTATGCCTCTATGTTTACGGGCTTGAATCCCTCTGGAAATTCATGGTCCAGCACCTCATCGGTGAAACATAGGGGGTGTGCGGCACCCCTGTAGATGGGTGTACCGCATTGTTCGGATGTTTGTTGTGTTGCATTGTATGCTGGGGCGTGCTTGCGTGGTCCATAGATGGATCTTGTTGCGCCGTCCTTTGGGTGCGAGCCCTCGCATGGGTCGCGTATTGTATTGTGAGCAGCGTTGTATGCCGCTCTGTATTGGTAAAGGGGTCGTCTATCCGACCAGGTGGCTGCTTTGATATTTGGTTGTGGGGGGTCTGAGGCCTCCTCATTGAATTCGGGTAGCAGTTTCCGCTTCGGGTAGCTCTTGGAAGGGCGATTGTCGCCGTACCTTGCTGCAGTGTTGAGTATTTTACTCCATCTGATTTGGAGTGTGTCTTGCGCGGCCTTGAGCCTTTGCTTCTGCTTTCTCAGACTCCTCGCGGTGGCAACAAGCCTTTTACGGACGGTCTGCTGCTCCGGATGCCTGTCCGGCGTTATGTCGTCCGGACCATGATCCTTGATAGGATTTGTTTGTTCGGTTTGATTATCCGGATTGCCGTTGTCCGGCAGCGGTTCGCCCTGCTCCAGCGTTGGGTCTGTGTGATTGCTATTTCGGTTGGGGCGGGATTTGGGGCGGCGCTTGCGTCGCCGCTTTGACTGCTTTTCAAGGGAACAAGCCTTCGGTGCGTCCTTCCGCTCCTCCTCGTCGTCTTTTGGTGCGTCCACCATGTATATGTCATGTGACGAGGTGGCGTTCCAGGGCCCAATAGGCGCTGGTTCTTCATCGTCTCCTTCATCGACGTCCATACTGTCGATGTCTTCGAAGTCGAGGTCGAGCATGTCGGTTAAGTCGTCGACAGTGGCTACAAAGTGGGTGGTGGGTGGGCTTTGAATTTCTTCATCGTCCGTACCCCAGCCTTGCTGACCGTAGTCCGGCTAGGGCTCTCCTGATAAAGAGAGAGACTTTAGTGACTTCAGGATATCGCCAAAAGGCGAGTGCTGAAAGATGTCCGCGGCAGTGAACTCCATGATCGGCGCCCAATCGGATTCGATCAGTAGGGGCGCGGAGGGTTCGGAGTCCGGCTCCTTGGAGTCACGAGTCTCGCAGAGTACGGGGCTGGTGCTTGGCTCAATCGCCGTTGGGGTCGCAGCCCCCGAGGTGGCGTCCAACCGCCCATCCTCGATCGGTGCAGTTGGCTCCGAATTAAGGGTCGGAGCCGATGCGGGTGTGGCCTCTAGGGCACTGTTCGGCGGCAGAGCTAGATCATGCTCGTCGTGACAGTGCGGCACGCTCGGCAGTGGCTTGAATCCGTCGAAGATCAAGTCCCCGCGGATGTCAGCCGTGTAGTTTAAACTTCCAAATCTGACCTGACGGCCAGGGGTGTAGCTTTCGATCTGCTCCAGACGACCAAGCGAATTGGCCCGCAGTGCGAAGCCGCCGAAGACGAAGATCTATCCGGGGAGGAAGGTCTCACCCTGGACTGCATCGCTATCGATGATCGTAGGAGCCATCGAGCCTGACGGCGACAACACAGAGGAAATCTCAATGAAAGCACCAATGTCAGTGTCAAAACCGGCGGATCTCGGGTAGGGGGTCCCGAACTGTGCGTCTAGGCCGGATGGTAACAAGAGGCAAGGGACACGAAGTTTTACCCAGGTTCGGGCCCTCTCGATGGAGGTAAAACCCTACGTCCTGCTTGATTAATATTGATGATATGGGTAGTAGAAGAGTAGATCTACCATGAGATCGAGGAGGCTAAACCCTAGAAGCTAGCCTATGGTATGATTGTTGATGTGTATGTTGTCCTACGGACTAAAACCCTCCGGTTTATATAGACACCGGGTAGGGTTAGGGTTACATAGAGTCGGTTACAATGGTAGGAGATCTACATATCCGTATCGCCAAGCTTGCCTTCCACGCCAAGGAAAGTCCCTTCCGGACACGGGACGAAGTCTTCAATCTTGTATCTTCATAGTCCAGGAGTCCGACTGAATGTATAGTCCGGCTATCCGAACACCCCCTAATCCAGGACTCCCTCAGGCACGTTCGTCCAATTTCTTCGGGCGAGCAGTTTTCACCGTGGCTATAAATACCCCTCCTTCCCTTCCTCACTTATTTTACTCCGCTCGACCTCTCTCTCCAGCTCGAGCTTCTCAAACCCTAGCGCCGCCGGTACTTCATCGCCGCCGGTGAGGAAGAGCTTCACTGCCTCAACCTCGTCGCCGACGTACTCGCGCCGACCGCGGAAATCTTCACTCCGCCGTCGCCGTAGCCGTCTTCCTCCGCCGAGTTAGGGCGTGGAAGATCTACACAGACGAACTTCACCTCTCCACTTCACTGTTCGTCGTGTTCTTCGTCCAGGGTAATTAAAAGTTACTTTTACTTCCCTCGTTTGATTCGGATGATTATCTGCAAAATCTTCAAAAGTGTTTTTCTTCATATCTTCACACACTGAACACCTCACAAGTCATCTATTCTTGATTCGTTTCTCTAAGCATCATTTTTCTTCAAGATTCCTCAATTGTGTGGATCTTCGATCTATACAACTCTGGAACCTAAGACAAAGAACGCTTAGTGAAAATCTTCAAGACTCATCTGGTCGAATTCCTCAAACTTGTTCTTTTTGAAAAACCTTCTGAGAACGCATATGACCTCTCCAAATTCCTCGCAACTATACTCTGTTCACAGGTACACATGTCAGCTGCTGAATCACTAGGTTCTCATCAACTTAACTCATTTGCAGCGTTCCTCGAAGAAAAGTTGCATACTTCTTCAGAGAATTCAATTTCAAATTCCTCAACTGAAGAAAATGGCTGATGGTAAGAAGCCACAGAAGGGAGGAAAGAGGCCTAAGGTAAATACAGCGTTTGAGATCCCTGATGACATATATGATGGGTACTACACACCTACTGAGGAAACCAAGAATGAGCGCAAAGTGCGCAAACAGAGGATAGAGAGGAGATGGGCAAGAGAATGGAGGGATTACAGATATGCCACTCCTAAGTACATGAAGAAATTCACACTCAATCCTCCATGCCCAAGAGCTCCATTGGCACCTGGCCAAATAGCAGATCCCACCAGCCTCAAGCGCGGTGAGGACTATCCTGATGAATGGGCCAAGCGCCAAGCCAAGCTGGCTAAGCAAGCCAGAGAAGCAGTGAGGAAATTCAATGAAGACTCTGCTGCTACTGCTGCCTCTGCTGAGGCCTCTGCTGTTAAGCCAAAGAAGGCTATGTCTAAGAAGCCTGCGCGCATGCCAAGTTCCTCAGCAATGCCCTCACGGCCAGAATCCTCAAAGCCCTCACGGTAAATTCCTCATGCTGCTCCTGTTCCTCCAAAGTCCTCAGCTCCTCCGCCAAAGCCTTCAGCTGTTCCGACTAAATCCTCAGCACCTGTGCATCTCGCCTCGTGCCAAAGGACTGCCGGCATCTCCATTGCCTCAGGTGTCTCAGCTAGTTCCTCAGCTGCACCAAGTTCCTCAGCTGTCCCCTCACTGCTGAAGACAAAGGCCACTGCTGGACGAGGTCCTCGCCCAAGTCCTCAAAAGAAGCAAGTCGCTTTCCAAGTGCCTTCTGATGAAGACGAAGCTGATGATGATGAACTTGCAGAAATCATCAGAGACAGGCAAGTCAGGGCCGCTAGAGCCAAAGGATCAGATGTGTCACTGCTTTTGGATCCCAAGCTGATCCTCGACTACATTGATGATTGGCACAAGGACCCCAACACTCCATTGCCTAACTTCAAGCTGACTCCTGGCCAAAGTCACATGCTGACCCACTTCATTCAAGAAGAAAAGTGGAAATTTGAGAAGGCCAGGCAGATCAAGAAAGCACAGTACAAGAAAGAGCGCTATTTGAAGAAAAACATTATCTCTATGACAACTGAAGAACTTGTCACTATTCAGACTAAGATTAAGAAACTCAGTGATGACTTTGACGCATATCGCACTGATTGGCTTGGAGCCAAAGTTCATTTTCTGAAACTTGCGGATAACTTGACTTCAAATGTTGCAGCACCAATGCAACAGGAAATTCCTCAGGCTGAAGCATCTGCTCAGCCTACTGAAGAAAATGCCAGCACCGCTGATGACAATCAGGCTGCTGAAGATAATGTGAGTTCCAGGGCTGATGACTGCATTCCAGCTGCTGAAGAAATTGCCAGGGCACCCACTAGTGGTGTGCCTGAAGAAACTGAAGAACTCAGGGCAACTGCATCAGTTGTGCCTGAAGAAAATCAAACAGATTCCTCAGCTGCTCCTACACCAACTTCAACTCCAATCCTTCCATCTGCATTAGATGTGAAGAAGACCAAGGCTGCAGAGCGTGCTGCAGTGAAGAAAAGGAAAGCATCAGCTGCTTCAGATTCTTCAGCTCCGAAGAAAATGAAGCCTATGACAAGTTCATTCGCAAACCCGATTGATGTTGTTCCCATCTCAGCCAGGCCATCAAAGGACCTTGTTTCTTTTGATGAAGAATATGTGATCCCCAGCGGATCTGATGAAGAAACACATTCTGCTGCTTCGTCTGAATCGTTGGATGAAGAAATTGAAGTGGATGTGATCCCTTCAACACCTATCATCTCCTCGCCTATGCCTCAGTTCATAGCTGAAGAGGCTGGCGTTGAAGAAATGGAAGATGAAGATATGGACATTGGCTGCTCCACACCCGTAATCAGTGATGAATTCTGGGAAAGTCAGCATCCAAACTCACCAATGTTCACCCCTCTACAGCAAATTCCTCAGTCCCCCACACAAACTGTTCACATGGGCTCTGAAGAAACTCATCCCACTGCATCTGTTCATGAGGAAATTCCAGCCACTAGTGCTGAAGAAACTGCTGCTGCTGAACAACCAACGACGCAAACTGCCACTGAGGAGGAACCAGAAATTCCTCAGCCTGAAGAACCTGCGATTGAGATTCCTGAGGTCGTGATGCAACTCACTGACACTCCTCTGCCGAAGCCAAAGGATCCATTCTCACGCAAGCAAAAGTTCAAGGCTGATGATTTCTTTGGTGAGCACGTATTCTTCGAAGACTACAACCCATATGACTCTGCTCGCATTAGGAAGAGGCGTTTCTGGACTGCTAGTCAAGCCAATTTCTATTCCTAAGTGCTGTTCAACAAGGAGAAGATCTTCTACCATGAGCATATTCCTCACGTGGATATGGAATCTCTGCCGTGCTTCGCACCAGTCCTCAGTGTTCTTCACGACGCTGGACTGCTCAACTTTTGCTCTGACATCTGCGATTGGAATGAAGAACTGATTCTTCAATTCTATGCAACGCTGCACATCACCGGAGATGCTGAAGCTATGAATTCATGGGTGCTGGATTGGATGTCTGAAAACACTCACTACACTGCACCAGCCTCTGAATTGCTTTGTTCTCTACCACTCAGTCCTCCCCTTGAAGAAGCTCGCTGCATCTACAGTGAACCTGAGCTCACACATCATTACATGCAGGTGCTAATGAAACCTTTGAAGCTAGGTCAGGCACCAAGAACCAAATTCCTCGTGAAGGAATTGTTGTACGTGCCCAGAACTGTCTATCGTATTCATACGAGGACAATCAGTCCTATCAAAGGCCATGACTCATCTGATGAGGAAATTGTCGGCATCATGAAGAATCTGGTATTCAACATCATTCATGGCATTCCTGCCAATTATCACGATTTCTTCATGAGGACTATGGCCAATGTTGCACTGTCTCCGTTTGAGCTGAAGCCTTATGCACCTTGGATTATGAGATTCCTCAGGACAAGGTCTTCACTCAACTACAAAGCTGATTTCTAGAATCACCTCAGCTACTTGCCCCCAATTGAAGTCCTCAAGCAGACATATTCCTCAGTTGATGGAAAGGGCAAGGCACCAGCTGTAATAGATGAAGGCATTCGTCCATTGGATGGTCAGTTTCGCAGAGCTGCATCTTATTCCACCAATGATGACTCTGCCACACATGACTCTGCCAATGCACCCAAGTCCACTCCTCAAGCCACTGCTCCGCGTGTGATGACTGACCATGAACTTCTGCTTAGTCTTCACGCAGAAGGTGGATCGAAATCACAAATGGGTTAAGCGTCAGTTTGGTTCCCTTCTTCACAACATGACTGCCACACACAATGCAGTGAAGAAAAACCGCTACTACCTCCATCAAGTCTTCGGTCGCACCTGGGCAATCCTGTCACATCTGTATGGTGAAGAAGATCTGAAGAACATGGGTCTCAAAGAAGATTTTGACTGGTCTGCACCTCCACCGAAGAAATTCAAGAAGGTCCAGGTTCCTTCTCTGGTGGCCAGCTCATATTCTTCATCACGTGACACTGATGAACATGAAGATTTGGACGACATTGCGGCAGGCCCTACATCAACAAACGACCCCAACAACGCTGGTGCTCCTTCATCAACTTGATTATCTTCAAGGGCGTTAGTCCTCATTTTCGATCCTTTTGGTCATTCGATGACAAAAGGGGAGAAATATGAGTTAGTCTTCAAGCGGGTCTACTATATGGGCGTTTTTTTGCTAAGTTACAACTCTCGTTCTTCTGAAACTTTATTGGATCGAGTTGTAATCTTAAACCCGATGGTGCTCTGATACTTCTGATGCACTGTGCTCTGATACTTTTGATGCACTATTCTGCATGCTTATTCCTCGTTAATATTATTGCACGCATGCTGAATTTCATCAGGCACCATATTTCATCATGCATTTCAAATTCTTCACATTATATGTTAAATGCGTGTATGAATTACAAGATATAGGGGGAGATCTCCATGATTCAACTCTTCAAGTGTGCATTGCTTCAAAAGCAAATTCCTCACTATGCACATCTTCAGGGGGAGTTCTTCTATATCTTGCAATCAAATTCCTCAATATCAGTAGTTACACTTCATATGTTTATCCCCGTTGAAAACTTAACCTATATTGTCATCAATCACCTAAAAGGGGGAGATTGTAAGTGCATCTAGTGCCCCTTAGTGATTTTGGTGTACTGAGGACTTATAGGTTAAGGGACTAATGCGTTTGTGAGTGTACACAGGTCTATAAGTCTATGAGGAGTTTGATATTTACAAGAAAAGTCGACCCCTAAAAATGAATATCTTCGACTGAAGATTTTGGTATTTCCAAAGTCTTTCTGAAGACTTTGAAAGTGAAGAAATTGGTGTGACTTTGAAGACTTGGTATTCTTTCGAGGAACATGAAGCGTGAAGACTTTCGTTTTCATAGTTTTGTTTTCTCTTTCTTGAGTCATAGGAAACACCGTACTGTTAAAGGGGGTCAAGGAAATACTAAGGACAAATTTCCATGTGACGCTCAACTCAAAATCCTACACCTACCAATCCCTTCGAGTGAAGCCATTGGAAATCTCATACAGTTCAGTCAATTTCTTCAGTGACAGAGACGAAGTTCTTCTTGTCTCTGAGGAATTTGTCCTGACTGAGGAGTTAGGAATTCGCCAGTGCGGATTGCCTACACAGTGAGGAACATGATAGCCCTGAGGATTTTGCTACTCAAAATTACAACGGTTGCTGTGCTATGCGCCAGCTGTCCCAAAATATCTATCCACCTAATGGTCATATCATTGAAGGGCATTTATGTCTTATCATGTCGGGCTGCTCCCTAGGCTATAAATAGCCGCCCCCTACAACCACTAGCTGGTTGGCTGCTCCAAGAGAAACTGACACTTGTCATTTCAGAGCAACCCATCCTCTGAGGACTTTGAGCGAAAATCATCAAGTGAAGAAAAACCGAAAAACCAAAACCCAAAACCCAAACACCTACAAATCACAAGTGATTGAGCATCACTGAAGAGATTGATCCTGAGTGGATCCGAAGCTTGTTACCTTTGAAGACTGTTCTTCTTCCAGAAGGTTAGGCGTCATGGTCTAGAGCATCCAAGAGGAATTGTGGATCACCGGGTGACCAAGTTTGTGAAGGTTTGGAAGTCGCCTGAAGACTTACCACGAGTGATTGGACGAGGTCTGTGTGACCTTAGTTCAAGGAGAATACGGTGAGGACTGGGTGTCCTGAGCTGCGTGTTCAGGACTGGGTGACCGGGACTATGTGTCCTCGAGTTTAAATACTCAGCTGCTCCAACCAGACGTACAACTGAGATAGCAGTTGGAATTAGTCTACCAAATCATTGTCTTCACCAAGCTCACCGGTTCTATTCCCTCAACTCTTTCATTTCCTCATAACTGTGTTGTGTGTTTGTTCATATCTGTGTTTGAAGACTTTGACTGAAGACTTTCTCAATTTCCTCAGTTCAATTTCTTCAGTCTGTTTGTCTTCATCCTATGTTATCCTGTGATTACGCTTCCTGTACTCTGTGCCTGTCTTCATTTCATCATGATGACTATGCTTCTATTCTGTTATGTTTACTTTTGAGTACTTATTCCGCTGCTAGTAGTTCTTCGCTAAGGAATTTCCTCACCGACTAATTCCTCAGTGAAGAATTTCATAAAAATCGCCTATTCACCCCCCCTCTAGTCGATATAACGCACTTTCAATATCCATCACATCATTCTCTAATGATGTGATCCCATTCATCAAATGACAACACAAGTTTATGGTCAGGAAACTTAACCGTCTTTGATTAACGAGCTAGTCAAGTAGAGGCATACGAGGGACACTCTGTTTTGTCTATGTATTCACACATGTACTAAGTTTCCGGTTAATACAATTCTAGCATGAATAATAAACATTTATCATGATATAAGGAAATATAAATAACAACTTCATTATTGCCTCTAGGGCATATTTCCTTCAGTCTCCCACTTGCACTAGAGTCAATAATCTAGTTCACATCGCCATGTGATTTCACACCAATAGTTCACATCTTTATGTGATTAGTTCACATCTCCATGTGACTAATACCCAAAGGGTTTACTAGAGTCAATAATCTAGTTCACATTGCTATGTGATTAACACCCAAAGAGTGATCATGTTTTGCTTGTGAGAGAAGTTTAGTCAACGGGTCTGCCACATTCAGATCCGTATGTATTTTGCAAATTTCTATGTCTACAATACTCTACACGGAGCTACTCTAGCTAATTGCTCCCACTTTCAATATGTATCTAGATCGATACTTAGAGTTATCTAGATCGGTGTCAAAAGCTTGCATCGGCATAACTCTTTATGACGAACTCTTTATCACCTCCATAACCGAGAAATATCTCCTTAGTCTTCTAAGGATAATTTTGACCGTTGTCAAGTGATCCACTCCTGGATCAATATCGTACTCCCTCGCCAAACTCATGGCAAGGTACAAAATAGGTTTGGTACACAACATAACATACTTTATAGAACCTATGGCTGAGGCATAGGGAATGACTTTCATTCTTTTTCTATTTTCTGTCGTGGTCATGTTTTGAGTCTTACTCAACTTTACACCTTGCAATACATGCAAGAACTCCTTCTTTGACTGTTCCATTTTGAACTACTTCAAAAATCTTGTCAAGGTATGTACTCATTGAAAAATCTTATCAAGCGTCTTGATCTATCTTTATAGATCTTGATGCCCAATATGTAAGCAGCTTCACTAAGGTCTTTCTTTGAAAAAACTCCTTTCAAACACTCCTTTGTGCTTTCCAGAAAATTCGACATCATTTCCGATCAACAATATGTCATTCACATATACTTATCAGAAATGTTGTAGTGCTCCCACTCACTTTCTTGTAAATACAGGCTTCACTGCAATTCTGTATAAAACTATATGCTTTGATCAACTCATCAAAGCGTATATTCCAACTCCGAGATGTTTGCACCAGTTCATAGATGGATCGCTGGAGCTTGCACACTTTGTTAGCACCTTTAGGATTGACAAAACTTTCTTGTTGTATCATATACAACTCCTCTTTAAGAAATCCATTAAGGAATGCAGTTTTGACATCCATTTGCCAGATTTCATAAAATGTGGCAATTGCTAACATGATTCGGACAGACTTAAGCATCACTACGAGTGAGAAAATCTCATCATATTCAACACCTTGAACTTGTCGAAAACTTTTTGCGACAATTAGAGCTTTGTAGATAGTAACACTACTATCAGTGTCCATCTTCCTCTTAAAGATCCATTTATTCTCAATGGCTTTCCGATCAACGGGAAAGTCCACCAAAGTCCACACTTTGTTCTCATACATGGATTCTATCTCAGATTTCATAGCCTTAAGCCATTTTGCGGAATCTGGGCTCATCATCACTTCCTCATAGTTCGTAGGTTCGTCATGGTCAAGTAACATGACCTCCAGAACAGGATTACCGTACCACTCTAGTGCGGATCTTACTCTGGTTGACCTACGAGGTTCGGTAGTAACTTGATCCGAAGTTTCCATGATCATCATCATTAGCTTCCTCACTAATTGGTGTAGGAATCACTGGAACTGATTTCTGTGATGAACTACTTTCCAATAAGGGAGCAGGTACAATTACCTCATCAAGTTCTACTTTCCTCCCACTCACTTCTTTCGAGAGAAACTCCTTCTCTAGAAGGGATCCACTCTTAGCAACAAAGATCTTGCCTTCATATCTGTGATAGAAGGTGTACCCAACAATTTATTTTGGGTATCCTATGAAGACACACTTCTTCGATTTGGGTTTGAGCTTATCAGGTTGAAACTTTTTCACATAAGCATCGCAACCCCAAAATTTAAGAAATGACAGCTTAGGTTTCTTGCTAAACCACAGTTCATACGGTGTCATCTCAATGGATTTTTAGATGGTGCCCTATTTAACGTGAATGCAGCTGTCTCTAATGCATAACCCCAAAATGATAGTGGTAATCCGGTAAGAGACATCATAGATTGCACCATATCTAATAAAGTACGGTTATGACGTTCGGACACACCATTACATTGTGGTGTTTCAGGTGGCCTGAGTTGCGAAACTATTCCACATTGTTTCAAATGAAGACCAAACTCATAACTCAAATATTTGTTTCCTCGATTAGATCGCAGAAACTTTATTTTCTTGTTACAATGATTTTCCACTTCACTCTGAAATTCTTTGAACTTTTCAAATGTTTCAGACTTATGTTTCGTCAAGTAGATATACCCATATCCGCTCAAATCATCTGTGAAGGTCAGAAAATAATGATACCCGCTGCGAGCCTCAACACTCATTGGACCGCACACATCAGTAAGTATTATTTCCAACAAGTCTGTTGCTCGCTCCATTGTTCCGAAGAACGGAGTCTTAGTCATCTTGCCCATGAGGCATGGTTCAGAAGCATCAAGTGATTCATATTCAAGTGATTCCAAAAGTCCATCAGCATGGAGTTTCTTCATGCGCTTTACACCAATATCACCTAAACGGCAGTGCCACATATAAGTTGCACTATCATTATTAATTTTGCATATTTTGGCTTCAATATTATGAATATGTGTATCACTAAGATCGAGATTCAATAAACCATTTAGATTGAGTGTATGACCATAGAATGTTTTATTCATGTAAATAGAACAACAATTATTCTTTGACTTAATTGAATAACTATATTGCAATAAACATGATCCAATCATATTTATGCTCAACGCAAACACCAAATAACATTTATTTTAGGTTCAACACTAATCCCAAAGGTAAAGGGAGTGTGCAATGGTGATCTTATCAACCTTGGAATCACTTCCAACTTACATCATCACCTCGCCCTTAACTAGTCTCTGTTTATTTTGCAACTCCCGCTTCGAGTTACTACTCTTTGCAACTGAACTAGTATCAGATACCGAGGGGTTGCTATAAACACTAGCAAAGTACACATCAATAACATGTATATCAAATATACCTTTGTTCACTTTGCCATCCTTCTTATCCACCAAGTATCTAGGGCAGTTCCACTTCCAGTGACCATTTCCTTTGCAGTAGAAGCACTCAGTTTCAGGCTTGGGTCTAGCTTTGGGCTTCTTCATGGGAGTGGCAACTTGCTTGTCATTCTTCTTGTAGTTCCCTTTCTTTCCCTTTTACTTGAAACTAGTGGTCTTGTCAACCACCAACACTTGATGCTTTTCTTGATTTCTACGTTCGTTAATTTCAGCATCACGAAGAACTCGGGAATCATTTTCGTCATCCCTTACATATTATAGTTCACCACGAAGTTCAAGTAACTTGGCGATAGTGACTAGAGAACTCCCTCAATCACTATCTTATATGGAAGATTAACTCCCACTTGATTCAAGCGATTGTAGTACTTAGACATTCTGAGCACATGCTCACTAGTTGAGCTATTATCCTCCATCTTGTAGGCAAAGTATTGTCAGAGGTCTCATACCTCTCGTCACGGGCATGAGTCTAAAATCCTAATTTCAACTCTTGGAACATCTTATATGCTCCGTGGTGTTCAAAACGTTTTTGAAGTCCCGGTTCTAAGCCGTAAAGCATGGCGCACTAAACTATTAAGTAGTCATCATACCGAGCTTGCCAAACGTTCATAATGTCTGCATCTGCTCCTGCAATAGGCCTATCACCTTGCGGTGCATCAAGGACACAATTCTTCTGTGCAGCAATGAGGATAACCCTCAGATCACGGAGCTAGTCTGCATCATTGCTACTAACATCTTTCAACATAGTTTTATCTAGGAACATATCATATATAAAATGGGGAAGCTATACGCGAGCAATTGATCTACCACATAGATATGCAAATACTATCAGGACTAAGTTCATGATAAATTTAAGATCAATTAATCATATTACTTAAGAACTCCCACTTAGATAGACATCCATCTAATCATCTAAGTGATCATGTGATCCATATCAACTAAACCATGTCCGATCATCACGTGAGATGGAGTAGCTTTCAATGGTGAACATCACTATGTTGATCATATCTACTATATGATTCACGCTCGACCTTTTGGTCTCAGTGTTTTGAGGCCATATCTGCATATGCTAGGCTCGTCAAGTTTAACCCGAGTATTCTGCGTGTGCAAAACTGGCTTGCACCCGTTGTATGTGAATGTAGAGCATATCACACCCGATCATCACGTGGTGTCTCGGCACGACGAACTGTAGCAACGGTGCATACTCAGGCAGAACACTTATACCTTGAAATTTAGTGAGAGATCATCTTATAATGCTACCACCGTACTAAGCAAAATAAGATGCATAAAGGATAAACATCACATGCAATCAAATAAGTGATATGATATGGCCATCATCATCTTGTGCCTTTTGATCTCCATCTCCAAAGCACTATGATGATCATCATCGTCACCGGCTTGACACCTTGATCTCCATCGAAGCATCGTTGTCGTCTCGCCAACTATTGCTTCTATGACTATCGCTACCGCTTAGTGATAAAGTAAAGCAATTACATGGCGATTGCATTTCATACAATAAAGCGACAACCATATGGATCCTGCCAGTTGCCGATAACAGCATTACAAAACATGATCATCTCATACAACAATTTATATAATCACGTCTTGACCATATCACATCACAACATGCCCTGCAAAAACAAGTTAGACGTCCTCTACTTTGTTGTTGCAAGTTTTACGTGGCTACTACGAGCTTCTAGCAAGAACCGTTCTTACCTACGCATCAAAACCACAACGTAGTATAGTGATTGCTTTTTGATCTTCAGAAAGAACCCTGTTCATTGAAACCGATTCAACTAAAGTTGAGAAACAGACACCCACTAGCCACCTGTGTGCGAAGCACGTCGGTAGAATCAGTCTCGCGTAAGCGTACGCGTAATGTCGGTCTGAGCCGCTTCATCCAACAATACCACTGAATTAAGAATCAACTAGTGATGGCAAACAATATGTATATACCCACGCCCACAAATCCTTTGTGTTCTACTCGTGCATATAACATCTACGCATAGACCTGGCTCGGATGCCACTCTTGGGGAACACAGTATTTCGAAAAAAATTCCTATGATCACGCAAGATCTATCTAGGAGATGCATAGAAACGAGAGGGGAGAGTGTGTCAAAATACCCTCGTAGACCAAAAGCGGAAGCGTTAAGTAACGCGGTTGATGTAGTCGAACGTCTTTACGATCCAACCGATCAAGTACCAAATGCACGGCACCTCCGTGATCTGCACACGTTCAGCTCGGTGACGTCCGTCGTAACCTTGTTCAGTTGAGGCCGAGGGAGAGTTTCGTCAGCACGATGGCGTGATGACGGTGATGATGAAGTTACCAACGCAGGGCTTCGCCTAAGCACTACAATGATATGACCGAGGTGGAAATCTATGGAGGGGGGCACCGCACAGGGCTAAGACAACTGTCAACTTGTGTGTCTATGGGGTACCCCCCTCCCCCGTATATAACGGAGGGGGGGAGGGGGTCGGCCGGCCCTTCATGGTGCGCCCCAAGGAGGATTCCTACTCCTACTAGGAGTAGGTTTTGCCCCTTTCCTAGTCCTAATAGGAGGGGGAAGGAAGGGGAAGAGGAGAGGAAGGAAAGGGGGGCGGCGCCCTTCCCAATTCGGATTAGGCTTGGGGGGGGGGGCGCCCCCACCTCTTGGCCACCTCCTGTCTCTCCCACTAAAGCCCATGTAGGCCCATTTATCCCCCAGGGGGTTCCGATAACCCCTCGGTACTCCGGTATATGCCCGAACTCATCTGAAATCAATCCGGTGTCCAAACATAACCTTCCAATATATCAATCTTCATGTCTCGACCATTTCGAGACTCCTCGTCAGGTCCGCGATCACATCCGGGACTCCGAACTACCTTAGGTACATCAAAACACATGCACTCATAATACCGATCGTCATTGAACGTTAAGCGTGCGGACCCTACGGGTTCGAGAACTATGTAGACATGACCGAGACTCGTCTCCGGTCAATAACCAATAGCGGAACCTGGATGCTCATATTGGTTCCTACATATTCTTCAAAGATCTTTATTGGCCAAACCGCATAACAACATACGATGTTCCCTTTGTCATCGGTATGTTACTAGCCCGAGATTCGATCGTCGGTATCATCATACCTAGTTCAATCTCGTTTCCGGCAAGTCTCTTTACTTGTTCCGTAATGCAACATCCTGCAACTAACTTATTAGTCACACTGCTTGCAAGGTTATAGTGATGTGCATTACCGAGAGGGCCCAGAGATACCTCTCCGACAATGGGAGTGACAAATCCTAACCTCGATATATGCCAACTCAACAAACACCATCGGAGACACCTGTAGACCATCTTTATAATCACCCAGTTATGTTGTTACGTTTGATAGCACACTAATGTTCCTCCGGTATTCGGGAGTTGCATAATCTCATAGTCATAGGAACATGTATAAGTATGGAGAAAGCAATAGCAATAAAACTAAACGATCATTTATGCTAAGCTAACAGATGGGTCTTGTCCATTGATACGTCTCCAACATATCTATAATTTTTGATTGCTCCATGCTATATTATCTACTGTTTTGGACTATATTGGGTTTTATTTTCCACTTTTATATTATTTTTGGGACTAACCTATTAACTGGAGGCCCAACCCAGAATTGCTGTTGTTTTTGCCTATTTCAGTGTTTCGAAGAAACGGGATATCAAACGGAGTCCAAACGGAATGAAACCTTCGGGAAAGTGATTTTCTCACCGAACGTGATCTAGGAGACTTGGACCCTATGCCAAGGCATCAGTGAGGCGGTCACAAGGGTGGGGGGCGCGCCCCCCCTAGGGCGTGCCCCCTGCCTCGTGGGCCCCTCAGAGCTCCACCGACGTACTTCTTCCTCCTATATATACCTACGTACCCCCAAACGATCAAGACAGGAGCCAAAAACCTAATTCCACCACCGCAACTTTCTATATCCACGGGATCCCATCTTGGTGCCTATTCCGGAGCTCTGTCGGAGGGGGCCGCTATCACGGAGGGCTTCTACATCATCATAGCCCCTCCGATGAAGTGCGAGTAGTTTACCTCAGACCTTCAAGTCCATAGTTAGTAGCTAGATGGCTTCTTCTCTCTTTTTGGATCTCAATACAAAGTTCTCCCCCTCTCTCGTGGAGATCTATTCGATGTAATCTTCTTTTTGCGGTGTGTTTGTTGAGACCGATGAATTGTGGGTTTATGATCAAGTCTATCTATGAATAATATTTGAATCTTCTCTGAATTATTTTATGTATGATTGGTTATCTTTGCAAGTCTCTTCGAATTATCCGTTTGGTTTGGCCAACTAGATTGGTAGTTCTTGCCATGGGAGAAGTGCATAGCTTTGGGTTCGATCTTCCAGTGTCCTTTCCCAGTGACAGAAGCGGCAGCAAGGCACGTATTGTATTGTTGCCATCGAGAATAACAAGATGGGGTTTATTTCATATTGCATGAATTTATCTATCTACATCATGTCATCTTGCTTAAGGCGTTACTCTGTTTTTTAACTTAATACTCTAGATGCATGCTGGATAGCGGTCGATGAGTGGAGTAATAGTAGTAGATGCAGAATCGTTTCGGTCTATTTGTCATGGACGTGATGCCTATATACATGATCATGCCTAGATATTCTCATAACTATGCTCAATTCTGTCAATTGCTCAACAGTAATGTGTTCACCCACCGTAAAATACTTATGCTCTTGAGAGAAGCCACTAGTGAAACCTATGGCCCCCGGGTCTATTCTCATCATATCAATCTCCATCACTTTAATATTGCTTTGCTTTTTACTTTGCCTTTTACTTTTTACTTTGCATCTTTATACCAAAATATTATATCTATCAGATCTCACTCTCGTAAGTGACCATGGAGGGATTGACAACCCCTAATCGCGTTGGTTGCGAGTAGCTATCGTTTTGTGCACGTACGAGGGACTTGAGCGTAGCCTCCTACTGGATTGATACCTTGGTTCTCAAAAACTGAGGGAAATACTTACGCTACTCTGCAGCAGCATCCCTTCCTCTCCGGGGAAATCCAACGCAAGCTCAAGAGGTAGCATCCATCACATCATTCTCTAATGATGTGATCCCGTTCATCAAATGACAACACATGTCTATGCTCAGGAAACTTAACCATCTTTGATTAACGAGCTAGTCAAGTAGAGGCATACTAGGGACACTCTGTTTTGTCTATGTATTCACACATGTACTAAGTTTGCGGTTAATACAATTCTAGCATGAATAATAAACATTTATCATGATATAAGGAAACATAAATAACAACTTTATTATTGCCTCTAGGGCATATTTCCTTCAGTCTCCCACTTGCACTAGAGTCAATAATCTAGTTCACATCGCCATGTGATTTAACACAAATAGTTCACATCTTTATGTGATTAGTTCGCATCTCCATGTGACTAATACCCAAAGGGTTTACTAGAGTCAATAATCTAGTTCACATTGCTATGTGATTAACACCCAAAGAGTGATCATGTTTTGCTTGTGAGAAAAGTTTAGTCAACGGGTCTGTCACATTCAGATCCGTATGTATTTTGCAAATTCTGTGTCTACAATACTCTGCATGGAGCTACTCTAGCTAATTTGTATGTCCCTCCCAAGCCGCGCGCGCCCCCTGCCATATATAACCGAGGGGGAAGGAAAGAGAGAGGGGGGGGGGACGGAAGGAAGTTCGAATCCTAATCCACACTTTCCTTGCCCTCCCCTCTTTCCTTATCCTCCTCATAGGGCTGGCCTCTATAGGGGCGCACCAGGGCTGGTGTGTTCCTCACTTGGCCCATAAGGCCCATATCTTTGCCGGAGGTGCCTGAAACTCCTTTCCGGTGACCCGATAAATACCCGGTACACTCCGGAACACTTCCGGTGTCCGAATACCATCATCCTATATATCAATCTTTACCTCTCGACCATTTAGAGACTCCTCGTCATGTCCATGAGCTCATCCGGGACTCCGAACAACATTTAGTCACCAAATCACATAACTCATATAATACTATATTGTCAACGAACGTTAAGCGTGCGGACCCTACGGGTTCGAGAACTATGTAGACATGACCAAGACACTTCTCCGGTCAATAACCAATAGCGGAACCTGGATGATCATATTGGCTCCTACATATTCTATGAAGATCTTTATCTGTCGAACCGTTATGACAACATACGTTATTCCCTTTGTCATCGGTATGTTACTTGCTCGAGATTCGATCGTCGGTATCTACAAACCAAGTTCAATCTCGTTACCAACAAGTCTCTTTACTCGTTTCGTAATACATCATCCTGCAACTAACTCATTATTTACTTTGCTTGCAAGGCTTCTTCTGATGTGCATTACTGAGAGGGCCCAGAGATACCTCTCCGATACTCGGAGTGACAAATCCTAATCTCGATCTATGCCAACCCAACAAACACCTTCAGAGATACCTGTAGAGCATCTTTATAATCACCCAGTTACGTTGTGACGTTTTATAGCACACAAGGTATTCCTCCGGTATCTGGGAGTTGCATAATCTCATAGTCAAAGGAATATGTATTTGACATGAAGAAAGCAATAGCAATAAAACTAAATGATGATAATGCTAAGCTAACAAATGGGTCATGTCTATTACATCATTCTCCTAATGATGTGACCCATTCATTAAATGACAACACATATCTATGGTTAGGAAACTTAACCATCTTTGATTAATGAGCTAGTCTAGTAGAGGCTTACAACAGACATGGTGTTTTGTCTATGTATTCACACATGTATGAAGTTTCCGGTTAAAAAAATTCTAGCATGAATAATAAACATTTATCATGACATAAGGAAATATAAAATAACAACTTTATTATTGCCTTTAGGGCATATTTCCTTCAGTCTCCCACTTGCACTAGAGTCAATAATCTAGTTCACATTGCCATGTGATTTAACACCAATAGTTCACATCTTTATGTGACTAACACCCATGGTTCACATCGCCATGTGACCAACACCCAAAGGGTTTACTAAAGTCAATAATCTAGTTCACATCGCTATGTGATTAACACCCAAAGAGTATTAAGGTGTGATCATGTTTTGCTTGTGAGAGAAGTTTAGTCAATGGGTCTGCCACATTCAGATCTGTATGTATTTTGCAAATTTCTATGTCTACAATGCTCTGCATGGAGCTACTCTAGCTAATTGCTCCTAGGTTCAATATGTATCTAGACTGAGATTTAGAGTCATCTAGATCAGTGTCAAAGATTGCATCGACGTAACTCTTTACGACGAACTCTTTATCACCTCCATAACCAAGAAACATTTCCTTAGTCCACTTTAAGGTAACTAAGGATAATTTTGACCGCATTCCAGTGATCTTGTCCTGGATCACTATTGTACCCCCTTGCCAAACTCATGGCAAGGTGCACAACAGGTTTGGTATACAGCATGGCATACTTTATAGAACCTATGGCTGAGGTATAGGGAATGACATTCATTCTCTCTTTGTCTTCCGTCGTTGTCGGGTTTTGAGTCTTTACTCAACTTCACGCCTTACAATACAGGCAAGAACTCCTTCTTTGACTGATCCATTTTGAAGTCCTTCAAAATCTTGTCAAGGTATGTACTCATTGAAAGTCTTATCAAGCGTCTTGATCTATCTCTATAGATCTTGATGACCAATATGTAAGCAGCTACACTGAGGTCTTTCATTGAAAAACTTTTATTCAAGTATCCTTTTATGCTATCCAGAAATTCTATATCATTTCCAATCAACAATATGTCATCTCCACATATAATATTAGAAATGTAACAGAGCTCCCACTCACTTTCTTGTAAATACAAGCTTC
Organism: Triticum dicoccoides; assembly: GCF_002162155.2. Lineage (NCBI taxonomy): Eukaryota > Viridiplantae > Streptophyta > Magnoliopsida > Poales > Poaceae > Triticum > Triticum dicoccoides. The sequence continues at coordinate 72,705,594 of NC_041388.1, forward strand.
TCCGAAAGTCTGTATAAAACCATATGCTTTGATCACCTCATCAAAGCGTATATTCCAACTCCGAGATGCTTGCACCAGTCCATAGATGGATCGCTGGAGCTTGCACACTTTGTTTGCACCTTTAGGATCGACAAAACCTTCTGGTTGCATCATATGCAACTCTTCTTTAAGAAATCCATTAAGGAATGCAGTTTTGACGTCCATTTTCTAGATTTCATAAATCATAAAATGCGGCAATTGCTAACATGATTCGGACAGACTTAAGCATCGCTACGGGTGAGAAAGTCTCATCATAGTCAACTCCTTGAACTTGTCAAAAACATTTGCGGCAAGTTGAGCTTTGTAGACAGTAACATTACCATCAACGTCAGTCTTCTTCTTGAAGATCCATTTATTATCTATGGCTCAATGATCATCGGGCAAGTCCACCAAAGTCCACACTTTGTTCTCATACATGGATCCTATCTCAGATCTCATGGCCTCAAGCCATTTGTTGGAATCTGGGCTCATCATAGCTTCTTCATAGTTCATAGGTTCAACGTGGTCTAATAACATGACTTCCAGGACAGGATTACCGTACCACTCTGGTGCGGATCGTGCTCTGGTTGACCTACGAGGTTCAGTAGCAACTTGATCTGAAGTTTCATGATCATTATCATTTGCTTCCTATCTAGTTGGTGTAGGAATCACGGGAACTTTTGTTATGTGCTACTATCCAATTGTAGAGAAGGTACAATTACCTCATCAAGTTCTACTTTCCTCCTACTCACTTCTTTCGAGAGAAACTCCTTCTCTAGAAAGGATCCATTCTTAGCAACACAGATTTTGCCTTATGATCTGTGGAAGAAGGTGTACCCAATTGTTTCCTTAGGGTATCCTATGAAGACGCACTTCTCCGATTTGGGTTCGAGCTTATAAGGCTGAAGCCTTTTGACATAAGCATCGCAATCCCAAACTTTAAGAAACACAACTTAGGTTTCTTGCCAAACCATAGTTCATACGGTGTCATCTCAACGGATTTAGACGGTGCCCTATTTAACGTGAATGCAGCTGTCTCTAATGCATAACCCCAAAATGATAGTGGTAAATCAGTAAGAGACATCATAGATCACACCATATCTAATAAATTACGGTTACGACATTCGAACACACCATTACGCTGTGGTGTTCCAGGTGCCATGAGTTGTGAAACAATTCCACATTGTTTTAAATGAAGGCCAAACTCGTAACTCAAATATTCGCCTCCGTGATCAGATCATAGAAACTTTATTTTCTTGTTACCATGATTCTCCACTTCACTCTAAAATTCTTTGAACTTTTCAAATGTTTCAGACTTGTGTTTTATTAAATAGATATACCCATATCTACTAAAATCATATGTGAAGGTTAGAAAATGATGATACCCACCGCATGCCTTAACACTCATTGGACTGCATATATTGGTATGTATTATTTCCAATAAGTCATTGGCTCGCTCCATTGTTCCAGAGAACGGAGTTTTAGTCATCTTGCCCATGAGGCATGGTTCGCAAGTATCAAATGATTCATAATCAAGTGATTCCAAATGCCCATCTGCATGGAGTTTCTTCATGCGCCTTACACCAATATGACCTAAAAGGCAGTGCTACAAATATGTTGCACTATCATTATCAACTTTGCATCTTTTGGCATCAATATTATGAATATGTGTATCAGTACGATCTGGGTTCAATAAACCATTCACATTGGGTGTATGACCATTGAAGGTTTTATTCATGTAATCAGAACGACAATTATTCTCTGACTTAAATGAATAACTGTATTGTGATAAACATGATCTAATCATATTCATGCTCAACACAAACACCAAATAACATTTATTTATGTTCAACACTAATCCCGAAGGTAGAGGGAGTGTGCGATGGTGATCGTATCAACCTTGGAATCACTTCCAACACACATCGTCACTTTACCGATAACTATTCTCTGTTCAGTCAGCAAATCATGTTTCGAATTACTAATCTTAGCAACTGAACCGGTATCAAATACCCAGGGGTTGCTTTGAACACTAGTAAAGTACACATCCTTCTTATCCGCCAAGTATTTGGGGCAGTTTTGCTTCCAGTGACCAGTCCCTTTGCAGTAGAAGCACTCGATCTCAGCCTTGGGTCCAGCTTTGGGCTTCTTCACGGGAGTGGCAACTTGCTTGACATTCTTCTTGAAGTTCCCTCTCTTTCCTTTGCCCTTTTTCTTGAAATTAGTGGACTTGTTAACCATCAACACTTGATTCTCTTTCTTGATTTCTACCATCGCCGATTTCAGCAACGCGAAGAGCTCGGGAATCATTTTTGTCATCCCTTGCATATTATAGTTCATCATGAAGTTTAGTAGCTTGGTGACAATGACTAGAGAACTTTGTCAATCACTATCTTATCTGGAAGATTAACTCCCACTTGATTCAATTGATTGTAGTACCCAGACATTCTGAGCACATGCTCACTAGTTGAGCTATTCTCCTCCATCTTGTAGGCAAAGTACTTGTCAGAGGTCTCATACCTCTTGACACGGGCATGAGTCTGAAATACCAATTTCAGCTCTTGGAACATCTCATATGCTCTGTGGCATTCAAAACGTTTTTGAGGTCCCGGTTCTAAGCCATAAAGCATGGCGCACTAAACTATCAAGTAGTCATCATATCGAGCTTGCAAAACGTTCATAACGTTTGCATCTGCTCCTGCAATAGGTTCGTCACCTAGTGGTGCATCAAGGACATAATTCTTTTGTGTAGCAATGAGGATAATCCTTAGATCACAGACCCAGTCTGCATCATTGGTACTATCATCTTTCAACTTAGTTTTCTCTAGGAACATATCAAAAATACAAGGGAGCTATTTCGCGAGCTATTGATCTACAACATAGATAAGCAAAACTACTAAGACTAAGTTCATGATAAATTAAGTTCAATTAATCAGATTACTTAAGAACTCCCACTTAGATAAACATCCCTCAAGTCATCTAAATGATACGTGATACAAATCAACTAAACCATGTCCCATCATCACGTGAGATGGAGTAGTCATCAATGGTGAACATCTCTATGTTGATCATATCTACTATATGATTCATGTTCGACCTTTCGGTCTCTAGTGTTCCGAGGCCATGTATGTACATGCCAGGCTCGTCAAGTTTAACACGATTATTCCGCATGTGCAAAATTGTCTTGCACCCATTGTATGTGAACGTAGAGTCTATCACACCCGATCATCACGTGGTGTCTCGGCATGACGAACTGTCGCAACGGTGCATACTCAGGGAGAACACTTATACCTTCAAATTTAGTTAAGGGATCATCTTATAATGCTACCACCATACTAAGTAAAATAAGATGCATAAAAGATAAACATCACATGCATTCATAATATCTGACATGATATGGCCATCATCATCTTATGCTTTTGATCTCCATCTCCAAAGCATCGTCATGCTCTCCATCGTCACTGGCTCGACACCTTGATCTCCATCGCAGCGTCGTGGTCATCTCGCCAACTATTGCTTCTATAACTATTGCTAACGCATATTGATAAAGTAAACCAATTACATGGCGTCTGCATTTCATACAATAAAGAGACAACCATAAGGCTCCTGCCGGTTGCCAGTAACTTTTTACAAAACATGATCATCTCTTACAATAATGTATATCACATCATGTCTTGACCATATCACATCACAACATGCCCTGCAAAAACAAGTTAGACGTCCTCTACTTTGTTGTTGCAAGTTTTACGTGGCTGCTACGGGCTTCTAGCAAGAACCATTCTTACCTACGCATCAAAACCACAACGGTGATTTATCAAGTTTGCTGTTTTAACCTTCAACAAGGACAGGCCGCTGTCAAATTCGATTCAACTAAAGTAGGATAAACATACACCTCCCAGCCACCTTTATGCAAAACTAGTTGCATGTATGTTGGTGGAACCGGTCTCATGAACGTGATCATGTAAGGTTGGTCCGGGCCGCTTAATCTAATAATACCGCCGAATCAAAATAAGACATTGGTGGTAAGCAGTATGACGATCACCACCTGTCGTGGGTTTGTCACGGCAGATGTCCTTGTGAAAGGACTTAGTCGTGGAGCCATCGCAACGGGTTAGCTTAAAGGGGTTAAACCGGACAAGGGGACACGGGGAGTTTTATACTAGTTCGGCCCCTTCGAGGAAGGTAAAAGCCTACGTCTAGTTGGGATTGGTATTGCTAGGGTTTCGAAGGCCAGGGAGAGAATCCGCTTTGTCTGGCTCTCGAGTTGTTGTCTGTCCCTTGAACCGCTACCGGGTCGTCCCCTTATATACTTGGGTGGCGCCCGTCGGTTTACAGAGTCCCGAAGCCAGATCATAAACGTCGCCGGTTCGGTCTCTACACTTCCTATCTTACAAAGCAAGTTATATGATTAAGCCGGTTTACATCTACAGGTCTTAACTCACTTCTGGGCCTTGAGCCTTCGTAAAGCGCTATCATCTTCACGTCTTCATGGGCTTCTAATCTTCATGAAGTTAATCCGGCTACTCCTGGCCGGTTTACGCCCAGTAGTAATATCCCCAACATTAGGCCCCAGATTGGTTTGAACTAGTTCATGTCAATCACCATCACTTAGAAAAGATTCCTCCTTTACATTTTCACCTTGATCTTGTAAACCGCCATGACGTCATGCTCCAGACCTTTAACAAACCGCCCTGACATCATCTGTTCATTAAAGCTGAAGATTACCTTCATTAACGCATCTCCAGTCATCGAGGCGACACCATTATTACTTATCCATTTTTTGAGCTCCTCGATTCCCGCACTTGCCGTTGTATCATTTCGCCTTATAAATAGGGGCAGGGGACCCTTTTTCCTTTCTTTCCTGCCACCCCTTCGTCCCTTCTTCTTCCTCGCGAAGTCTCTGCTCCTGAGCACAGCCACCATCGACAAGCCTCGCCTCTGCCTCGCCGTCAGCCGCTGCATCACCCTGACCGAACCAGAAAACCGCAGCTTCCCTCCGCCGTTCTTGCGATACCGGTAACATCTTTTACTTCCGCCCCAGATCTTACCTTTTTAGGGTTTCACTATTCGTCAGAGTTCATCGAAAAACTTCAGTGCTGTTCCTCTCTTTTCTTATCTGTAGCATTCGAGGCTAGGCTGGACCTGTTGTTCTTGCGCGACTGTAGCCATAATCATATTCTCCTCATTAAACTCCCTCTTTATATCAAGAACTTCTTTATCTGAATCTGCTGAACTATTTAAGTACCCGAAGCTTGAACCTGAATATATTCTAGTTTCTGTCATCCCTTAGATCCGAAAATTTTATATAAACCTGTGAGATCTGTTTCCCCTTACTTAGGTATTTTTAGATCTGTACTCCTCACACCAATATAGACGGTTTAACTTTGCATAGCAATCAATACCATTAGCCCTCTGTTAAACCGGAGGAGCCCTTTACCTCCATAGTTATACTCCGGTTTAACAGTGTCTGGGTACCCATGTTGTGGTACTGCCTTGTTATCTATTATTGCATTGATCTCCGGTTTATGCAATTTCACATATCAGTATATCTTTTACTCCATTGCATCTTGTATGTCATCCTGAGTGATTTATAAACCGGCCTTTTGTTTCCAGCTTGTTTGTTCCACAATGGCCAAGCAATTTACCACTTGCAACTGGGCTCGTTCCTGGGTCATGGAGGAACAATTGAATGATATGGTCAGCATCGGCTCCTTGCCTAAGAAAACTGAAATTAAATGGTGAGTTCCTGGAGCAAAAAATCCTCCGGCCCCAACGCATGGTGAGGTGGTGGTCTTTGTTGACCACATAAGCCGTGGCTTCAAACCGCCAGGGTCAAAGTTTTACCGAGATGTGCTTGCCAATTTCCAACTCCATCCTCAAGACATCGGGCCCAACTTAGTATCCAATCTATGTAACTTCCAGGTCTTCTGTGAAGTGTACTTACAGGAAGAACCAACTACGGAGCTATTTCAGGACTTCTTTCACTTAAACCGGCGCACATAATTTGTAAATGGCCCCAACACTGAACTTGGTGGTGTCTCAATTCAAAAGCGGAAAGAAGTTGAATTTCCTCATGCCAAACTGCACAGCCATCCAAAGGAATGGAACCAGACTTGGTTTTACTGCCGAGATACGTCCCCTGAAGATGAGAATCCCCTCCCAGGCTTTCGTGATCACCGGCTTTCCAACACCCATCCAATGCCACAATGCTTAAGCTCTGCAGAAAGGGCGAAATATGCCCCTCAACTCGCCAAACTCCGGGCTTTCATGGCCAACGATTTAACAGGTGTTGATTTCGTGCGCTGTTGGATATCTTGGAGCATCTTGCCGCTAAGCCGGCGTCCCGGTTTAATGTGTGAGTACACTGGCGAGGTTGAAGACCCTCAACGCCATTGCAACATTCAAATAACTAATGAAGAAGCCACGGAAGGTGTAAAGAAGAGTTTGAATGAATCGGAACTAGTCTGTAGTCAAACCAGACTGAACCCCTTCTATACTAAGAACAGACCGCCTGCTGTAAGTACTATACTTCCTTTTCATCCTTGATATCTTTAATTTGTTCAACTTGTAATCCTTCTTCTGCGTATGTATGTACAGGGTGATGATCCCTTATGGAAACGGAAATTCATAGAAAAAGCAGTAAAGCCAACTGGGGATAAAGCGGTCAAACCTTCTCGCCCCAAAACCAAAGTCGTCAAACGTACATAAAAACGGAAAACGGCTGACCGGATTAACATGGAACTTGATGATGATGCTGATGATCCGGAAGTTGAGGTAGAACTTGACTCACTTGGCTCCCTTTTCATGCATCTCATTAACAATGATCTTCCTCGGGAGGACGCAGAAGGCAGTTAAGCTGATGATGTAGAGGTAATTACCCTTTCCTCCGGTTCAGACTCTAAGCCAACACAAAAACCCGTCAAGCAGTCCGGAAAGTAAGCTTTTCTCATCCTCTTGCTCATTTGGATCCAACATTTATTTTGAAGACTCAGCAACATGAAGCTCGTCGGACAACCCGGCACAATGGCCAACAGGTTACTTCAACCGGTTTACCTGACACCCCGGTTCGAAAGCGCCGGTCTGAGGTCTCTCCTACTCCTGACAATTCTTACCCCAAGGAAGGTTATTTCAAACAACCTCTTAATCTGTCTGATTCAAATTATCAGGTGACACCTCCCTCATCTTCTGGTGAATCGACAGCAACTCAACTCCCCCCTTTGAAAACTGTGGCTCGGTAAGCTTTGTAACCTTTCATCTCAATGCATTGTAAATCTGGAATAAAATGTTAACCCTCTTTTTAATTTTGTTTGTAGAGCCAAAGCCAGACCCAGCAAGAAAGCTCGGGTCAACAATCCACCCAAAGACCCAGCCACTGAAGAAGAAGAACCAAGAGGTGAACCGGAACAAACTTGTGAACCGGAGGGCCCTCATCCTGAAGCCAGCTCTGATGAACCGCCCCTTCAAGGACAAAACACTGATGAACCAACAGATGCTGAGCCTGCCACGCCTGACACCGAACCGGCAGAGCCAAATCGGGCTAGTCCGGTGAGAGATGTTGAGACCCCATTATCACCAGCCAAAAACACTGAAGGCCAAGGATATGACGTTATTATTACTGGAATGGGCCACAGCTCTCCTGGCCATCCCGTAGCCTTAGCTCAACATAGTGCCAAAGAAGAGCGGGCTGCTAGGGAAAAAGGCAAATGGAGTAGTGATTTAGCAAGTTATGCTCATCTCAACGCTGAAGAGCTTCACTCTGGCTTCTTGAACCGCTTGCACTCAAACCGGGACTATGAATCCGGTTTGGTGAATTTGATGAAAGAGCGATATGAGGTATTTTCATCTCCCTTTGTTTGTTAATTCAAAGTTGAAATACTAGCAAGCAGCCCCCAAGGGCCATTTTATGATGTTAATCATAAACCGGGTCTGTGTAGCATTTTAAGTTTCTCATCATTGATCCTCAAAATGTCAGGTCTCTATATCTTTAAACAATTAGATAGCTTCCGCAGCATAGCCCCCAAAGGCCGGTTTAACTTGGCAAGTTAATCCGGGTTTTAGTCCATGCATCCGTTTTAGAACAGACATACATTAGCCCCCAAGTGTCCAGGATAATGCTTGTATTGTTCTGGAGACTTGTATAAAATGTAGTACTTTAGAGCAAATAGGCATTAGCCCCCAAGTATGAAGTGCATAACTTGTTATACGCTTTGTACTTAGAACATATATATCCTGTTGTTTGATATATCTTCAATGTTGCAGGCTGATCTGAGGAATAGAGACGCCCGAAATGCTGACTTGCAAGAGAATGTGAAGTCACAACAAGAAGAAGCTGCCAAAGCCAAAGAGGAGCTGACCAAAGCCCTGGCCGCAATGGAAAAACTGAAAGAATCTTTCAACAAGGACCGTGCTGATTGGGAAATCAAAAAATCCAGTTTAATAAAAAGTGCTGAAGACGCCAAGGCTGCCCTGAAACCAGTTGTGGAAGAACTATCTGGTTTGAAACGGTAAATTAACACTATGACTTCTGCTATCTTTGGTAAGTATATCCTTTATATATTTGGTGCAACTCATGGAATCTTATCATTGATCAGACTGCTGATGTTAAACCGTGACAAGCACCCGGATTGCTCATCTTGGTACAGACATGCGCATGACGCTCAAAGCGGCATATACTTTGATCAAACAGTTGTACTCTGGATCTCAGCGGGCTATCTGCACAGGGGCTTACAACAAACCGGCCCCAACCTTGATAAAAGAAACACTTGAGAAGCTGGCCACGTTACCAGCCCGGATTGCCGAGTTGAAGAAGGCAGCTGCTAGAGCAGGATCTTTAACCGCACTTATTCGAGCCAAAGCCTGGATTCCAGACCTTGAAGCGGCGGACATCATTAAAGGATATCCAGGCGTGAAGGAGGACAGTTCAGACTTCGACAATGATGACCTCTGGCGGCTGACCAAAGAGATGCGGCCAATAGCCAGCAAGCTGGCTGAAGACACAGACTTGTCCCATTTTCAACCGGCTTATGACGCTGAAGGGAAAAGACAGCCTGCGGAAATCCTTGAAGTTGAAGCACTTGTGCCTCCGATTCATAAGCACACTTATGCTCCTGATATTAATCCATCCAATCTTATCCATGAAGAGGCAGTGTTTCAAGCTTTAACTGGAATTGATTGGTCAACGGTTGATTTCCAGTGTTTGGGGAGGGATGAAGAAGTGCCCACACCAACTGACCCTCAACCATCAAACCGTCCAGACGAAGCGTCTGAAACCGGTCACCGGTTTACTGGCTACTGTGTGCCGATACTTTGAAAAACAATTATGCAATTGGAGCCGCTTTGAAAGCTTCTTGTAATAGGATAGCCAAAACTCCGTTATCTGCCATGCCATCGAGCATGTTTTGTAATACCTCGTGACAACTTGTTCCATCTTTTGGGATATATTTATGCATAGCTCAGGAATAGTTTCGTTCCTGAATACAAAAACTTGCAAAGTGTCCTAGTGGTTTACCACTAGACGGGTTATGATGCTCAATATATATACAATACTTAGATGAATGATCAAAGTTGTTTGTATAAAAAGTGATATGTGCAACATACCTTATTGGTTGACCAACTTGTTTTGGTAAAGGTGCTAACACCAATACAGATTATGATAATAAACCGTACTGGGACATAACAATCACCAGGTTTTCTTTATAACACTGGTGATTTAGTCAAACCAGACCGGGACAATGAACACCGGTTTATAACTGATCATGCACTGACAACTTGTAGTTAAAAGGCAAGCCGGGTCAAGGACGCCGGGTTATCAAAAGACACTTATGAATCTCAACAAATAAACCTCAAAAAGGAAATATGCAAGGCTTTTTATGAGCTTCCAGGCTCCAAATCGAGGCTTTTCATGGGCTGCCAGGCCTCTGAGTTAAACCATTTAACAAAGCCTTTTAAGATGGGCCTGCAATTAACCAATCGTCGTTTTAACTTTGACAAGTTCAGGGTCTGTAAAAGATTGACTTGTCAAACATTCGGCGGGTCATACCAGGATTACCTGGACAGGAGTGGCTTACTTGATGAAGGCAGGTTAACCCGGGGTTTTAGGTGAATACACCAGGCTTCCAAGCCGTGGCTTGCTAGCCAATTACAAGTGTCCTTCCAACTCTTTGTTGCTTTGCAAAAAGAGGCCCCAAGTAACTTTGTGAGCTGTGCTTAGTGTGTGCCCATGTTTGAGGCTGTGCTTTGTACAACACTCTCTTTGGCTCTACATATTTTTCTTTTGTGGCTTAAACGCCTATCAAGAGGTGTAGCTATGGTGTGATAACAACCAAGCCCCCTAGTGATATCCCTTCGTGGTGTCAAACCGATCAAGAGGTGTAGCTACGGTTCAGGTATGACCAAGCCCCTAGTGATTTTCTTTATATCCGTGCAGCTGCTGAGACCGGATTAACAAAAAACTCTACTTTGTCAGTAAACTCTTGTAAGCACACACAGGTTGTAAAAAGAATAGATACCCCACTGTTATGGAGGCTCCGATTTATTATATGATATATACATCGTCATAAATATGTACATATGAAGAGCCTATGGCTTCAAGTATAGTAAGGCCTAAGAAGAGCTATGTTCCATGGCCACTTGGTCTCCTCCGATTTACGTGAGTCTTTGTGCTCTCGAACATAAATGAGGTAGTAAGACCCATTGTGTAGATTCTTGCTGACCACAAAGGGTCCTTCCCAAGGTGGGGATAGCTTGTGCATATCAGTCTGATCCTGGATGAGCCGGAGCACCAAATCGCCTTCTTGAAAGGTTCTAGTCTTAACCCGGCGGCTGTGATAACGTCGAAGATCTTGTTGATAAATCACCGAACGTGCTGCTGCAAGATCACGCTCTTCATCCAACAGGTCCAGGGAATCTTGACGTGCCTTCTCATTATCAGCTTCAATGTAGGCTGTCACACGGGGCGAGTCGTGACGGATGTCACTAGGAAGAACTCCCTCCGCTCCATAAACCATGAAGAAAGGTGTGTAACCCATAGACCTATTGGGTGTGGTGTTGATGCTCCATAACACAGAAGGTAGCTCCTCAACCCAACAACTCGGTGTCCGCTTTAAAGGAACCATAAGCCTAGGTTTGATACCTCGTAGAATTTTTGATTTGCCCTTTCCGCTTGACCATTAGACTGGGGGTGAGCTACTAATGCCATCTCCCCTTTTGATAGGTTAGTACCATTATCAGTTATAATACTGTGTGGAAATCCAAACCGGAATATCACCTTTTTGATGAACTTAACCGCCGTGGCCGCATCACACTTACTGACTGGTTCTGCCTCCACCCATTTGGTAAATTCATCAACTGCTACTAACAGGTGGGTCTTTTTGTCCTTGGATCGCTTGAAGGGTCCAACCATATCAAGCCCCCAAGTCACAAACAGCCAAGTTATTGGAATCATCCTCAGCTCTTGAGCCGGAATGTTCGCACGGCGGGCAAATTTTTGACAACCGTCACATCTCTTGACTAAATCCTCCGCATCAGCATGCGCTGTCAACCAGTAAAAACCGTGACGAAAAGCTTTAGCCACCAAAGATTTTGAACCGGCGTGGTGACCGCAATCTCCTTCATGAATTTCTCGCAAAATCTCAAAACCCTCTTGAGGAGAAACACAACGCTGAATTTCTCCTCAAATGCTGTAATGATGTAACTCCCTGTTGAGTATGGTCATGGACTTGGAACGCCGGATTATCTGTCGAGCCAACGTTTCATCGTCTGGTAACTCGCCCCGGTTCATGTAAGCCAGATATGGGATTGTGTAATCTGGTATGACGTGTAGAGCTGCCACCAATTGAGCCTTCGGATCCGGAATAGCCAACTCTTCTTCGGTTGGTACCTTGACTGATGGATTATGCAGTACGTCAAGAAAGACATTTGGCGGAACCGGTTTACACTGAGAACCAAGACGACTTAAAGTGTCCGCCGCTTCATTCTTTCGCCGGTCTATATGGTCCACCTGATAACCCTTGAAGTGACCAGCCACTGTGTCCACCTCTCGCCGATATGTAGCCATGAGTGGGTCTTTAGAATCCGAAGTGCCAGACACCTGTTTAGCCACCAGATCTGAATCCCGAAGCACTTAACCTGGCTTAAGTTCATATCCTTAGCCATCTGAAGACTGTGGAGCAAAGCCTCATATTCAGCTGCATTGTTACTACAAGGGAACATTAAACGGAGGACATAACAAAACTTATCACCTCGTGGGGAAGTTAGTATGACTCCAGCCCCCGAGCCCTCCAACTGTTTGGACCCATCAAAATGAATAGTCCAATATGTATTATCTGGTTTCTCTTCAGGTGCTTGTAACTCCGTACAATCATTGATGAAGTCTACGAGTGCCTAGGATTTGATCGCTGTGCGGGGTATGTATTTGAGTCCATGAGGTCCAAGCTCGATAGCCCACTTAGCAGTCCGGCCAGTTGCTTCTCTGTTTTGAATGATATCTCCTAGAGGGGCTGAACTGACCACTATGATGGGATGGCCCTGAAAATAGTGTTTAAGCTTCCGGCTTGCCATAAACACTCCATACACCAGCTTCTGCCAATGTGGATACCTCTGCTTTGACTCATTGAGCACCTCACTGATATAATAAGCCGGTCGTTGAACCGGATATTCCTTACCAACTTCCGTGCGCTCCACCATGATAGCCATGCTAACAGCTCGGGCATTAGCAGCCACATATAGCGACAACGGCTCCTTATCGATCGGTGTTGTGAGCATGGGCGGTTCAGCTAACTGCCTCTTCAGATCCTCGAATGCTTTATTAGCTGCCTCGCTCCAGACAAAGTTATCTGTTTTCTTGAGCATCTGGTATAAAGGGATGGCCTTCTCCCCGAGACGACTGATAAAACGGCTCAAAGCTATAATCCGGCCGGCCAGACGTTGAACGTCACTGATACACGCCGGTTTAGCCAAAGATGTGATCGCTGAATTTTTTTCCGGATTAGCCTCGATGCCTCTGTTTGACACCAAAAAGCCCAAGAGCTTGCCTGTCGGGACACCAAAGATACACTTCTCCGGATTGAGCATCATCTTGTAAACCCGAAGGTTGTCAAAGGTTTCTCTCAAATCATCTATCAATGTTTCCTCCTTTCTGGACTTTATCACAATATCATCCACATATGCATGAACATTGCGCCCAATCTGCTTATGAAGGCAATTTTGAACACATCGCTAATAAGTTGCCTGGGCACTCTTGAGTCCAAAGGGCATGGAGACATAGCAGAAAGCTCCAAAGGGAGTTATGAAAGCTATCTTCTCCTAGTCCTTTACCACCATTTTGATCTAATGATAACCAAAATAAGCATGCAGAAAACACAAACGGTCACAACCTGCCGTAGCATCAATTATCTGATCAATGCGAGGGAGGGCAAAGGGGTCTGCAGGGCAAGCCTTGTTTAAATCTGTGTAATCCACACACATACGCCAAGTGCCATTTTTCTTAAGAACCAACACCGGATTAGCCAACCACTCTGGATGAAAGACTTCCACGATAAACCCCGCGACCAACAACCGAGCTACCTCTTCACCGATAGCCTTATGCCTTTCTTCATTGAAGCGGTGGAGAAACTGTCGGACCGGTTTAAACTTAGAATCGATGTTAAGTCTCTGCTCAGCGAGTTCTCTCGGTACACCTAGCATGTCAGAAGGTTTCCATGCAAAGATGTCCCGGTTCTCACGGATGAACTCGATGAGCGCGCTTTCCTATTTGGGATCCAGGTTAGCGCTGATGCTGAATTGCTTGGATGAGTCGCCAGGAACAAAAACAATCATCTTAGTGTCTGTAGCCTATTTGAACTTCAACACCGGATCATGTTCCGTAGTCGGCTTTTTCAAAGAGGTCATATCTGCCGGATCAACTTGCTCCTTATAGAGTTTCAACTCCTCCGTGGCACAAACCGACTTAGGATAAGCCGCATCGCCTTCCTCACACTCCAAAGCGATCTTTTTGTTTCCATGTACTGTGATAGTCCCCTTATGACCTGGCATTTTAAGTTGTAGATAAACATAACACGGCCTTGCCATGAACTTAGCATAAGCCGGCCACCTAAACAGGGCATGATATGGGCTTTTGATTTTTACCACCTCAAAAGTCAATGTTTCTGACCTTGAATCATAGTCATCTCCAAAAGCCATCTCCAAGGCTATCTTGCCTACCGGATATGCAGATTTACCAGGCACCACACCATGAAAAAGGTATTTGACGGTTTAAGATTCTTATCTGTCAACCCCATATGGCGGAATGTATCATAATATAGGATATTGATACTACTTCCCCCATCCATGAGCACTTTGGTGAACTTGTACCCCCCAACTTGAGGGACCACCACCAGGGCCAAGTGACCCGGATTGTCAACCCGGGGTGGGTGATCCTCTCTACTCCACAAAATGGGTTGCTCAGACCAGCGCAAATACTGAGGCACTGCCGGTTCAACAGAGTTTACTGCCCTCTTGTGAAGCTTCTGACCACGCTTACACAAACTAGTAGTGAAGACATGATATTGCCCGCTATTTAGCTGCTTGGGATTGCTCTGGTAACCCGACTGCTACTGCTGCTGGTTCCCCTGATGGTTGTAACTTCCCTGGTTGCCTTGGTGCCCTTGATTGATGTGTCCGGTTTGGTTGCCTTGAAACCCTAAACCGGAACGGCCACCTCCGTAACCCGGCCCGTGGTAACCACCTCCTGAACCGCCGGGCGGGCCATTATCATACTGGAACATATTAGAGTTCTTGAAATCCTGCATGATATAACAGTCCTTCCAAAGATGCGATGCGGGCTTCTCCTTTGATCCATGCTTTGGACAGGGTTGATTTAACAGGCATTCCAAATTGGGGCCTGAACCTCCGCCCCTCTGGGGCTGCTTGCCCTTTCGGTGCTGGCCATTCTCCTGGGCATTGGTGTTAGCTACAAAGTCCAAGCTGCTGTCGGCCATGCGCTTACCACTGTTCCCATGGCCTGCCGGATTATGCTGCTGACCCTTGGCGTTGCCATTCTTCTTCCCTTTCCCCGGTTTGCCCTCCTATGAATCTGGGTCCTTGGTATTATCTGAATCGGCGTATTTAACCAAAGCGACCATGAGCATTGACATATCATTGCAGTGACGCTTAATCCTTCCTAACTTCTGTTTGAGCGGCAGAAAATGGCAATTGCCCTCCAATGTTAGTACTGCGGTATCTGCATTGATACGATCCGATGAGTGCAAAATTGCTGAGACCCACTTGACCCAATGGGTCGTGGACTCCCCTTCCTCTTGGACACAAGCGGCCAGATCCACGATTGACATCGGTTGCTTACAAGTATCCTTGAAGTTCTGGATAAACCGGTGCTACAAATCGGTCCATGATCCGACAGAATTAACTCGTAAGCTCTTTAACCAAGTATGAGCTGTTCCCTCCAACATCATGGTGAAGTATTTGGCACATACCGCTTCGTCCACGTCCAGCATCTCCATTGCCATCTCGTAACTTTCAACCCATGCCTCTGGTTGCAAATCGGCTGTGTAATTGGGCACTTTACGAGGTCCTTTGAAATCCTTGGGCAGTCTCACATTACGCAAAGAGGGGGTGAGGCACGGCACCCCTAAGGAACTGAAGACCACCCCTGGTTCTATTGAAGCGGTAGGGTGAACCGGAGTATGTTGACACGCTCCGTGTCGAGTTGCTAACTCGGCCTCCTGACGCGCGCGTCCATGATCCACCACATCTTGTGCATTAGCACCTCCCCCTACCGGGTTGTGCCCTCGCGGCGAGTTACGGCGACGTGCGCTGCTTGATACAGCCGGTTCATCCTCCACGTGTCTGCTGTAGCTCCGGCTTGGACGGGAAGTAGAATGAATCCTCTCCCGACTGTGTGAGTATGCCTGCTGCTGGTTTAGCGCTGTTTGAAGGAGGTCTCTAGCCCGACGTGTCTCAATCGCAACTGGTGATTTGCCGTCAGTTGGGAGGGCTGTCAGGCGTGAAGCGGCAGCCACAATATTATCCAACGGGTTGGAATAATGCCTGGGAGGTGTCGGTACATGTTGTGGCACAATGTTGTTTTGATGAGTTGGGTCCATCATGCGCGGTTGAACCGGCGCCCCCGTTCCTGGTGCCTCCGCCCGGTTTAGTACCGGCTGGTGACTAGCTCCTACTCCTGGTGTGTTGAAGAGATTTCACGGCTCATAGCCCGACGGGAGATGCGATCTGTACCTTCTTCTCAGGACTTCTTCGGAAGTGTTCTGATCTAGCCTAATCCGGTAGGCCCGTGCTTCCAATTCAGCCCGTTCTGTAGCCATCCTAGCATTCTCCGCCGCTAGGTCCGCTTTAGCCTGGGCTATCTGATCCTTTACCTTTGCAATCTCCGCGTTGTGTTGATCCCTGGCTGCTGCATCCACCTCTGCGGCCATCAATGCTGCCAAAGCGTCAAACAAGTCAGATAGGACTTGAGCTGGAGGCGGCGCAGAGCTTCCTGCCCCCGCTGGTGTGGCCGTTGTTGAACCGGAGAGCATTGCTGCAGCAGTTGATGAGTGAGGCGCTGACTGTGTACTGGCCGTGAAGATAGCGGCCCGGTTTGGCAGGTCAGGGAGGTCCGGAATACTGTTGCCCTCGGATCCCCCACCAATCCGGCCATCTTGTAACTGATAGAGCGATTCAGTTTCTCAAGAAGACTCATCGTCGGAACAGATAACAATTTCTCCATCGGACGCCGGTCCATCCTCGTATTCTGCTCCATGGATAGCACCTACGAAGACGTGTTTCATCACGGGCTGAACCGGCGAAGAACTTGTACGCTGAGCCATTTCGATGATGTCGGTGCAGGTGTCCGGCTCAGGGGCCGGTTCGCCAATCTTGTCGATGAAGACGTGAATCCCACCAAAGGGGACCTGGTACCAATACTCAATTGAATTGGCCTCGGGATCCCATCCCGCGTTGTCGATGTAGAGCTTGCCGCGACGACTCTTCGTCATCCGGCCCACAGCGTATCCCTTGAGTCCATCAAAGCTGCCCTTCAAGAACTCGAAACCATCATGCGATAGCCCCACGGTGGGTGCCAACTATTGTGCGTTTGTCATGGCAGATGTCCTTGTGAAAGGACTTAGTCATGGAGCCATCACAATGGGTTAGCTTAAAGGGGTTAAACCAGACAAGGGGACACGGGGAGTTTTATACTAGTTCGGCCCCTTCGAGGAAGGTAAAAGCCTATGTCTAGTTGTGATTTGTATTGCTAGGGTTTCGAAGGCCAGGGAGCGAATCCGCTTTGTCTGGCTCTCGAGTTGTTGTCTGTGCCTTGAACCGCTGCCGGGTCGTCCCCTTATATACATGGGTGGCGCCCGTCGGTTTACAGAGTCCCAAAGCCGGATCATAAACGTCGCCGGTTCGTTCTCTACACTTCCTATCTTACAAAGCAAGTTATATGATTAAGATTGTTTACATCTACAGGTCTTAACTCACTTCTAGGCCTTGGGCCTTCGCAAAGCGCTATCATCTTCACGTCTTCATGGGCTTCTAAACTTCATGAAGTTAATCCAGCTACTCCTGGCCGGTTTACGCCCAGTAGTAATACCCCCAACACCGCCCACAACTCTTTGTGGTCTACTCATGCATATCATCTACGCATGGACCTGGCTCGGATGCCACTGTCGGGAAATGTAGCATGAAATTTCAAAATTTTCCTACACTCACACAAGATCTATCTAGGAGATTCATAGCAACAAGATTGGGAGATTGTGTCCACATACCCTCGTAGACCGAAAGCGGAAGCATTTGACAACGCGGTTGATGTAGTCGAATTTCTTCTAGCTCCGACCGATCAAGCACCGAACATATAGCACCTCCACACATTTAGATTGGTGACGTCCCTCGCCTTCTTGATCTAGCAAGGTGTCGAGGAAGTAGATGAGTTCCGTCAACACGATGGCGTGATGACGGTGATGGTGAAGTGATCGGTGCAGGGCTTCGCCTAAGCACCGCGAGAATATGATCGGGAGTGTAAACTGTGGAGGGGGCACAGCACATGGCTAACAATTGATGTTGTCTGTGCTAGGTGCCCCCCTCCTCATATATATAGGTGGGAGGGAGGGAGGAGCGGTCATAATAGACGCCAAAGTAGGAGGAATCCTACTTGGAGTCCCTCCCAAGCCGCCCGTGCCCCCTACCATATATAACCGAGGGGGAAGGAAAGAAGGGGGGAGAGGGAAGGAAGTAGGAATCCTAATCCACACTTTCCTTGCCCCCCTCTTTCCTTCTCCTCCTCATAGGGCTGGCCTCTATAGGGGCGCACCAGCGCTGGTGTGTTCCCTCACTTGGCCATAAGGCCCATATCTTTGCCGGAGGTGCCCAAAACTCCTTTCCGGTGACCCGATAAGTACCCGTACCCTCCGGAACACTTCTGGTGTCCGAATACCATCACCCTATATATCAATCTTTACCTCTCAACCATTTCAAGACTCCTCATCATGTCTGTGATCTCATAAGGGACTCCGAACAACATTCGATCACCAAATCACATAACTCATATAATACTATTGTTGGGGAATGCAGTATTTCAAAAAAATTCCTACGATCACGCAAGATCTATCTAGGATATGCATAGCAATGAGAGGGGAGAGTGTGTCCACGTACCCTTGTAGACGGAAAGCGGAAGCATTAGATGTAGTCGAATGTCTTCACGATCCAACCGATCAAGTACCGAACGCATGACACCTCCGCGATCTGCACACGTTTAGCTTGGTGACGTCCCTCGTACTCTTGATCCAGTTGAGGCCGAGGGAGAATTTCGTCAGCACGATGGCGTGATGACGGTGATGATGAAGTTACCGACGCAGGGCTTCGCCTAAGCACTACAACGATATGACCGAGGTGGAAATCTATGGAGGGGGCACCGCACACGGCTAAGACAACTGTCAACTTGTGTATTCTAGGGTGCCCCCTGCCCCCGTATATAAAGGAGCAAGGGGGGAGGCCGGCCGGCCCTCATGGGGCGTGCTCCCAAGTAGAATTCCTATTCCTAGTAGATTTCCAACAAGGGAAGAGAGGGGAAGGAAGGAGAGGGAGAAAGGGAGAAGGAAAGGGAGGGGGCGCCGCCCCCTCCTAGTCCAATTCGGACTGCTGAGGGGGCGGCCAGCCCTAGGTCCCTCTCCTCTTTCTCTCTCTCACAAGGCCCATGTTGGACCATTAGTTCCCCCAGGGTTTCCGATAACCCCCGGCACTCCGATATTTATCTGGTGACCCCAGAACTCATCCGTGTCCGAATAACACCATCCAATATATCAATATTTATGTCTCGACCATTTCGAGACTCCTCGACATGTCCGTGATCACATCCGGGACTCCGAACTACCTTTGGTATATCAAAACACATAAACTCATCATACCGATCATCATCGAACGTTAAGTGTGCGGACCCTACGGGTTCGAGAACTATGTAGACATGACCGAGACTCATCTCCGGTCAACAACCAATAGCGGAACCTGGATGCTCATAATTGTTCCTACATATTCTACAAAGATCTTTATCGGTCAAACCGCATAACAACATACGTTGTTCCCTTTGTCATCGGTATGCTACTTGCTCGAGATTCGGTAGTCGGTATCATCATACCTAGTTCAATCTCGTTATCGGAAAGTCTCTTTACTCATTCTGTAATGCAACATCCTGCAACTAACTTATTAGTCACATTGCTTGCAAGGCTTATAGTGATGTGCATTATCGAGAGGGCCCAGAGATACCTCTCCGATACACGGAGTGACAAATCCTAATCTCGATCTATGCCAACTCAACAAACACCATTGGAGACACCTGTAGAGCATCTTTATAGTCACCTATTTATGTTGTGACGTTTGATAGCACACTAAGTGTTCCTCTGGTATTCGGGAGTTGCATAATCTCATAGTCATAGGAACATGTATAAGTCATGAAGAAAGCAATAGCAATAAACTAAAAAATCATAGTGCTAAGCTAACGGATGGGTCAAGTCAATCACATCATTCTCTAATGATGTGAACCCGTTCATCAAATGACAACTCATGTCTATGGTTAGGAAACTTAACCATCTTTGATTAACGAGCTAGTCAAGTAGAGGCATACTAGTGACACTCTGTTTGTCTATGTATTCACACATGTACTAAGTTCCCGGTTAATACAATTCTAGCATGAATAATAAACATTTATCATGATATAAGGAAATATAAATAACAACTTTATTATTGCCTCTAGGGCATATTTCCTTCAGTCTCTCACTTGCACTAGAGTCAATAATTTAGATTAGATAGTAATGATTCTAACACCCATGGATTCTTGGTGCTGATCATGTTTTGCTGGTGAGAGAGGCTTAGTCAACGAGTCTGCAACATTCAGATCTGTATGTATTTGGCAAATCGCTATGTCTCCCTCCTTGACTTGATCGCGGATGGAATTGAAGCGTCTCTTGATGTGCTTGGTTCTCTTGTGAATTCTGGATTCCTTTGCCAAGGCAATTGCACCAATATTGTCACAAAATATTTACATTGGACCCGATGCACTAGGTATGACACCTAGATCGGATATGAACTCCTTCATCCAGACTCCTTCATTTGCTGCTTCCGAAGCAGCTATGTACTCTGCTTCGCACATAGATCCCGCCATGACACTCTGCCTGGGACTGCACCAACTGACATCTCCACCATTCAATAAAAATATGTATCTGGTCATTGCATTAGAGTCATTCGGATCAATGTCAAAGCTTGCATCGACATAACCGTTTACGACGAGCTCTTTGTCACCTCCATAAACAAGAAACTTATCCTTAGTCCTTTTCAGGTATTTCAGGATGTTCTTGACTGCTGTCCAATGATCCACTCTTGGATTACTTTGGTACCTCCCTGCTAAGCTAATAGCAAAGGCACACATCAGGTCTGGTACACAACATTGCATACATGATAGAACCTATGGCTGAAGCATAGGGAATGACTTTCATTTTCTCTCTATCTTCTGAAGTGGTCGGGCATTGAGTCTGACTCAACTTCACACCTTGTAACACAGGCAAGAACCCTTTCTTTGCTTGACCCATCTTGAACTTCTTCAAAACTTTATCAAGGTGTGTGCTTTATAAAAGTCCAATTAAGCATCTTGATCTATCTCTATAGATCTTGATGCCCAATATATAAGCAGCTTCACCGAGGTCTTTCATTGAAAAATTCTTATTCAAGTATCCTTTTATGCTATTCAGAAATTCAATATCATTTACGATTAACAATATGTCATCCACATATAATATCAGAAATGCTACAGAGCTCCCACTCACTTTCTTGCAAATACAGGCTTCTCCAAAAGTTTGTATAAAACCATATGCTTTGATCACACTATCAAAGCATATATTCCAACTCCAAGATGCTTGCACCAGTCCATAAATGGATCACTGGAGCTTACACACTTTGTTAGCACCTTTTGGATCGACAAAACCTTCTGGTTGCATCATATACAACTCTTCTTTAAGATATCCATTAAGGAATGCAGTTTTGACATCCATTTGCCAAATTTCATAATCATAAAATGTGGCAATTGCTAACATGATTCAGATGGACTTAAGCATCGCTACGGGTGAGAAGGTCTCATCATAGTCAACTCCTTGAACTTATCGAAAACCTTTCGCAACAAGTCGAGCTTTGTATACAGTAACATTACCGTGAACGTCGGTCTTCTTCTTGAAGATCCATTTATTCTCTATGGCTTGCCGATCATCGGGCAAGTCAACCAAAGTCCATACTTTTTTCTCATACATGGATCCCATATCAGATTTCATGGCCTCAAGCCATTTTGCGGAACCTGGGCTAATCATCGTTTCCTCATAGTTTGTAGGTTTGTCATGGTCGAGTAACATGACTTCCGGAACATGATTACCGTACCACTCTAGTGCGGATCTTACTCTAGTTGACCTACGAGGTTCGCTAGTAACTTGATCAGAAGTTTCATGATCATCATCATTAGCTTCCTCACTAATTGGTGTAGGAATCACTGGAACTGATTTCTGTGATCAACTACTTTCCAATAAGGGAGCAGGTATAATTACCTCATCAAGTTCTACTTTCCTCCCACTCACTTCTTTCGAGAGAAACTCCTTCTCTAGAAAGGATCCAGTCTTAGCAACGAATATCTTGCCTTCGGATCTGTGATAGAAGGTGTACCAACAGTCTCTTTTGGGTATCCTATGAAGACACATTTCTCCGATTTGGGTTCGAGCTTATCAGGATGAAGCTTTTTCATATAAGCATCGCAGCCCCAAACTTTAAGAAATGACAACTTGGGGTTTCTTGCCAAACCACAGTTCATAAGGTGTCGTCTCAATGGATTTCGATGGTGCCCTATTTAATGTGAATGCAGCCGTCTCTAAAGCATAACCCCAAAACGATAGCGGTAAATCAGTAAGAGACATCATAGATCGCACCATATCTAATAAAGTGCGGTTACGACATTCGGACACACCATTACGCTGTGGTGTTCTAGGTGGTGTGAGTTGCGAAACTATTCCGCTTTGTTTCAAATGAAGACCAAACTCATAAATCAAATATTCTCCTCCATGATTAGATCGTAGAAACTTTATTTTCTTGTTATGATGATTTTCCACTTCACTCTAAAATTCTTTAAACCTTTCAAATGTTTCAGACTTTTGTTTCATCAAGTAGATATACCCACATCTGCTCAAATCATCTATGAATGTCAGAAAATAATGATACCCGCCACGAGCATCAACACTCATCGGACCGCATACATCAGTATGTATTATTTCCAATAAGTCTGTTGCTTGTTCTATTGTTCCGGAGAATGGAGTCTTAGTCATCTTGCCCATGAGGCACGGTTCGCAAGCATCAAGTCATTCATAATCAAGTGATTCCAAAAGTCCATCAGCATGGAGTTTCTTCATGCGCTTTACACCAATATGACCTAAACGGCAGTGCCACAAATGAGTTGCACTATCATTATTAAACTTATATCTTTTGG
Source organism: Triticum dicoccoides (assembly GCF_002162155.2). Taxonomy (NCBI): domain Eukaryota; kingdom Viridiplantae; phylum Streptophyta; class Magnoliopsida; order Poales; family Poaceae; genus Triticum; species Triticum dicoccoides. Next base: position 72,728,605 of record NC_041388.1, read on the forward strand.
CTTCAATACTATGAATATGTGTATCACTACTATCAAGATTTAGTAAAAATAGACCACTCATCAAGGGTGCATGACCACAAAAGATATTACTCATATAAATAGAGCAACCATTATTCTCTAATTTAAATGAATAATTGTCTCGCATCAAACAAGATCCAGATATAATGTTCATGCTTAACGCTGCCACCAAATAAAAATTATTCAGGTCTAAAACTAATCCCGAAGGTAGATGTAGACGTAGCATGCCGACAGCGATCACATTGAATTTGGAACCATTTCCCACGCGCATCGTCACCTCGTCCTTAGCCAATCTTCGCTTGATCCATAGCCCCTGTTTCAAGTTGCAAATATTAGCAACCGAACCAGTATCAAATACCCAGGCGCTACTGCGAGCATTAGTAAGGTACACATCAATAACATGTATATCAAATATACCTTTCACTTTGCCATCCTTATTATCCGCCAAATACTTAGGGCAGTTCCGCTTCCACGGACATGTCCCTTTGTAGTAGAAGCACTCAGTATCAGGTTTAGGTCCAGACTTGGGCTTCTTCACTTGAGCAGCAACTTTCTTGATGTTCTTATTGAAGTTCCCCTTCTTCCCTTTGCCCTTCTTCTTGAAACTGGTGGTCTTGTTGGCCATCAACACTTGATGCTCCTTCTTGATTTCTACCTCCGCAACCTTTAGCATTGCAAAGAGCTCGGGAATTGTCTTATCCATCCCTTGCATATTATAGTTCATCACGAAGCTCTTGTAGCTTGGTGGCAGTGATTGAAGAACTCTGTCGATGGCACTATCATTAGGAAGATTAACTCCTAGTTATGTTAAGTGGTTGTGGTACCCAGACATTCTGAGTATATGTTCACTGACAGAACTATTCTCCTCCATTTTGCAGCTGTAGAACTTATTAGAGACTTCATATCTCCCAATCCATGCATTTGCTTGAAATATTAACTTCAACTCCTTGAACATCTCATATGCTCCATGCCGTTCAAAATGTCGTTGAAGTCCCAGTTCTAAGCCGTAAAGCATGACACACTGAACTATCGAGTAGTCATCAGCTTTGCTTTCCCAGATGTTCTTAACGTCGTCAGCAGCATCTGCAGTAGGCTTGTCACCCAGCGGTGCTAACAGGACGTAATTCTTCTGTGCAGCAATGAGGATAATCCTCGAGTTACGGACCCAGTCCGTGTAATTTTTACCATCATCTTTCAAATTAGCTTTCTCTAGGAATGCATTAAAATTCAACGGAACAACATCATGGGCCATTTATCTACAACAACATAGACATGCAAAATACTATCAGGTACTAAGTTCATGATAAATTTAAGTTCAATTTAATCATATTACTTAAGAACTCCCACTTAGATAGACATCCCTCTAATCATCTAAGAGACCACGTGATCCATATCAACTAAACCATGTTTGATCATCACGTGAGATGGAGTAGCTTTCAATGGTGAACATCACTATGTTGATCATATCTACTATATTATTCACGCTCGACCTTTCGGTCTCAGTGTTCTGAGGACATATCTGCATATGCTAGGCTCATCAAGTTTAACCCGAGTATTCTACGTGTGCAAAATTGGCTTCCACCCGTTGTATGTGAACGTAGATCTTATCACACCCGATCATCACGTGGTGTCTCGGCACGATGAACTGTAGCAACGGTGCATACTCAAGGAAAACACTTATACCTTGAAATTTAGTGAGAGATCATCTTATAATGCTACCGCCGTACTAAGCAAAATAAGATGCATAAAGTATAAACATCACATGCAATCAAATAAGTGATATGATATAGCCATCATCATCTTGTGCCTTTTGATCTCCATCTCCAAAGCACCGTCATGATCACCATCATCAACGGCTTGACACCTTGATCTCCATCAAAGCATCATTGTCGTCTCGCCAACTATTGCTTCCATGACTATCGCTACCGCTTAGTGATAAAGTAAAGCAATTATTACATGGCGATTGCATTTCATACAATAAAGCGACAACCATATGGCTCCTGCCAGTTGCCGATAACTATGTTACAAAACATGATCATCTCATACAACAATTTACATAATAACATCTTGACCATATCACATCATAACATGCCCTGCAAAAACAAGTTAGACGTCCTCTACTTTGTTGTTGCAAGTTTTACGTGGCTGCTACGAGCTTCTAGCAAGAACCGTTCTTGCCTACGCATCAAGACCACAATGTAGTACAGTGATTGCTTTTGATCTTCAGAAAGAAACCTGTTCATTGAAACCGATTCAACTAAAGTTGGAGAAACAAACATGCACTAGCCACCTGTATGCGAAGCACGTCGGTGGAAACAGTCCCGCGTAAGCGTACGCGTAATGTCGGTCTGAGCCACTTCATCCAACAATACCACTGAATCAAGAATCAACTAGAGACGACAAGCAATATGTATATACCCACGCCCACAACTCCTTTGTGTTCTACTCGTGCATATAACATCTACGCATAAACCTGGCTCGGATGCCACTGTTGGGGAAGGCAGTATTTCAAAAAAATTCCTATGATCACGCAAGATCTATATAGGAGATGCATACCAACAAGAGGGGACAGTGTGTCCACGTACCCTCGTAGACCGAAAGCGAAAGCGTTAAGTAACGCGGTTGATGTAGTCGAACGTCTTTGCGATCCAACCGATCAAGTACCAAACGCATTGGCACCTCCACGATCTGCACACATTCAGCTCGGTGATGCCCCTCGTACTCTTGATCCAGTTGAGGCCGAGGGAGAGTTTCGTCAGCATGACGGCGTGATGACGGTGATGATGAAGTTACCGATGCAGTGCTTTGCCTAAGCACTACAACGATATGACCGAGGTGGAAATCTGTGGAGGGGGCACCGCACACGGCTAAGACAACTGTCAACTTGTGTGTTCTATGGTGCCCCTGCCCCCTTATATAAAGGAGCAAGGGGGGAGGCCGGACGGCCCTCATGGGGCGCGTCCCCAAGTAGAATTCCTACTAGGAATACGAATCATCCCCCTAGTAGGTTTCCAACAAGGGAAGAGAGGGGGAAGGAAGGAGAGGGAGAGAGGGAGAAGGAAATGGAGGGGGGCGTCGCCCCTCCTAGTACAATTCGGAATTCTCAAGGGGAGGGGGGCGCGGCCAGCCCTAGGGCCCCCTCCTCTCTCTCTCAAAAGGCCCATGTTGGCCCATTAGTTCCCCCGGGGGTTTCCCATAACCCCCGGCACTCCAATATTTATCCGATGACCCCGAAACTCATCCGGTGTCCGAATAACATCGTCCAATATATCAATACTTATATCTTCGCCATCTTGAGACTCCTCGTCATGTTTGTGATCACATCCGGGACACCGAACTACCTTCGGTACATCAAAACACATAAACTCATAATACCGATCGTCATCGAACGTTAAGCGTGCGGACCCAATGGGTTCGAGAACTATGTAGACATGACCGAGACTCATCTCCGGTCGATAACCAATAGCGGAACCTGGATTCTCATATTGGTTCCTACATATTCTATGAAGATCTTTATCGGTCAAACCGCATAACAACATACATTGTTCCCTATGTCATCGGTATGTTACTTGCCCGAGATTCGATCGCCAGTATCTCAATACCTAGTTCGATCTCGTTACTGGCAAGTCTCTTTACTCTTTCCGTAATGCAACATCCCGCAACTAACACATTAGTCACATTGCTTGCAAGGCTTATAGTGATGTGCATTACCGAGAGGGCCCATAGATACCTCTTTGATACACGGAGTGTCAAATCCTAATCTCGATCTATGCCAACTCAACAAACACCATTGGAGACACCTATAGAGCATCTTTATAGTCTCACAGTTACGTTGTGACGTTTGATAGCACACTAAGTGTTCCTCCGGTATTTGGGAGTTGCATAATCTCATAGTCATAGGAAGATGTATAAGTCATGAAGAAAGCAATGGCAATAAACTAAACGATCATAGTGCTAAGCTAACGGATGGGTCAAGTCAATCACATCATTCTCTAATGATGTGATCCCGTTCATCAAATGACAAATAATATCTATGGTTAGGAAACTTAACCATCTTTGATTAACGAGCTAGTCAGTAGAGGCATACTAGTGACACTCTGTTTGTCTATGTATTCACACATGTACTAAGTTTCCAGTTAATACAATTCTTGCATGAATAATAAACATTTATCGTGATATAAGGAAATATAAATAACAACTTTATTATTGCCTCTAGAGCATATTTCCTTCAACTATATCATCGACGAACGTTAGGTGTGCAGACCCTACGGGTTCGAGAACTATGTAGACATGACCGAGACACTTCTATGGTCAATAACCAATAGCGGAACCTGGATGCTCTTATTGGCTCCTACATATTCTATGAAGATCTTTATCGGAACCGTTATGACAACATACATTATTCCCTCTGTCATCGGTATGTTACTTGCCCGAGATTCAATTGTCGGTATCAACATACCTAGTTCAATCTCGTTACCAGCAAGTCTCTTTACTCGTTCTATAATACATCATCCTGCAACTAACTCATTAGTTACTTTGCTTGTAAGGATTCTTGTGATGTGCATTACCAAGAGGGCCCAGAGATACCTCTCCGATACTCGGAGTGACAAATCCTAATCTCGATCTATGCCAACCCAACAAACACCTTCGAAGATACCTGTAGAGCATATTTATAATCACCTAGTTACGTTGTGAGGTTTTATAGCACATAAGGTATTCCTCCGTTATCCGGAGTTGCATAATCTCATAGTCAAAGGAATATGTATTTGACATGAAGAAAGCAATAGCAATAAAACCGAATGATGATAATGCTAAGCTAACGAATGGGTCATGTCCATCACATCATTCTCCTAATTATGTGATCCTGTTCATCAAATGACAACACATGTCTATGGTTAGGAAACTTAACCATCTTTGATTAACGAGCTAGTCTCGTAGAGGCTTACTAGGGACACGGTGTTTGGTCTATGTATTCACACATGTATCAAGTTTCCGGTTAATACAATTCTAGCATGAATAATAAACATTTATCATGACATAAGGAAATATAAAATAACAACTTTATTATTGCCTCTAGGGCATATTTCCTTCACTTGATGGGTTAATACTTGAGATTGTAGAAGCTACCGTACAAAAACCACTCCAAGAGAGATCACAATCCAATTCATAGATAAAGAGTAAAGTAATATTGAAAACGAAAATCAACATATCAAAAGAGCTACCTACACCAACAGCAGCGAGAAAACAATTATTTCATTCATTGACTGATGGACTTTACAATACACTGTCCAAAACGACAAATCAAATAAAGGACGTGATAAATGGCAATGCATGCATGTTTAGATGTCAGTTATCAGAGGCATTAAATGCATGCGTGCATGAGCTTGGTGCAACTGCTCCCAAGTATAGATCTAATGGTTGTCATGGACTAATCTAGTATGTCCAACGGGCAGAAATAATTTGGGTGACATGGCTCAAGGAGAAGCTAGATAAATCCTAGTAGCGGGGCTAGCTATTTATATATAGTAGATATCTGAATCTTCTTTATTCAGCGCGCCATCGCCACCGTTGAACGAAGATGATGAGAAACCAAAAAACCTAAGCTTGTAGGGCCTAATGTAAAGCTACACGGTCCACATGCATAGATCCGGCGACCCCCTCACCACTGATGATCGAGGTCGCTGGTGGAGTGGAGCCGCCGGAGGAACATGGCGGAGGGACTCTCCTGAAGGCGGCTGGAGTTTCTAGTCACCTGCCCGAGAGGAAATGATGTGTCGTCTGTTTACCCGCTTTCTATCTTGATGAAATGGCTCTCAAAGCTCTTGCGTGTTACCAAAAAATAAAAAGAACATGCACATACACCAAACAGTACATAAGAAAACACGATGCTTGCTTTTATTCTTCCAAAAGAATGAAATCTATTATAAAGATTCAACGAAAATACAAAGGGATAGTAAAAATAGGACTTAATCTATTGCTCGATCTACATAGCAAGTCTAGACGAAAAAACATATAAGACCTGGTCGTACACAGCCAAACTCGAGACCCTATTTCCTGCGTGACACCTGGCAACCGAATCTCAAAGCAGACCACCCATTTCCCTGTGCTCCCCTGCGCTCCCCTGCCCTTTCAGCTTCTAATCTGAATATTCGATTCATCTTCCTAATAGAAACTCATCTTTGTCTTTTGCATCTTGATGACGATGGCAGGGCAAGATGACGTGGCTCAACGATGGCAGTAAGGTACCGGATAAAGGTACAACAACCCCTCCATAGGAACCTTCTCTGCCTGCAGCTCCACTCATGGTGAGTTCAACACTAGTTCAATCCTTTTCCTTGGAAATTCTTCATTCTTGATCATCTTGATTAATCACGGCAAGATGACACGGCCCAATGATGGCAATGAGGGACTGGATCAGGGTGCGACGACCCCTCCACCGAAACCATCTCACCCCACAGCTCCACTCATGGTGAGTTCAGTACTAGTACAATCATGATTTCTTCTTTCTGGAAACCTCTCCTTGGAATTTCTTCTTTCTGGACTATCTCATTGATTTCGTTACCCTCACAGTAATCAACAACGAACACAATTCCATCGAGGATGAGCAGCCCACCAGGGAATGATGAAAGTGATGTTCCAAGAATTGAGATGTGCTTTGAATCAGAGGAAGAGACAAACAAGTGTTGGGGAACATAGCACGCAATTTTAAAAAAATTCCTACGGTCATGCAAGATCTATCTAGGAGATGCATAGCAATGAGACAGGGATAGTGTGTCCATGTGCCCTCATAGACCAAAAGCGGAGGCATTAGGTTAATGCGGTTGATGTATTCGAACATCTTCGTGATCCAAGCGATCAAGTACCGAACATACGGCACCTCCGAGTTCGGCACACGTTCAGCTCGATGACGTCCCTCAAACTCTTGATCCAACAGAGGGTCGAGGGAGAGTTTTGTCAGCATGATGGCATGGTGGCGGTGATGGTGATGTGATCTGCGCAGGGCTTCGCCTAAGCACTACGACAATATGACCGGAGGAGCAAACTGTGGAGAGAGACGCCGCACACAGCTTGGAAAAATTGTTGTGTTTTCAAGGGGTGCCCTGCCCACATACATAAAGGAGGGAGAGGGAGGAGGCCGGCCCTAGGGGGCGCGCCATAAGGGGGGAGTCCTACTAGGACTCCTAGTCCTAGTAGGATTCGCCCCCCTTCTTTTCCTTCTCATGGAGGGGGAAAGGGGGAAAGGAGATGGAGTAGGAGAAGGAAAGGGGGTGGCACCCCCTTCCCAAGTTCAATTCGGCATCAACCCTTGTGGGGGTGCACCAACCCCTTATGGGCTGGTTAGCCTCCCTCCTATGGCCCATATGGCTCATATCTTTCCCCCGGGGATTCCGGTAACCCCTCCGGTACTCTGGTATGTACCCGATACACTCGGGAACCCTTCCGGTGTCTGAATACTACCTTCCAATATATCAATCTTCACATGTCGACCATTTAGAGACTCCTCATCATGTCTGTGATCTCATCCGTGGATCCAAACAAACTTCGGTCCCCAAAACACATAACTCATAATACAAATCATCGTCGAAACGTTAAGCGTGCGGACCCTACGGGTTCGAGAACTATGTAGACATGACCGAGACACATCTCTCGTCAATAACCAATAGCGGAACCTGGATGCTCATATTGGTTCCTACATATTCTATGAAGATCTTTATCGATCAAACCGCATAACAACATACGTCATTCCCTTTGTCATCGGTAAGTTACTTGCCCGAGATTGTGTTGGTATCTTCATACCTAGTTCAATCTCGTTACCGACAAGTCTCTTTACTCGTTCCAAAATGCATCATCCCGCAACTAACTCATTAGTCACATTGCTTGCAAGGCTTATAGTGATGTGCGTTACCGAGAGGGGCCCAAAGATACCTCTCCGATACTCGAAATGACAAATCCTAATCTCGATCTATGCCAACCCAATAAACACCTTCGGAGACACCTGTACAGCATATTTATAGTCGCCCAGTTATGTTGTGATGTTTGATAGCACACAAGGTGTTCCTCCGGTATTCAGGAGTTGCATAATCTCATAGTCAAAGGAATATGTATAAGTCATGAAGAAAGCAATAGCAATAAAACTTAACGATCATTATGCTAAGCTAACGGATGGGTCTTTTCCATCACGTCATTATCCTAATGATGTTACCCCGTTCATCAAATGACAACACATGTCTATGGTTAGGAAACTTAACCATCTTTGATTAACGAGCTAGTCTAGTAGAGGCTTACTAGGGACACTGTGTTTTGTCTATGTATCCAGAGATGTATCCAGTTTCCGGTTAATAAAATTCTAGCATGAATAATAAACATTTATCATGATATAAGGAAATATAAATAACAACTTTAGTATTGCCTCTAGGGCATATTTCGTTCAGTCTCCCACTTGCACTAGAGTCAATAATCTAGTTCACATCGCCATGTGATTTAACACCAATAGTTCACATCACCATGTGACCAACCCCCAAAGGGTTTACTAGAGTCAATAATCTAGTTCACATCACCATGTGATTAACACCCAAAGAGTACTAAGGTGTGATGTAACATCCCAAAATTCTAAATTTTGGAATGTTATAATAAATAGATAGATTTGATTGATTGTTGGATTGATTGTCTGAAAGTGAGTGAATTCAAAACTTTTTGAAAGTTAAATGAGAGGGAATAAAAGGACTTTCCCAAACTTTCATATTTGCTTTCTGATCTCCATGAATTCAAATTCTTTTCACCACAAAACCCTGGAGAGAAGATGACATGACTTCTTCCATTTATTTAAATGACATGGGGTGTTGAAAATATTTGAATTTCATTTGAAAATATTTCCGAATTTGGAACTTTATGCAACTCAATGATTTTCATGAGAGAAGATAAAATGACTTCTTCAAATTATATGAAATATGAGTTGGGAGTTTCAAAGAATTAAATTCAAAGTTCTTTTGAGTTTATTTTCAATTTGGAATGTTATACATTAGATCATCATGCATATCTTATTTTCTTGCATTTTGGTCGATCCTAGAAATTTCACGCAACTCAAGGACCTTCGGAGAGAGTTGGAGATTTCGTTATTTTCATATTTGAGAGTTTTCTCGAATTTGAAAAAGAGGATCATTTGATTTATTTATTTTATCTTCAATTATTTTTCCGGTGTCAAAATATAAGAGAGGGAATAATATGACTTTCCCAAATTTAGGAAAAATGAAGATTTAATGAATAAGTCAAATTTTGGATTTTTCCGGAGTTTATTTGCATTTTCTTTGGATAGGGAAAAAATGCGCGTTTTCGAAAATTGCATTTTAGGTCCGGAGAAAAGTTCATTTTGTTTGGCTCATTTTTAGGAGTCGGGGAAAAATTTACTTTAGAATTTTTGGAGTTCGTTTAGATTTTATTTTCTGTGTTTTTCTGCGCGCAAAACCGTTTAAAAAAAAGGGGAACTCCCGCCAGGCCAGCCGGGCCAAAGGCCCAGCCAGCCGGCCGCCCCAGCCTCCCTGTGCGTGCGCTAGGCGCAGCCAGCGCCCTAGGCAGCCGCCGCCTTTGCTCCCAGCCGAGTCCGGCTTGGACTTAGGTCGGTTAGCCCCCTCCCCTTTCCTTGTTTCGTTTTCCTTTTCCTTTTCCTATTCTATTTCTTGTCCCCTACCCCAAGAAACCCCCTCCCCTCCCCAATATAAATACCCCAACACCCCCCTCTAAACCCATCAAATCAAACCCCAAGCCCCCAAACCCCAAGCCCTCCACCGCACCCCACCCCGCGCCCTACACCGCCACCGCATCCCACGCCCGCGCCCGCGCCGCCGCCCTGCGTCACCGCCGCCGCCGCACCTTGCTTCACCCGCCGCCGCCGCCCCTATAGCGCCGCCGTCGCCACCGTTCGCCCCGCCTCGCCGGAGGTAGCCCCGCGCCTCTCTTTTTCTTCCCCGTGGTTCGGTTCTTTTAAAAAAAACCGTTCCGGTTTTCTTTCCCGGTTTTTCTCTCCGATTCTTCGTTTCGGTTTCTTTTCCGAAACCCTAGATCGGTTTTCCGTTTTCTTTTTCGGTTTCTTTTCCGAAAACCCTAGATCGGTTTTCGTTCTTCTTTCGGACCGTTTGTCTCAATGAACGTGATCACCGATTATTCCCGGTTAACGACGCCTGTTCGTTTAACCGTTCGTCTCTTTCTTTTCGTCAGATTTATTCCGCGATCACGATCTCAGATCCGATCTTCGTTCTAGTTTATCTTCTCGCCCGTTTATCGGAATCAGGTCATTCAAGCGCCTGGAGTTTCGTCTCGAAACCGCCGTTCCGTCTAATCAACTTAAACAAGTTTTTGCTATTGTAAAATTTTGACCTAGTTTCAACTTGCTAGAACCGAGTTGTTTTCTTCCGCCGTTTGTTTTCCGGTTCTTTGTTCGGTTCGTTCTTTCTTTGCAACCGGAGTTCTTAATTTGAACCTTCTGGTTCATTCTCTCGTTCGAGTTTTACTTGTGCATTAGATGAGTACTTATTGTGTGGTTACTATTGTTTGCTTACGATAGATTGACCGGAGTGTGACGAGTAGATCTATCACGAGTTTTGAGTGCGAATCATCTTCATCAACATTGCAGGCAAGTTCACACTTTGATCATACCTTTTCTACAACCCATGTTTTATTGCATTAGATCAATCCTCACACACTGTATGATTAGGATCTAATTAAATTGTGGGATGGGAAGTAGATGAGGTAGTACCTATTACCTATATTATTATGAAACCTTTGGGAGTTACTTCTACGTTTGCTATTTATGCCATGCTATGCTAGTAGACGTGGATTGGGTGAGTGATATCCATGACAGATGTGAGTTGATAATTTTTATTGGTTTATCTAAGGTGGCCACTTAAACACACATCTGGGTGGATTGAGGCACCTGATGTCTATCAGGACTTGCCTGTTTTTTTCGGACCACCACCCAGGCTCAAAGGGATCATAAGATAATTCATGCTAGAAACTTCCGTGTGCAGCCACATGCTACTATGGGCTCTGGCATAGTTGACTAAGTTGTGCGAACTCTTACGGGGTGGACTAGCAGATGTAGGGGTTATAGGTGGTACGGTCTACCCCACATGTAAGGTGCTAGCGCTTCTGAAAGACTATGTCTCGGTCATCCGTTTCTCAAACACCTTGTAGTGCGAGAAAACAAACGGATGCGATCGAGTCTTGTGGGGAGAAGTGCGCAAACCTCTGCAGAGTGTACAAACTAATCATGATTAGCCGTGTCCCCGGTTATGGACAACTTGAGTATCTAGTACTTGAATATCAAGTGAATCTCATCACGTTACTTTAAATTAATGTTGTTGGGTTTTAATTATTTTTAATTGGGATTGAGAATGCTGTCAACCATTCTCAATATTTCACAACCACCATGATAGTTAAATAAATTTATTCCTTTGCAGTAGGGAAAAATCGGCTTTACGCAAAAACCTTATAACCATAGAGCTTTTCCACCAGCCATATATGCATATAGTGATAGCCATTGTTCATCATTTTCTCTATGGTGTGCCAGTACATTCAATGTACTGACCCTCTGTGGCTGCAACGTCTCATGTTGCAGATTTCTTACGACGAGTAAGTGATACGTTAGGGTTACGATTTCTGCACTCAACTTTGCCGTTGGTGTTGATGGGAAACCACAACCTTGTTGCTTCCGCTATATGGATTGAGGTAATAGTATTTACGTTACTTTATACATGTGATTTACCTCTGTTATAAATCCTTCGAGTACTGTGTGTGTCAGCATACTGATCCAGGGATGACACATAAGCACAGAGACTTGATCCATTCGGGTCAGGTCGCTACATGTGATCATGTTTTGCTTATGAGAGAAGTTTAGTCAACGGGTCTGCCACATTCAGATCCGTATGTATTTTGCAAATTTCTATGTCTACAATGATCTGTATGGCGCTACTCTACCTAATTGCTCCCACTTTTAATACGTATCCAGATTGAGACTCAGAGTCATCCAGATCAGTGTTAAAGCTTGCATCGACGTAACTCTTTAGGATGAACTCTTTATCACCTCCATAACCGAGAAATATTTCCTCAGTCCTCTAAGGATAATTTTGACTGTTGTCCAATGATCCACTCCTGGATCACTATTGTACCCCTTCGCCAAACTCATGGCAAGGTACACAATAGGTCTGGTATTCAGCATGGCATACTTTATAGAACCTATGGCTGAGGCATTGGGAATGACTTTCATTCTCTCTCTATCTTCTGCCGTGGCCGGGCTTTGAGTCTTACTCAAATTCACACCTTGCAACAAAGTCAAGAACCCTTTCTTTGACTGGTCCATTTTGAACTTCTTCAAAATCTTGTCAAGGTATGTGCTTTGTGAAAGTCCTATTAAGCGTATTGATCTATCCCTATAGATCTGGATGCCCAATATATAAGTAGCTTCACCGAGGTCTTTCTTTGAAAAAACTCCTTTCAAACACTCCTTTATGCTTCCCAGAAAATTCTACATCATTTCTGATCAACAATATGTCATTCACATATACCTATCAGAAAGGCTGTAGTGCTCCCACTCACTTTGTTGTAAATACAGGCTTCAGCGCAAGTCTATATAAAACTATATGCTTTGATCAACTCATCAAAGTGTATATCCTACACCAAGAAGCTTGCACCCGTCCACAGATGGATCGCTGGAGCTTGCACACTTTGTTAGCACATTTAGGATTGAGAAAACCTTTTGGTTGTATCATATACAACTCTTCTTTAATAAATCCATTAAGTAATGCAGTTTTGACATCCATTTGCCTGATTTCATAAAATGTGGCAATTGCTAACATGATCCGGACAGACTGAAGCATCACTACGAGTGAGAAAATCTCATCATATTCAACACCTTGAACTTGTCAAAAACTTTTTGCGAGAATTCGAGCTTTGTAGATAGTAACACTACTATCAATGTTCGTCTTCCTCTTGAAGATCCATTTATTCTCAATGGCTTGCCGATCAACGGGCAAGTCCACCAAAGTCCACACTTTGTTCTCATACATGGATTCTATCTCAGATTTCATGGCCTCAAGCCATTTTGCGGAATCTGGGCTCATCATCGCTTCCTCATAGTTCGTAGGTTCGTCATGGTCAAGTAACATGACCTCCAGAACAGGATTACCGTACCACTCTGGTGCGGATCTTACTCTAGTTGACCTACGAGGTTCGGTAGTAACTTGATCTAAAGTTTCATGATCATCATCATTAGCTTCCTCACCAATTGGTGTAGGAATCACTTGAATTGATTTCTGTGATGAACTACTTTCCAATTCGAGAAAATGTACAATTACCTCATCAAGTTCTACTTTCCTCCAACTCACTTCTTTCGAGAGAAACTCCTTCTCTAGAAAGGATCCATTCTTAGCAACAAATATCTTGCCTTGGGATCTGTGATAGAAGGTGTACCCAACAGTTTCTTTTGGGTATCCTATGAAAACGCACTTCTCCGATTTGGGTTCGAGCTTATCAGTTTGAAACTTTTTCAAGTAAGTATTGCAACCCAAAATTTGAAGAAACGATAACTTTGGTTTCTTTCCAAACCATAGTTCATACGATGTCATCTCAACAGATGTAGATGGTACCCTATTTAACGTCAGTGCAGCTGTCTCTAATGCATAACCCCCAAAATGAAAGCGGTAAATCGGTAAGAGACATCATAGATCGCACCATATCTAATAAAGTACGGTTATGACGTTTGGACACACCATTATGCTGTGGTGTTCCAGGTGGCGTGAGTTGTGAAACTATTCCACATTGTTTTAAATGAAGGCCAAAACTCGTAACTCAAATATTCGCCTCTGCGATCAGATCACAGAAACTTTATTTTCTTGTTACGATGATTCTCCACTTCACTCTGAAATTCATTGAACTTTTCAAAATGAATCAGACTTGTGTTTCATTAAGTAGATATACCTATATTTGCTCAAATCAATTGTGAAGGTTAGAAAATAAAGATATCCGCCACGAGCCTCAACACTCGTCGGACCGCATACATCAGTATGTATTATTTCCAATAAGTTAGTAGCTCGCTCCATTGTTTCGAAGAACAGAATCTTAGTCATCTTGCTCATGAGGCATGGTTCACAAGCATCAAATGATTCATAATCAGGTGATTCCAAAAGTCCATCATATGGAGTTTCTTCATGCGCTTTACACCAGGATGACCTAAACGGCAGTGCCACAAATATGTTGCACTATCATTATCAACTTTGTATCTTTTGGCATAAATATTATAAATATGTGTATAACCACGATCGAGATTTAACAAACCATTCACATTGGGTGTATGACCATTGAAGGTTTTATTCATGTAAACAGAACAATAATCATTTTCTAACCTAAATGAATAATTGTATTGCAATAAACATGATCCAATCATATTCATGCTCAACGGAAACACAAAATAACATTTATTTAGGTTCAACACTAACCCCGAAGGTAGAGAGAGTATGCGATGGTGATCTTATCAACCTTGGAATCACTTCCTACACACATCGTTGCCTCACCCTCAACTAGTCTTTGTTCATTTTGTAACTCCTGTTTTGAGTTACTAATCTTAGTAACTGAACCGGTATCAAATACCCTAGGGTTACTATGAACACTAGTAAAGTACACATCAATAACATGTGTATCAAATATACTTTGCACTTTGCCATCCTTCTTATCCGCCAAATACTTGGGGCAGCTCCGCTTCCAATGACCAGTCCCTTTGTTGTAGAAGCACTCAGTTTCAGGCTTAGGTCCAGACTTGGGCTTCTTCCCGGGAGTAGCAACTTGCTTGCTATTCTTCTTGAAGTTCCCCTTCTTCCCTTTGCCCTTTTTCTTAGAACTAGTGGTCTTGTTAACCATCAACACTTGATGCTCCTTTTTGATTTCTACCTCCGCAACCTTTAGCATTGCAAAGAGCTCGGGAATTGTCTTTTCCATCCCTTGCATATTATAGTTCATCATGAAGTCCTAGTAGCTTGGTGATAGTGACTAGAGAACTTTGTCAATCACTATCTTATATGGAAGATTAACTCCCACTTGATTCAATTGATTGTAGTATCCAGACATTCTGATCACATGCTCACTGGTTGAGCTATTCTCCACCATCTTGTAGGCAAAGTACTTGTCAGAGGTCTCATACCTCTCGACACGGGCATGAGTATGAAATACCAATTTCAGCTCTTGTAACATCTCATATGCTCTGTGGCAGTCAAAACTTTTTTTATGGAAAGACAGTAGGAGAGGCTCCTACTGTGTGTGTATATCGTTATATATGTAAACAGTTACATAGGTTACGTATAGTTACAAGGTGGTGTCCTTCCATCACCCCTCACAGAAGGGAGGGGTGTTGTAGTGAAGCACTACACCAGTAGACACTGCAAAAAGCAGGAAATGTGACTAGGATAGGGAGTTACAAAAAGTGGTTACAGTGGTCTTATGGACCTCTTTCACCTCTTATAAAAACTAGGCTAGGGAGTTACTAAACTTTTTAAGTCCTGGTTCTAAGCCGTAAAGCATGGCGCACTAAACTATCAGGTAGTCATTATACCGAGCTTGCCAAACGTTCATAACGTCTTGCTACCTCTTGAGCACTGCGTTGGATTTCCTTGAAGAGGAAAGTATGATGCAGCAAAGTAGCGTAAGTATTTCCCTCAGTTTTTGAGAACCAAGGTATCAATCCAGTAGAAGGCTACGCGCTAGTCCCTCGTACCTGCACAAAAAAAATAACTCCTCGCAACCAACGCGATAAGGGGTTGTCAGTCCCTTCACCTTCACTTACGAGAGTGAGATCTGATAGATATGATAAGATAATATTTTTGGTATTTTTGTGATAAAGATGCAAAGTAAAATAAAAGCAAAGGAAATAACTAAGTATTGGAAGATTAATATGATGAAGATAGACCCGGGGACCATAGGTTTCACTAGTGGCTTCTCTCAGGAGCATAAGTATTTTACGGTGCGTGAACGGATTACTGTTGAGCAGTTGACAGAATTGAGCATAGCTATGAGAATATCTAGGTATGATCATGTATATAGGTATCATGTCCGAGAAAAGTAGACCAACTCCTGCCTGCATCTACTACTATTACTCCACTCATCGACCGCTATCCAGCATGCATCTAGAGTATTAAGTTCATAAAACAGAGTAACGCCTTAAGCAAGATGACATGATGTAGAGGGATCAATTCTTGCAATATGATAAAAAAAACCATCTTGTTATCCTCAATGGCAACAATACAATATGTGCCTTGCTGCCCCTACTGTTACTGGGAAAGGACACCGCAAGATTGAACCCAAAGCTAAGCACTTCTCCCATTGCAAGAAAGATCAATCTAGTAGGCCAAACCAAACTGATAATTCGAAGAGACTTTCAAAGATAACCAATCATACATAAAAGAATTTAGAGAAGATTCAAATATTGTTCATAGATAATCTTGATCATAAACCCACAATTCATCGGTCTCAACAAACACACCGCAAAAAGAAGATTACATCGAATAGGTCGCCACAAGAGAGGGGGAGAAAATTGTATTGAGATCCAAAAAGAGAGAAGAAGCCATCTAGCTAATAACTATGGACCCGAAGGTCTGAGGTAAACTACTCACACTTCATCAGAGGGGCTATGGTGTTGATGTAGAAGCCCTCCGTGATGGATGCCCCCTCTGGCGGAGCTCCGGAACAGGCCCCAAGATGGGATCTCGTGGATACAGAAAGTTACGGCGGTGGAATTAGGGTTTTGGCTCCGTATCTGATCGTTTGGGGGTACGTAGGTATATATAGGAGGAAGGAGTACGTCGGTGGATTAGCAGGGGGCCCACGAGGGTGGAGGGCACGCCTGGGGGGGTAGGCACGCCCCCCTACCTCGTGGCCTCCTCCTTTATTTCTTGACGTAGGGTCCAAGTCTCCTGGATCATGTTCGGTGAGAAAATCACGTTCCCGAAGGTTTCATTCCATTTGGACTCCGTTTGATATTCCTTTTCTTCGAAACCCTAAAATAGGCAGAAAAATAGCAATTCTGGGTTGGGCCTCCGGTTAATAGGTTAGTCCCAAAAATAATATAAAAGTGGATAATAAAGCCCAATAATGTCCAAAACAGTAGATAATATAGCATGGAGCAATCAAAAATTATAGATACATTGGAGACGTATCAAGCATTCACTAGTAGAAAAAGGGCCTATTGTCCCGGTTCGTAAGGGCCTTTTGTCCCGGTTCCTGAACCGGGACTAAACGGTCGGTACTAATGCCCTGTCCCTTTAGTCCCGGTTCAATCCAGAACCGGGACATTGGGCCTCCACGTGGCCTGTGCGCGGAGCCCAGGCAGGAGGGCCTTTGGTCCCGGTTGGTGGCACCAACCGGGACCAATAGGCATCCACGCGTTAGCATTTCTATGGCTGGGGTTTTTGTTTTTTTAAAGGGGGGGAGGGGTTTTGGGGGTTTTGGGGGGTTAATTTAGGTGTTTCATATATTGTGTTAGCTAGCTATAATTAATAGAGAGAAGTGTCCTCTCTTATGTCCGTGCTTGGTCGACGCTACGTACTATACATACGTATAGAGAGGACTAGACACGCTAGCTAGCTAGTAAGCAAACGAAGGAAACAGAAGATCGTCATGAACATATATGCATACAGAGAGAAGTGATATCGACCACCTCTCCTTCTCCGAGAGATTGGTCGAACAACAAGTTCTCGTATATCTATCCGACACTACTGGCTACATATATACAATAATTATCTCTTACAAATATAATCTCCTAGCATACAGACTCATGGTCCACATAGTATTCTCCGTCTTCAGCGATCACGTGGTCAAGAAAGAATGCTGCCAATTCCTCTTGAATTGCTCGCATCCGAGCTGGTGCTAGGAGTTCATCCCGCTTCCGAAACATCTAATTTGTAGAAGGGGGTCAATACATATATATATATATGAATGAATGAAACTCAACACAAATGATGGTAATAAAATAAAATTGTGAATGTTGTTATTTACGCACTTCATATTGTTCGTCAGAGTAGCCCCGCTCACAGGTCGTGTGGCGGATGGACTCACAAACGTAATATCCATAGAAATCATTCCCTTGTTCCTGCCACAACCACTTTACAAGAAATAGAGGTCAATCAAACTGATAAGCAAGAATGCCAAATGGTATTGATGAAACTAGCGCTTGAATCACTAGGAGATGCGCGGAACATGCTACTATAGTACTTACTTTCGGGTGTCTAAATTGCAGCTTCTTCAGGAGTCCTGGAGCGTTTTGGTGAATTTTCTCCAAACCCTGCCAGACAAAGAAAACAATTACTTCATATATCAGGAAATGAACAAAGTTGCTGATATGGTGGATAATGATCGATTTAACTTCTCGAGCATTTGAGTCATGTCCGCATAGTCCTGGGGATCTTTTCGTCTTGAGTCTAAGACAGTTACTAGTCCCTGCTCAAGCTCAATCTCTAGGAGAATATAGTGGAAACTACACACGCATGCATAACTCATCAATTACATTACCATAACCTTGACTAATATATAAGGGAAACCGAATATGCACAAGACAGTAACACTCACTTGAAGTTGTAAGGAAAGAGTATTATATATTTGTTTTCATTTATTACCAATGATCGTAGCAAGTTGGCCTCGGTATCTGCGGCATGAAATTTAACCTGAGTTGCATCTATGATATTTGTGTTAATGAACCCAATATCACCGATTTGTCTTTTCTTCAATTCGACGATCTTCAATCTGCATAATATAGTGAGGATAATTATAAATACATGCAATGAAAGAGCTGAGCTATATAGAGAGACTTAATGACAGAAGTAGTACTACTTATAGACAGTAGCAGGTGACCGTTGCTTTATCGAGGGCCAATTGATTGAAAAACTGAAAGAACTCCTTAAATGGAACAGGAAACAGTTCAATTCCAATGAGGTCATGCTCCTTTTTAACTCTCACATACAAAGTACTCCTCCCCCCAGACTCTCTGCAGATTTTCAAGTACCAATCATGCAATCTTTGCATCATCGTTGATAAAGATCTTTCATCTTTGACGAGAGGCTTCCCGTACTCGTATCTTTGTATCTGCACCTCCATAAAATCATAATGTACATCGTCGGGCAGGTAATCTCCAAGATTGCTATAACCGGGCACCATCCTCGGATCATTAGCGACGATGTCGCTAGGCACCTTGAGCGGGGGGCACGATTGCTTCGCTTGTTCGCCGAGCTGGGCAATTTGTTTCCCAGCTCGTCGTTCTTTCAGCCTTTGATCACTGACAGTACTTCCCGACCGCTCCGCTTCGGCAAATTCCTTTCCAATAATGTGCTCACAGTTTCCTTTCAGCGGAGACTTGGGTGGTTTTGTCAGGGCAGCCAGAGTGCGCTTCGCTTTCACCGGATCTACCTTCTCCTCCGGAGGTGGATGTTTCTTTGCTTTCACCCCTTCAAAGAAGTTCCTCACTTCTTATCGCGCGATCTCAGCGTTCTCCTCCGGGGTCCTCTCGTATGGTAACTTCTTTGGAGTCTTCAGAGAAGGACCGAATATGTATGTCCTCCCGCCTCTGGCTGTACTGCTAGACGCCGGCAAAGCAGACGGAGCGGTTGTCTTGTTTACTTTCTTACGAGGCGGAGGAGAAGGACTACGACGCGCCGGAGCAGCCGGAGCGGCGGCAGGTCTCTTCCGCCCTTGCTGACGAGGCGGAGAAGGAGGAGGCTGGCTGCTCAGGCGCGCCGGCGCAGGAGGAGAAGGAGGCGGAGTGCTGCCACGCGCCGAAGAAGGAGCCGGCCGAGTGCCCTAATCGTCACTCGCCGGAGGAGGAGGCGGTGGAGGAGGCAGAGTGCCCTGACTCACCGGAGGAGGAGGAGGAGGCGGAGGCGTCCAGTTCGGAAGGTTGATGAGCTCCTTCCACCATAGGAATGGAGTCTTCAGAGCAGAACCCAGCCGAGTCTCCCCTTCACCGGTAGGGTGGTCAAGCTGGAGGTTCTCAAATCCCTCCGTTATTTCATCCACCATCACCCTAGCATATCCTTCTGGAATCGTCCGGCAGTGAAAAGTTGCGCCGGGTTCAGTAGGAAAAACAGAGCCAACAGCCGCCTTGACCTTCATATTAATCCATTGCGTCATAAGTTGGCAATTTTGAGACTCCGTGATAGCATCCACGGGATAGCTGGCAGGAGCCGTCAAGACATGCTCCGACTGAAGCACCTCGGTGGAAGCCACGCTGCTTCTCCGCTGAGATGGCGGGGTAGCTTCAGGGGAAGCTTCGGTAATTCGTTTGCTGTGATTTGCTTCTCGTTCCTCTATCGCTTGTACCCTAGCGTGCAGCGCCTGCAGTTGGGTATGCTCCACTTTCTTCCTCCTCTCATGGAATTTGTAACCGCTTGCGTCCAGAAACCCAACCTTCCACGGAATGGAGCCTGGCGTGCCTCGTGTCCGTCCAGGGTGCTCAGGATAACCGAGGGCCATTGTGAGCTCGTCATTCTCTCTGTCTGGAACGAATGTCCCTTGCTACGCTGCTTCGATATACTGTTGAAGCTTCTTGACTGGTATGTCCATTTGATCATTCGTCTAAATGCACTTCCCTGATACAGGGTCCAAGGTTCCGCCAGCCCCGAAGAACCAAGTCCGGCAACGGTCTGGACAGTTAATTGTCTCTGGTTCGATCCCTTTATCAACCAGATCATTCTCAGTCTTGGCCCACTAAGGCTGGGCTACGAGGTAGCCACCTGACCCCGTGCGATGGTGATGCTTCTTCTTCTTCGCAGCATTTTGCTTGTTTGTCGCCGACATCTTCTTACACTTTTCCGATGTCTTGTGGGCCACAAATGCGGGCCAGTGATCTCTGATCTTCTCATATCTGCCCTTGAATTCTGGTGTCTCTTTATTTTCGACAAACTTATTCAGCTCTTTCTTCCACGTCTTGAATAGTTCTGCCATCCTCTTAAGAGCAAAAGACTTGATTAATTGCTCTTTAACTAGCTTCTCCGGATCATCCTCTGGCGGTAGGGTGAAATTTGACTTCAGCTCAGTCCAAAGATCATTTTTCTGCATATCATTGACATAAGACACCTCAGGGTCTTCTGTAGCCGGCTTTAACCATTGCTGGATGCTGATCGGGATCTTGTCCCTAACCAAAACCCCGCACTGAGCAACAAATGCGCTCTTTGTCTGGAGGGGTTCAATCGGTTGGCCGTCGGGCGCGATTGTTATGATCTCAAACTTTTCATCCGAGCTCAACTTTTTCTTCGGGCCTCGTCTCTTAACGAAGTTGTGCTCGATCCGGAGGGCTAGAAAGAAGAACAAAGACTTAATTAATATGTGTACATACCAAAACAATGAATGCATCAATTAGCTAGTCAGCAGAAGCTTAACTAATATATATACCTGGCCGGACTCGGTTCGGTCACCGGAGACGTCATCACGGTCTCCTTCTTGCACCGACATTGGGTCACCGGAGCCGTCCTCACGGTCTCCTTCTTGCACCGGCATTAGGTCACCGGATCCATCATAGTCATAGCCAGCTGCTTCCAGACCATCGGTGTCGTTGAGAAACAACGAGCAGACGACATCACTTCCTCGTGCGATTATGTCCCCTAACAACTCTTCTTGTACTTCGTCTCGGGCGGTGCCCATAGTTTCTACAAATATTTACAACATGGCAATTATTGTTCAAACATGATAGATGGATACATTAGTGGCAAACGTAGAACTAATATTAATTAGTGGCCTCGACGCTGCTTCTCTAGGGTTTGGGGTGGCCTCGATGCTGCTTCTCTAGGGTTTGGGGTGACCTCGACAACGCTTCAAGGATAAAAAAAGAAGAGGAAGAAGAAAAAAAGAGGAGAATAAAGAATAGAGGAGTTCTTACTCCTCTATTCTTTCTTCTCCTCTTTTTTTTCTTCTTCTTCCTATTTTTTTATCGGGAACGAGGGTCGTCGAGGGTCGCCGAGCGGTAGAGGAAACCCTAAATAGCAAGTATCGTGGGTGTGAGATACATGTGGCCGTCGGTGTCGGACACTACATCCACGTCCCACAAGTGACGTGGGCGTCGAGGCTTTCTTCTCCTCTTTTTTTCTTCTTCTTCCTCTTTTTTTTTATCGGGAACGAGGGTCGTCGAGGGTCAGTGCCGCCGAGCGGTAGAGGAAACCCTAAATAGCAAGTATCGTGGGTGTGCCATTAGTTTTCTTTTAGGTCACAAAAATTATAAACTTTCTGTTAGTGCCATTAGTTTTAAAATTTGAATAGTTTAAATTTGAATTTTTAAAATTTGTGTGAATCACTAGTTTATGAATAACTTTACTATAAAAATTGATTTTTGAGTCATTCTTTTTCCTGCTATTTAATATTACTGTGTTTTATCATTATACTCAATTTGGTAATTTTAGTTAGTCATAACAAATATTATAGGTATTTTTTTTCTTTTTTGCTATTTATTTTTTCTTTTCTACTTAGTTATAGTTTTTTAGTGATTTCTTTTTTCTTTTAGTTTTAGAAAAATTATAAACTTTCGGTTGGTGCCATTAGTTTTCAAATTTGAAAACACTTTTTTAGTTTTTTTGCTTTTAGTGCCTTTTTTCCAGTTTTTTTGTTTTGTTTTCTGCATTATTTATTTTCTTTTGTTTTTTGCTTTATTTTTTAATTCTTTTTGCTTTTAGTTTTATAAAAATTATAAACTTTCTGTTAGTGTCATTAGTTTTCAAATTTGAAAACACTTTTTTAGTTTTTTTGATTTCTTTGTTGCTTTATTTATTTTATTTTGTTTCTACTTACAACAAAATACTTATTGTTGCTATTTTAATTTTTTTTCCAGTTTTTTTGTTTTGTTTTCTGTATTATTTATTTTCTTTTGTTTTTTGCTTTATTTTTTAATTCTTTTTGCTTTTAGGTCAGCAAAATTATAAACTTTCTGTTAGTGCCATTAGTTTTAGAAAAATTATAAACTTTCTGTTAGTGCCATTAGTTTTCAAATTTGAATAGTTAAAATTTGAATTCTTTGAAATTTGTGTGAATCACAAGTTTTTTATTAACTTTACTAAAAAATGACCTAAATTCATAGTTTTCAAATGAACTCTGAAAAAGTTGGCATAGCATACTCGTGTGTTACAAAGTTGGCATGGTATCATCATAATAGTTGCGGGAGAAAGTCTTCACTTTTTCTTCGCTTGTGTCATTTGCTTATTGCGCCGTAACCATGGATAATCTTCATCGTTTATCAGGATGCTTGGGTCAGCCTTGACATTGAAGAGAGGAATTTCATGAAACTTTTCATAATCTTCAGACATGTCTGTCTTGCCCTCCACTCCCAGGATATCCCTTATTCCTGAAAGAACTATGTGGCGCTTTGGCTCATTGTATGATGTATTCACTTCCTTATCTTTTCTTTTTCTCGGTTTGCTAGACATGTCCTTCACATAGATAACCCGTGCCACGACATTGGCTATGACGAACGGTTCGTTAGTGTACCCAGGATTTTTCAGATCCACTATTGTCATTCCGTACTATGGGTCTACCTGTACCCCGCCTCCTAACAGATTGACCCATTTGCACTTAAAACAAAGGGACCTTAAAATGATGTCCGTAGTCAAGTTCCCATATGTCCACTATGTAACCATAATATGTCTCCTTTCCGCTCTCGGTTGCTGCATCAAAGCGGATACCGCTGTTTTGGTTGGTGCTCTTTTGATCTTGGGCGATCGTGTAAAATGTATTCCCATTTATCTTGTATCCTTTGTAAGTCAATACAGTCAAAGATGGTCCCCTGGACAACAAGTACAGCTCATCACAAACAGTGTTGTCACCTCTGAGACGTGTTTCCAACCAACTGCTGAAAGTCCTGATGTGTTCACATGTAATCCAGTCGTCGCACTGCTCCGGGTGTTTGGAGCGCAGACTGTTCTTGTGTTCATCGACATACGGGGTCACCAAGGTAGAGTTATGTAGAACTATGTAGTGTTTCAACCGTGGTATTCTAGGAGCATACCACATCACCTTCGCAGGAACCCTCTTCCTGGGGGATCACCGTCAACATCACCAGGGTCATCTTGTCTGATCTTATACCACAATGCACCGCATACCAGGCATGCGTTCAGATCCTTGTATGCACCGCGGTAGAGGATGTAGTCATTAGGGCATGCATGTATCTTCTCCACCTCCAATCCTAGAGGGCATACGACCTTCTTTGTTGCGTATGTACTGTCGGGCAATTCGTTATCCTTTGGAAGCTTCTTCTTCAATATTTTCAGTAGCTTCTCAAATCCTTTGTCAGCCACAACATTCTCTGCCTTCCACTACAACAATTCCAGTACGGTACCGAGCTTTGTGTTGCCATCTTCGCAATTGGGGTACAACCCTTTTTTGTGATCATCTAACATGCGATCGAACTTCAGCTTCTCCTTTTGACTTTCGCATTGCGTCCTTGCATCGACAATGACCCAGCGGAGATCATCATCATTGGGCACATCGTCTGGTTCCTCTTGATCTTCAGCAGCTTCACCAGTTGCAGCATCATTGGGCACATCGTCTGGTTCCTCTTGATCTTCCCCAGCTCCCCCCGTTGCAACATCACCATATTCAGGGGGCACATAGTTGTCATCGTACTCTTCTTCTTCGCTGTCTTCCATCATAACCCCTATTTCTCTGTGCCTCGTCCAAACATTATAGTGTGGCATGAAACCCTTGTAAAGCAGGTGGGAGTGAAGGATTTTCCGGTTAGAGTAAGACCTCGTATTCCCACATTCAGTGCATGGACAACACATAAAACCATTCTGCTTGTTTGCCTCAGCCGCATCGAGAAACTCATGCATGCCCTTAATGTACTCGGAGGTGTGTCTGTCACCGTACATCCATTGCCGGTTCATCTGCATGCGTTATATATAATTAAGTGTCCAAATTAATAGAAGTTTATCATCACATTAAAACCAAAGTACATACATAGTTCTCATCTAACAACATATAGCTCTCCAGAGCGTCTAATTAATTAAACCATACATTGAAACTATGTAAAACATTTCAATGCGAAAACAAATGCGATCATAATCGCAACCAAGGTAACAATTGATCCAACGGCATAATGATACCAAGCCTCGGTATGAATGGCATATTTTCTAATATTTCTAATCTTCAAGCGCATTGCATCCATCTTGATCTTGTGATCATCGACGACATCCGCAACATGCAACTCCAATATCATCTTCTCCTCGTCAATTTTTTATTTTTTCCTTCAACAAATTGTTTTCTTCTTCAACTAAATTTAACCTCTCGACAATAGGGTCGGTTGGAATTTCCGATTCACATACATCCTGCATAAATAAAATCTATGTCATGTTGGTCGGCATAATTTTCATAAACAATAAATGAACCAATAGTTATAAAGATAATATATATACCACATCCGAATCATAGACTTGATGAGGGCCAACGGGGGCGGATACCAAAACCATCGCACTATATAAGATGCAATAATAAAAGTAAGAAAATAATACAAGTATCTATGTAAACATACAAGTAAGAATATATTTTTCCTTTCAAAAAGAATATAAGAACAAGAGGCTCACCACGGTGGTGCCGGCGATGAGCTTGGCGCGGGTGATCGACGACGGTGAAGACGGGGACGGGGCGTGACAGACCACTAAACCTAGACAAATATTGAGGAAAATGGAGCTTGAAGGTCGAGCTTGGACAGGAGACAGCTTAAGTAGTGTGGCTCGGGAATTCCATCGAACACCTTGTGTGCATAGGAGGTGAGCTAGAGCACCACCAAGCCCTCTCCCCCTCGGTCAGAAAAAAATAGAGCAGTGTGCTCTGCTCTTACGTGAGGGGGTATATATAGGCACCTCATTGGTCCCGGTTGGTGGAATGAACTGGGACTAAAGGGGAGCCTTTGGACCCGGTTCATGCCACCAACCGGGACCAATGGTGGTGGACCAGGAGCGAGGCCATTGGTCCCGGTTCGTTCCACCAACCGGGACCAAAAGGTCCAGACGAACCGGGACCAATGGCCCACGTGGCCCGGCCGCCCCCCTGGGCTCACGAACCGGGTCCAATGCCCCCATGGGTCCCGGTTCTAGACTGAACCGGGACTAATGGGCTGACCCGGCCTGAACCGTTGCCCCCTTTTCTACTAGTGATCCCCAAGCTTAATTCCTGTTCGTCCTCGAGTAGGTAAATGATAAAAAACAGAATTTTTGATGTGGAATGCTACTTGGCATAATTTTAATGTAATTCTTCTTAATTGTGGTATGAATATTCAGATCCGAAAGATTCAAGATAAAAGTTCATATTGACATAAAAACAATAATACTTCAAGCATACTAAGTAAGCAATTATGTCTTCTCAAAATAACATGGCCAAAGAAACTTCATCCCTACAAAATAATATAGTTTAGTCATGCACCATTTTCGTCACACAAGAATGCTCTCATCATGCACAACCCCGATGACAAGCCAAGCAATTGTTTCATACTTTAGTAATATCAAACCTGTAAACTTTCCCGCAATATATGAGCGCGAGCCATGGACATAGCACTATGGGTGGAATAGAATATGATGATGGGGGTTATGTGGAGAAGACAAAAAAGGAGAAAGTCTCACATCAATGAGGCTAATCTATGGGCTATGGAGATGCCCATCGATTGATGTTAATGCAAGGAGTAGGGATTGCCATGCAACGGATGCACTAGAGCTATAAATGTATGACATCTCAACAAAAGAAACTAAGTGGGTGTGCATCCAACTTGCTTGCTCACGAAGACTAGGGCACTTGAGGAGGCCCATTGTTGGAATATACAAGCCAAGTTCTATAATGAAATATTCCCACTAGTATGTAAGTGACAAAACAAAAGACTCTATATCATGAAGATTATGGTGCTACTATGAAGCACAAGTGTGGCAAAAGATACTAGCATTGTCCCTTCTCTCATTTTCTCTCTTTTTTTGGGCCTTCTCTTCTTTTTTTATGGCCTTTCTTTTTTTCCTCACTTGGGACAATGCTCTAGAAAATGATGATCATCACACTTCTATTTATTTACAACTCAATGATTACAACTCGATGCTAGAACAAAAGATGACTCTATATGAATGCCTCCGGCGGTGTACCAGGATATGCAATGAACCAAGAGTGACATGTATGAAAGAATTATGAACAATGGCTTTGCCATAAATACTATGTCAACTACATGATCATGCTAAGCAATATGACAATGATGAATGTGTCATGATAAATGGAATGGTGGAAAGTTGAATGGCAATATATCTCGGAATGGCTATGGAAATGCCATAATAGGTAGGTATGGTGGCTGTTTTGAGGAAGATATAAGGAGGTTTATGTGTGAAAGAGTGTATCATATCACGGGGTTTGGATGCACCGGTGAAGTTTGCATCAACTCTCAATGTGAGAAAGGGCAATGCACGGTACCGAAGAGGCTAGCAATGATGGAAGGGTGAGAGTGCGTATAATCCATGGACTCAACATTAGTCATAAAGAACTCACATACTTATTGCAAAAATCTACAAGTCATCAAAAACCAAGCACTACGCGCATGCTCCTAGGGGGATAGATTGGTAGGAAAAGACCATCGCTCGTCCCCGACCGCCACTCATAAAGAGAACAATCAAATAACACCTCATGTTTAAAATTTGTTACACAACGTTTACCATACGTGCATGCTACGGGACTTGCAAACTTCAACACAAGCATTTCTCAAATTCACAACTACTCAACTAGCACGACTTTGATATTATTCCCTCCATATATCAAAACAATCATCAAGCTTCAAACTTCTCTTAGTATTCAAAACACTCATAAGAATTTTTTTACTAATCTTGAATACCTAGCATATTAGGATTATTTAAGCAAATTACCATGCTATTTAAGACTCTCAAAATAATCTAAGTGAAGCATGAGAGGTCAATAGTTTCTATAAAGCAAATCCACCACCGTGCTCTAAAAGATATAAGTGAAGTACTAGAGCAAAACTATATAACTCAAAAGATATAAGTGAAGCACATAGAGTATTCTAACAAATTTCAAATCATGTATGGTTTTCTCAAAACGTGTGTACAGCAAGGATTATTGTGGTAAACTAAAAAGCAAAGACTCAAATCATACAAGACACTCCAAGCAAAACACATATCATGTGGTGAATAAAAATATAGCTCCAAGTAAAGTTACCGATAGAAGTAGACGAAAGAGGGGATTCCTTCCGGGCATCCCCAAGCTTTGGCTTTTAGGTGTCCTTATATTATCTTGGGGGTGCCATGGGAATCCCCAAGCTTAGGCTCTTGCCACTCCTTGTTCCATAATCCATCAAATCTTTACCCAAAACTTGAAAACTTCACAACACAAAACTTAAAGTAGAATATCTCGTGAGCTCCGTTAGCGAAAGAAAACAAAAGACCACTTCAAGGTACTGTAATAAACTCATTCTTTATTTATAGTGGTGTTAAACCTACTGTATTACAACTTATCTATGGTTTATAAACTATTTTACTAGCCATAGATTCATCAAAATAAGCAAACAACACACGAAAAACAGAATCTGTCAAAAACAGAACAGTCTGTAGTAATCTGTAGCTAGCGCAAGATCTGGAACCCCAAAAATTCTAAAATAAATTGATGGACGTGAGTAATTTATCTATTAATCATCTGCAAAAATAATTAACTAAATATCACTTTCCAAACAAAAATGGCAGCAGTTCTCGTGAGCGCTAAAGTTTCTGTTTTTTACAGAAAGATATCAAGACTTTCCCCAAGTCTTCCCAACGGTTCTACTTGGCACAAAAACTAATTAAACACAAAAAACACAACCAAAAAAGAGGATAAGTAAATTATTTATTACTAAACAGGAGCAAAAAGCAAGCGATAAAAATAAAATTGGGTTGCCTCCCAACAAGCGCTATCGTTTAACGCCCCTAGCTAGGCATAAAAAGCAAGGATAGATCTAGGTAGTGCCATCTTTGGTAGGCAATCCATAAGTGGCTCTCATAATAGATTCATAAGGTAATTTAATTTTCTTTCTAGGAAAGTGTTCCATGCCTTTCCTTAACGAAAATTGGAATCTAATATTTCCTTCCTTCATATCAATAATTGCACCAATCGTTCTAAGGAAAGGTCTACCAAGAATAATAGGACATGAAGGATTGCAATCTATGTCAAGAACAATAAAATCTACGGGCACATAATTCCTATTTGTGACAATAAGAACATCATTGATTCTTCCCATTGGTTTCTTAATAGTGGAATCGTCAAGGTGCAAGTTTAAAGAGCAATCATCAAAATCACGGAAACCTAACAAAACACACAAAGTCTTTGGAATCGTGGAAACACTGGCACCCAAATCACATAAAGCATAGAACTCATGATCTTTAATCTTAATTTTAATAGTTGGTTCCCACTCATCATAAAGTTTTCTAGGGATAGAAACTTCCAACTCAAGTTTTTCTTCATAAGATTGCATCAAGGCATCAACGATATGTTTAGTAAACGCTTTATTTTGACTATAAGCATGAGGAGAATTTAGCACGGATTGCAACAATGAAATACAATCAATCAAAGAGAAATTTTCATAATTAAATTCTTTGAAATCCCAAATAGTAGGTTTAGTAACATCTAGGGTTTTAATTTCTTCAGTCCCACTTTCATCAAATTTAGCATCAAGATCTAAAAACTCCAAATTTTTGGAACGCCTTCTAGATAAAGGTGGATCATATTTAGTCCCATCATTATCAAGATTCATATTGCAAAACAGAGATTTAATAGGGGACACATCAATAACTTTTAGATCTTCATCTTTATTTTCATAGGAACTAGAAGAACACGCTCTTATAAAGGCATCTTTCTTAGCACGCATCCTAGCGGTTCTTTCTTTGCACTCATCAATGGAAATTATCATGGCTTTGAGAGACTTATTGATATCATGCTTAGGAGGAGTAGATCTAAGTTTCAAAGAATCAACATCAAGAGAAATTCTATCAACGTTCCTAGCCAACTCATCAATCTTAAGCAATTTTTCTTCAATCAAAGCATTGAAATTCTTTTGCGAAGTAATAAATTATTTAATATTAGATTCAAAATCAGAGGGCATCTTATTATAATTTCCATAAGAATTGTTGTAGGAATTACCATAATTATTAGTGGGATTACTAGGATAAGTCCTAGGATTAAAATTTCCTCTATACGCGTTGTTACCAAAGTTGTTCCTACCAACAAAATTCACATCTATAGATTCATTATTATTCTCAATCAAAGTAGACAAGGGCATATCATTAGGATCATAAGAAACACTTTTACTAGCAAATAATTTCATAAGTTCATCCATCTTTCCACTCAAAACATTAATTTCTTCTATCGCATGCACCTTTTTATTAGTAGATCTTTCAGTATGCCATTTAGAATAATTAACCATAATATTATCTAGGAGTTTAGTAGCTTCTCCTAAAGTGATTTCTATAAAAGTGCCTCCCACGGCCAAATCTAAAAGATTTCTAGAAGCAAAATTCAACCCGGCATAAATTTTTTGGATAATCATCCACAAATTCAAACCATGAGTAGGGAAATTACATATCATTAATTTCATCCTCTCCCAAGCTTGTGCAACATGTTCATGATCAAGCTGCTTAAAATTCATAATATCGTTTCTAAGGGAGATGATCTTAGCGGGAGGAAAATACTTAGAGATAAAAGCATCTTTGCACTTGTTCCAAGAATCAATACTATTTTTAGGCAAAGACGAAAACCAAACTTTAGCACAATCTCTAAGCGGAAAAGGAAATAGCTTCAATTTAACAATATCATTATCCACTTCTTTCTTATTTTGCATATCACGCAAATCAACGAAGCTATTTAGATGGGTAGCGGCATCTTCACTAGGAAGGCCGGAAAACGGATCTTTCATGACAAGATTCAGCAAAGCGGCATTAATTTCACAAGATTCAGCATTGGTAAGAGGAGCAATTGGAGTGCTAATAAAATCATTGTTGTTGGTATTGGTAAAGTCACACAATTTAGTGTTATCTTGAGCCATCATGACAATCAAGCAATCCAACACACAAGCAAACAAAAAGCAAGCGGGCAAAAAGAGGCAAATAGAGAAAGAGAGGGAGGATAGAGAGAGAGAGAGGGCGAATAAAACGGCAAGGGTGAAGTGGGGGAGAGGAAAACGAGAGGCAAATGGCAAATAATGTAATGCGGGAGATAAGGGTTGTGATGGGTACTTGGTATGTTGACTTTTGCGTAGACTCCTCGACAATGGCGCCAGAAATTCTTCTTGCTACCTCTTGAGCACCGCATTGGATTTCCTTGAAGAGGAAAGGATGATGCAGCAAAGTAGCGTAAGTATTTCCCTCAGTTTTTGAGAACCAAGGCATCAATCCAGTAGGAGGCTACACGCGAGTCCCTCGTACCTACACAAAACAAATAACTCCTCGCAACCAACGCGATAAGGGGTTGTCTGTCCCTTCACGGTCACTTACGAGAGTGAGATCTGGTAGATATGATTAGATAATATTTTTGGTATTTTTGTGATAAAGATGCAAAGTAAAATAAAAGCAAAGTAAAAAGCAAAGGAAATAACTAAGTATTGGAAGATTAATATGATGAATATAGACCCGGGGGCCATAGGTTTCACTAGTGGCTTCTCTCAAGAGCATAAGTATTTTACGGTGTGTGAACGGATTACTGTTGAGCAATTGACAGAATTGAGCATAGTTATGAGAATATCTAGGTATGATCATGTATATAGGTATCACGTCCGAGACAAGTAGACCGACTCCTGCCTGCATCTACTACTATTACTCCACTCATCGACCGCTATCCAGCATGCATCTAGAGTATTAAGTTCATAAAACAGAGTAACGCCTTAAGCTAGATGACATGATGTAGAGGGATAAATTCATGCAATATGATAAAACCCCCATCTTGTTATCCTCGATGGCAACAATACAATACGTGCCTTGCTGCCCCTATTGTCACTGGGAAAGAACACGGCAAGATTGAACCCAAATCTAAGCACTTCTCCCATTGCAAGAAATATCAATCTAGTAGGCCAAACCAAACTGATAATTCGAAGAGACTTGCAAAGATAACCAATCATACATAAAAGAATTCAGAGAAGATTCAAATATTGTTCATAGATAATCTTGATCATAAACCCACAATTCATCGGTCTCAACAAACATACCGCAAAAAGAAGATTACATCTAATAGATCTCCACAGGAGAGGGGGAGAACATTGTATTGAGATCAAAAAAGAGAGAAGAAGCCATCTAGCTAATAACTATGGACCCGAAGGTCTGAGGTAAACTACTCACACTTCATCGGAGGGGCTATGGTGTTGATGTAGAAGCCCTCCGTGATGGATGCCCCCTCCAGCGGAGCTCCGGAACAGGCCCCAAGATGGGATCTCATGGATACAGAAAGTTACGGCGGTGGAATTAGGGTTTTGACTCCGTATCTGATCGTTTGGGGGTACGTAGGTATATATAGGAGGAAGGAGTACGTTGGCGGAGCAACAGGGGGCCCACGAGGGTGGAGGGCGCGCCTGGGGGGGTAGGTGCGCCCCCTACCTCGTGGCCTCCTCCTTTATTTCTTGACGTAGGGTCCAAGTCTCCTGGATCATGTTCGGTGAGAAAATCACGTTCTTGAACATTTCATTCCGTTTGGACTCCGTTTGATATTCCTTTTCTTTGAAACCCTAAAATAGGCAAAAAAACAACAATTCTGGGTTGGGCCTCCGGTTAATAGGTTAGTCCCAAAAATAATATAAAAGTGGATAATAAAGCCCAATAATGTCCAAAACAGTAGATAATGTAGCATGGAGCAATCAAAAATTATAGATACGTTGGAGACGTATCACGTCTGCATATGCTCCTGCAATAGGTCCGTCACCTAGCGGTGCATCAAGGACATAATTCTTCTGTGCAGCAATGAGATTAATCCTTGGATCATGGACCCAGTCCGCATCATTGCTACTATCATCTTTCAACTTATTTTTCTCTAGGAACATATCAAAAATAAACGAGGAGCTATAACGTGAGCTATTGATCTACAACATAATTTGCAAATACTATCAGGACTAAGTTCATGGTAGATTAAAGTTTAATTAATCATATTACTAAAGGACTCCCACTTAGATAGACATCCCTCTAGTCATCTAAATGATCACATGATCCATATCAACTAAACCATGTCCGATCATCATGTGAGATGGAGTAGTGTTCAATGGTGAACATCTCTATGTTGATCATATCTACTATATGATTCACGTTCGACCATTCGGTCTCAGTGTTCCGAGGCCATATCTACATATGCTAGGCTCGTCAAGTTTAACCCGAGTATTCTGCACGTGCAAAATTGTCTTACATCCGTTGTATGTGAACTTAGAGCTTATCACACCCGATCATCACGTGGTGTCTCGGCACGACGAACTATAGCAACAGTGCATACTCAGGGAGAACACTTGTACCTTGAAATTTAGTGAGGGATCATCTTATAATGCTACCGCCGTACTAAGCAAAGTAAGAGGCATAAAAGATAAACATCACATGCAATCAAAATATGTGACATGATATGGCCATCATCATCTTGTGCCTTTGATCTCCATCTCCAAAGCACCGTCATGATCTCCATCGTCACTGTCTTGACTCCTTGATCTCCATCATAGCATCGTTGTCGTCTCGCCAACTATTGCTTCTACAACTATCACTACCGCTTAGTGATAAAGTAAAGCAAATACATGGTGATTGCATTTCATACAATAAAGTGACAACCATATGGCTCCTGCCAGTTGCCGATAACTATTACAAAACATGATCATCTCATAGAACAATTTATATCTCATCATGTCTTGACCATATCACATCACAACATGCCCTGCAAAAACAAGTTAGACGTCCTCTACTTTGTTGTTGCAAGTTTTACGTGGCTGCTACGGGCTTCTAGCAAGAACCGTTCCTACCTATGCATCAAAACCACAATGATTTTTTATCACGTGTCCTGTTTTAACCTTCAACAAGGACCAGCCATAGTCAAACTCGATTCAACTAAAGTTGGAGAAACAGACACCGGCCAGCCACCTGTGTGCAAAGCACGTCGATAGAACTAGTCTCATGAACGTGGTCATGTAATGTCGGTCCGGGCTGCTTCATCCAACAATACCGCCGAAACAAAGTAAGACGTTGGTGGTAAGCAGTATGACTATTACCGCCCACAACTCTTTGTGTTCTACTCGTGCATATCATCTATGCATAGACCTCGCTCGGATGCCACTGTTGGGGAATGTAGCATGCAATTTCAAAAAAACTTCTATGGTCACACAAGATCTATCTAGGAGATGCATAGAAGCGAGACGGGGAGAGTGTGTCCACGTACCCTCATAGACCGAAAGCGGAAGTGTTAGGTTAACGCGGTTGATGTAGTCGAACGTCTTCGTGATCCAACCAATCAAGTACCGAACGTACGGCACCTCCGAATTCTGCACACATTCAGCTCGATGACGTCCCTCGAACTCTTGATCCAGCAGAGGGTCGAGGGAGAGTCTCGTCAGCATGAAGGCGTGGTTATGGTGATGGTGATGTGATCCACGCAGGGCTTCGCCTAAGCACTACGACGATGTGACCGGAGGAGCAAACTATGGAGAGAGATGCCGCACACGACTTGGAACAATTGTTGTGTCTCCAAGGGGTGCCATGCACGTATATAAAGGAGGGAGAGGGAGGAGGCCGGCCCTAGGGGGCGCATCATAAGGGGGGAGTCCTACTAGGACTCCTGGTCCTAGTAGGATTCGGCCCCCCTTCTTTTCCTTCTCATGGAGGGGGAAAGGGGGAAAGGAGAGGGAGTAGGAGAAGGAAAGGGGGGTAGCGCCCCTTCTCTAGTTCAATTCAGCCTCATCCCTTATGGGGGCGCACCATCCCCTTGTGGGCTGGTTAGGCTCCCTTCTATGGCCCATATGGCCCATATCTTTCCCCGGGGGGTTCTGGTAAACCCTCCGGTTCTCTGGTATGTACCCGATACACTCCGGAACCCTTCCGGTGTCCGAATACTACCTTCCAATATATCAATATTTACCTCTCGACCATTTCGAGACTCCTCGTCCTGTCCGTGATATCATCCGGGACTCCGAACAAACTTCGGTCACCAAAACACATAACTCATAATACAATTCGTCATCGAAACGTTAAGCGTGCGGACCCTATGGGTTCGAGAACTTTGTAGACATGACCAAGACACATCTCCGGTCAATAACCAATAGCGGAACCTCGATGCTCATATTGGTTCATACATATTCTATGAAGATCTTTATCGGTCAAACCGCATAACAACATATGTCATTCCCTTTGTCATTGGTATGTTACTTGCCCGAGATTCGATCGTCGGTATCTTCATACCTAGTTCAATCTCATTATCGGCAAGTCTCTTTACTCGTTCCGTAAGGCATCAACCCGCAACTAACTCATTAGTCACATTGCTTGCAAGGTTATAGTGATGTGCATTACCGAGAGGGCCCAAAGATAACTCTTCAATACTCGGAGTGACAAATCCTAATCTCGATCTATGCCAACCCAACAAACACCTTCGGAGACACCTGTAGAGCATCTTTATAATCACCCAGTTACGTTGTGACGTTCGATAGCACACAAGGTGTTCCTCCGGTATTCAGGAGTTGCATAATCTCATCATCAAAGGAATATGTATAAGTCATGAAGAAAGCAATAGAAATAAAACTTAACGATCATTATGCTAAGCTAACGGATGGGTCTTGTCCATCACATCATTCTCCTAATGATGTGATCTCATTCATCAAATGACAACACGTGTCTATGGTTAGGAAACTTAACCATCTTTGATTAACGGGCTAGTCTAGTAGAAGCTTACTAGGGACACTATGCTTTCTCTATGTATCCACAGATGTATCAAGTTTCTGGTTAATACAATTCTAGAATGAATAATAAACATTTATCATGGTATAAGGAAATATAAATAACAACTTTATTACTGCCTCTAGGGCATATTTCCTTCAAGAAGTTCCACAATTCTTATGCTCAACCCAAAGGATTCAGCATTAGGAAGTGCCACCTTAGCTGATCAGAGTTTAAGTTCCAGATATTTTGTTTGTAGCAAGGCAGGTGTGAAGGCCACTCATCCAACACATGTAGCCAAGAAAGAACGGGCTATTTCAAGGACTGCTTGCATGGCTTGTGTTCAATTCAACATCACTAGTGTTCAAGATATAACCATTGAGGGTAAACCACCCAGGAGGGGCCGGTTCACCTTCAGTTATACTGAAGCCCAAGGAAACCCAGAAGATGGCACTTTACGTATGAAGCTTAGAGGCCCAGAGCCTGCAGGCGGTTTAGGGCCCATGATGGTAAACCGCCATGATTGTATAAACTTGCATTGTAAGATAAAAAAAGAAGAGACCGAGGCGGACACTTGTATGAGCCAGCCTCGGGACTCTGTAGACCGTCCGGGATCCTCCTGAATATATAAAGGGGTGACCCGGCGGCGGTTCAGGGACAGGAAACAATAACTCGAAGCCAGACAAACCGGATTTGCTCCTTGGTCTTCGAAACCCCAGCAATACCAATCACAACTAGACGTAGGCCTTTACCTTTATCCAAGGGGCCGAACTAGTATAAACTCTCGTGTCCCTTTGTCCGTTTTAACCCCTTCAAGCTAACCCTTTGGTGGGATTCACTACTTCATCGGCAAGATCGGCGAACCGGCCCCCGAGCCGGACACCTGCACCGACATCATCGAGATGGCTCGGCGTGCAAGTTCTTCACCGGTTCAGCCTGAGGCCAGGCATGTTTTCGTGGGTGTCGTCCACGGTTCGGGTTATGAGGAGGAACCGATCTCCGATGGAGAAACCGTAATCCGTAGTGATGACGAATCTTCCGGAGAAACCGAATCGCTTTACCAGTTGTACGACGACCGGATTAAGGGAGGATCCGAGGGCAACAGTATTCCGGATTCCCCCGGTCTGCCAAACTAGGCCGCTGTCTTCATGGCCGGCACACGACCGGTGCCTCATACATCTACCGCCGCAGCGGTACTCTCCCGTTCAACAACGGCCATGCCAGCAGGTGCAGGAAGTTCGGCGCCGCCTTCGGCCCAAGTCTTGTCTGATTTATTCGACGCTCTAGCGGCACTGATGTCCACGGAGGTAGACACAGCAGCCAGGGATCAGCACAATGCGGAGATTCTAAAGGTAAAAGATCATATAGCCCAGGCTAAAGCGTACCTGGCAGCAGAGAACTCCAGGATGGCCACAGAGCGGGCCGAGTTCGAAGCACAGGCTTACCGGATTAGAATAGATCAGAATGCTTCAGAAGAGGTCATGAGAAGAAGGTACCGATCATGTCTCCCGTCGGTTTATGAGACGCAAAATCTCTTCAACACGCCAGGTGCAGGAGCTGGTAATCAACCCGTGCCAAACCGGGCGGGGGCACCGGAAGCAGGAGCGCCGGTTCAGCCACGCGCAACAAACCTGCCTCGCGAGAACAACGTTGTATCATCAACGCCGCCCGGGCATTATTCCAACCCGTTGGATAATATTGTGGCTGCCACTTCACGCCTGGCGGCTCTCCCAACCGACAGCGAATCACCAGTGGCAGTGGAAGCGCGTCGGTCCAGGGATCTCCTTCAGACAACAGTGAATCAACAGCAAGTGTATTCACACAGCCGTGAGAGGATTCATTCCACTCCCTGTCCAAGCCGGAGTTATAGCAGACACGTGGAGGACGAACCGGCTGTATCCAGTAGCGCACGCCATCGAAATTCGCCACGGGGGAACAACCCGGCCGGGGGAGGTGCTAATGCGCAAGATGTTGTGGACCATGGCCGCCTACGACGGGGGGGCCGAGATGACAGCTCGACACGAAGCACGGCATCATACTCCGGTTCACCCCACTGCCTCCGTGGAGCCAGGGGTAATGTTCAGTTCCCTAGGGGTTCCATGTTTAACTCCCGCATTGCGTAATGTGCGATTTCCCAAGGATTTCAAGGGACCTCGTAAGGTACCAAATTACACCGTCGATTTGCAGCCAGAGGCGTGGGTGGAGAGCTATGAGATGGCAATGGAGATGTTAGATGTGGATGAGGCGGTTTGTGCTAAGTATTTCACCATGATGCTGGAAGGAACAGCTCATACTTGGTTGAAGAGCTTGCCAACCAACTCTATCGACTCATGGGCCGAATTAAAGCGTCGGTTTATCCAGAACTTCAAGGATACGTGCAAGCAGCCGATGTCAATTGTAGATCTGGCCGCTTGTGTCCAAGAGGAAGGGGAGTCCACGACCCATTGGGTTAAACGAGTCTCGACGATTTTGCATTTGTCAGATCGTATTAATGCAGATACCGCAGTATTAACATTGGAGGGCAATTGCCGTTTCAAGCCGTTAAAACAGAAGTTGGGAAGGCTCAACCGTCATTGCAGCGACATGTCAACACTCATGGCCGCTTTAGTTATGTATGCCGATTCAGATAATACCAAGGATCCGGATTCAGAGGAGGACAATCCGGAGAAGGGAAAGAAGAACGGCGGTGCAAAAGGGCAGCACCACAACCAAGGGGGCCATGGGAATAACAGTAAGCGTAAAGCAAATAATTCAGACTTGGTGGCTAACACAAATATGCAGCGTCGCAAAGGTAAACCGCCCCAGCGCGGCATGAATCTGGAGCGTTTGTTAAACCAGCCCTGCCCGAAGCATGGAACCAAGGAGGCCCCTGCCACACATCTTTGGAAATATTGTCACATAATGAGGGAGTTCAAAAATTCTGATTTATACCGGTATGATCAGGATCCACGCGGTGGTTCAGGCCGAGGTTTCCATGGGGGCAGCGGTTCAAGCTCTAGATTTCAGAACAACCAGGGCCATCAGAACAACCATGGTAATAACCAGCAGAATAACCAAGGGAATCAGCAACAGTCAGGTTACCAGAGTCACCCCAAGCAGTTGAACAATGGACAGTATCATGTGTTCACTACCAGCTTGTGCAAGCAGGATCAGAAACTTCACAAGAGGGCAGTCAATACTGTTGAACCGGCTGTACCACATTATCTACGATGGTCGGAGCAGCCTATTGTGTGGAGCAGAGAGGATCACCCACCCCGGGTTGACAATCCGGGTCAACTAGCTTTGGTGGTAGCCCCTCAGGTAGGGGGCTATAAGTTTACCAAGGTTCTGTTGGATGGAGGGAGCAGCATCAACATCCTGTATTATGAGACTTTCCATCGCATGGGGTTGACAGATAAGAATCTTAAACCGTCAAACACTGTTTTTCATGGTGTAGTACTAGGTAAATCGGCATACCCTGTGGGGAAGATTGCTTTGGAAGTTGTGTTTGGAGATGAGCTTGATTCCAGGTCTGAGACGTTGACCTTTGAGGTGGTGAAAATCCAGAGTCCATATCACGCGCTATTTGGACGGCCGGCTTACGCGAAGTTCATGGCGAGGCCCTGTTATGTTTATCTACAACTCAAAATGCCGGGTTATAAGGGGACGATCACGGTACATGGGAGTCGAAAGATTGCCTTGGATTGCAAGGAAGGTGAAGCGGCCTATGCTAAATTGGTTTGTGCAACAGAGGAGCTAAAATTCTATAAAGACAATGTTGATCCGGCGGACATGACCCCTCTGAAGAAGCCTACAACGGAGCATGACCCGGCCCTGACGTTCAAACCGGCTAATGAGACTAAACTCATTGACTTCGTCCCTGGGGATTCATCCAAGCAGTTTAGTATCAGTACAAATCTAGATCCAAAATAGGAAAGCGCGCTCATCAAGTTCATCCGTGGGAACCGGGACATTTTTGCATGGAAACCTTCTGACATGCCAGGTGTACCGAGGGAACTCGCCGAGCACATGCTAAATATTGATCCTAAGTTTAAACCGGTCAAACAGTACCTTCGCCGCTTTAACAAAGAAAGACGTAAGGCCATCGGCGAAGAGGTAGCCCGGCTGCTAGCAGCTGGGTTTATTGTTGAAGTGTTTCATCCTGAATGGTTGGCTAATCCGGTGCTTGTTCTTAACAAAAATGGCACTTGGCGTATGTGTGTGGACTACACTGATTTGAATAAAGCTTGCCCGGCAGATCCTTTCGCTCTCCCGCGTATTGATTAGATTATTGATGCAACGGCAGGTTGTGAGCGCCTGAGTTTCCTGGATGCTTATTCAGGTTATCATCAGATTAAGATGGCAGTTAAGGACCAGGAGAAGACGGCCTTCATCACTCCCTTTGGAGCCTTCTGCTATGTTTCTATGCCCTTTGGGCTCAAGAGTGCCCAGGCAACCTACCAGCGTTGTGTGCAAAATTGTCTTCACAAGCAGATAGGGCGTAATGTTCATGCCTATGTGGATGACATTGTGGTGAAATCCAGGAAGCAGGAAACCCTGATAAATGATCTCAAGGAGACGTTTGACAATCTTCGGGTTTACAAAATGATGCTCAACCCGGACAAATGTGTTTTTGGTGTTCCGGCAGGCAAACTCTTGGGTTTTCTTGTGTCTAACAGAGGTATTGAGGCAAATCCGGAAAAGATCAAAGCAATCACATCCTTGGCTAAACCGGCATGTATCAATGATGTTCAGCGTCTGGCAGGCCAGATTGCAGCCCTCGGCCGATTTATCAGCCGTTTCGGAGAGAAGGCGATTCCCCTATATCAGATGTTGAAGAAAACAGATAAATTCGTCTGGACTAACGCCGCCAATGCGGCATTCGAGGAATTAAAGCGGCAGCTAGCTGAACCGCCTGTCCTCGCTGCTCCAGTTGATAATGAGCCTCTATTGTTGTACGTGGCTGCCAACGCCCGGGCGGTCAGTGTGGCGATTGTGGTTGAACATAAGGAGGCCGGAAAAGAATATCCAGTTCAACGACCAGTTTATTATATCAGTGAGGTACTGATCGAATCAAAGCAAAGATATCCGCATTGGCAGAAGCTAGTGTATGGAGTTTTCATGGCAAGTAGGAAACTCAAGCAATATTTTCAAGGTCATCCTGTCACAATGGTCAGTTCTGCTCCCTTGGGTGATATAATCCAGAATAGAGAGGCAACAGGCCGGGTTGCGAAGTGGGCGATTGAGCTTGGTCCCCATGGTTTGATGCATACACCCCGAACAGCTATCAAATCTCAGGCGCTTGTGGACTTCATCAATGATTGGACCGAGTTACAGGCACCAGAAGACAAACCGGATAATACATACTGGACCATTCACTTTGATGGATCCAGGCAGCTGGAAGGCTCGTGGGCTGGAGTTGACCTCGCTTCCCCTCGAGGAGATAAGATTTGTTATGTTCTCCGCTTAATGTTTCCTTGTACTAACAATGCAGCGGAGTACGAGGCCTTGCTCCACGGTCTTCGTGTAGCTACGGAAATGAACTTAAGCCGTGTACGATGCTTTGGAGACTCTGATCTGGTGGCTCAGCAAGTTTTTGGTACTTGGGATTCTAAAGACCCGCTCATGGCGGCTTATAGGCGCGAGGTGGATATTGTAGCAGGTCACTTTAAGGGTTATCAGGTGGAGCACATCGACCGGCGCAAGAATGAAGCAGCAGATGCTCTAAGCCGGCTGGGATCTCAGCATAAACCGGTACCACCTAATACCTTTCTAGATATCTTGCATAACCCATCTGTAAAGTTGCCTACAGAAGAGGATTTAGCTGTTCCTGATCCGGAGGCCTAGTTGGTAGCCGTTCTACATGCCACTCCGGATTGGACGGTTCCATATTTGGCGTATCTGAACCAGGGCGAGTTACCAGAAGACGAACTTTTCACCAGGCAGATAATCCGGCGGTCCAAGTCTATGGTTGTTCACAATGGCGAGTTGCACCGTTCTAGCGTTTCAGGCGTATTCCAACGTTGTGTTTCTCCTGAAGAAGGACAAGAGATTCTATGGGAAATCCATGAAGGGGATTGCGGTCACCATGCCAGCTCAAAGTCCTTGGTTGCTAAGGCTTTCAGACACGGGTTCTACTGGTTGACAGCTCATTCTGATGCGGAAGACTTGGTAAAGCGGTGTGACGCTTGTCAAAAATTTTCACATCGTGCTCATGTTCCTGCTCAGGAGTTACGCATGATTCCCATCACTTGGCTGTTTGCTACTTGGGGTCATGATATGGTTGGACCCTTTAAGCATTCTAAGGACAAGAAGACCCATCTGTTGGTGGCGGTTGACAAGTTCACCAAATGGGTTGAAGCGGAGCCCGTCAGTAAATGTGATGCAGCCACGGCGGTTCAATTTCTCAAAAAGATTATTTTCCGTTTCGGCTTTCCACATAGCATCATCACAGATAATGGTACGAACCTTTCTAAAGGTGAGATGGAGGAGTTCTGCCAACGAGAGCACATCCGGCTTGATGTAGCGTCCGTGGCTCACCCCCAGTCTAATGGTCAAGCTGAGAGGGCGAATCAAGAAATCCTGAAGGGCATCAAGCCTCGGCTCATAGTCCCTTTGAAGCGGACGCCGGGTTGTTGGGTGGAGGAATTACCATCTGTGTTATGGAGCATAAATACCACCCCAAACTGATCTACGGGATATACGCCCTTTTTTCTGGTCTATGGGGCTGAGGCTGTCCTTCCAAGTGATATTCGTCACAACTCGCCCCGGGTCACGAATTATGTTGAAGCGGACAACAAGCAAGCACGCCAAGAGGCGCTAGACCTGTTAGATGAGAAGCGAGACATGGCTTTGGCTCGATCGGCGATTTATCAACAAGACCTACGGCGTTATCACAGCCGCCGGGTTAAGACAAGAACCTTTCAAGAAGGTGATTTGGTACTTCGGCTCATTCAAGACCAGACTGATATGCACAAGTTATCCCCACCTTGGGAAGGGCCTTTTGTGGTTAGCAAAAATCTGTACAACGGATCATACTACCTCATTGACGTTCGAGAAGACTCACGTAGCTCTGAGGAGGAGACCCGGCGGCCATGGAACATAGCTCTCCTACGGCCTTATTACACTTAAAGTCATAGGCTTTTCGTATGTACATATTTCAACAATGTATATATTATGATTAATATAATAAACCGGCATCCTTGCTATCAAGCAGGGCCTCCGCCGTTTTCTTCCTTCAAATATCTGTTAACTTGGGGGCTTCCTGTTCAAACATAGGTGTATTCACCAAAGAGAACATAGCATTACTACCCTCTTGATGCGGCTATCACGCCACAACAAAGCTTGGGAGCTTCACACCCAAGGGGCCAAAGAGAGTCTTGTTGCTACGCACAACTCAAACATAGGCACCCATTGAGCACAGCTCACAAAAGTTACTTGGGGGCTCTTTGCGTCAAATACCAAAGAGTTTGAAAGGACCCTTGTAGCTGGGTATCGACCCACAGCTTGGAAGCCTGGTGTATTCACCTAAAACCCCGGGTTAACCTGCCTTCATCAAGTAAGCCACTCCTATCCAGGTTATCCTGGCACGACCCTTCAAACGTTTGACAGTTACTCTCATTGAGACCCTGAACTTGTCAAAGTTAAAACGATGATTGGTTAGTTGGAGGGCCATCTTAAAAGGCTTTGCCAAAATGGTTTAACTCAGTGGCCTGGCAG
This sequence comes from Triticum dicoccoides, assembly GCF_002162155.2. NCBI lineage: Eukaryota > Viridiplantae > Streptophyta > Magnoliopsida > Poales > Poaceae > Triticum > Triticum dicoccoides. The sequence goes on from NC_041388.1 coordinate 72,772,200, forward strand.
CCCATGAAAAGCCTCGATTTGGGCCTGGCAGCCCTCAAAAAGCCTCGACTACAGTTTTTTATTTGCTTTTTTCTGCCAAGTTTTTATTTTTCATGAAGTCTACGTTAAACCGGAGTTTTTTAAACCCGGCACGGCTTACGGATCTTCTGTTCAAGTATACAATTAAAGGTAATCCGGCATCCTTCAAAACCGGTCTGGCTTTGACGCTTTGTCTCCAGCAATCGGCCGGCATTCGTCACAACCCGGTTCTATATCATATATATACCAACATGGTACGGTGAGTTTGGGTTTTCACCCTTCTTCAAATCACAATTGGTAAACCGACAGCAATGTTTTATATCACAGGTATGATTTATTATTGCTGCAACCATAGTTGCTTACCAAGTGGGATATTTTGACCCGTCCGGTGGTAAACCGCCTGGACAGTTTTTCCGTATGCAGACACAGGGATTGCATAATATTGTAAAAATACATAAGCCAGTACTGAAATTCTCATGAAAAATCAACGCAAAGTGTATCCCGCTGCACGAGGGCAACGGATCAAAGTATTTCCACTAGCTTATTACAAAGGCGCTTGAAGGCCCAAAATATTGTGTTTTCAGCAGAACAAGGTTTCTGGAGCATCACTCTAATTGTCGGATCAAGCCTCATTATCGTGTTGCTGCAAAGTTGATGGGTCATCTGGCGTCGGTTCAGCTTCCTCTTCCCCACCTAGCGGCTGGAAGTTTTTGGTGGTCCAGTCAATCCAGGTTAAGGCCTGAAAGATAGCTTCTTCACTGATAAGTTCTGACAGATCAATGTCAGGGGCATAAGTGTGCTTATGGATTCCTGGAATAAGATTTTGCGCCTCCGGAATGACAGGGTTAACCCGTTTGTTGTTGGCATCATAATAAGACCAGTGAACCGTCAAGTTAGCATCCTCTGCCAGCTGACTCGCTAGAGGAGCATCTCCCTTGTCACTCTTTTAAGGGATGCATCATCAAAATCTGCCCTATTTTCTTGTGTTCTTGGAAAGCCTTTGGCAAGGTCAACCGGATCCAAGTCAGCTATCCATGCTTTGGCTCGGGTAAGTGCCAACAAAGCACCGGCCCTGGCAGCAGATCGCTTCACCTCTTCTAGCTGTGCTGGTACCATGGATAGCCTTGTCAGAGTATCCTTGACCAGTGTTGGGGCCGGATTGTCATAGGAGGCTGCACAGATAACCCGTTGAGCACCGGTGTAAAGTTGTTCCGGAAGAGTATACGCTGCTTTCAGCTTCATCCGTACATCTGAGCCCAGATGAGTAATGCGGCTCCCTGCAACGGTTTAAGAATTTCATATTTCAACCGGCACCTTACGAGATGGGTATTTCAAATAATTTGCTAAGGAGTACTTACCAAATACTGCGGAGGTCATGGCGTTTACTTGGCACTTTAACCCAGAAAGTTCTTCTGCTACCGGTTTAAGTGCAGATTTGGCGTCTTCAGCCCGTTTCAGCAATGTCCCCTTTTCAGTGTCCCAGTTGGCACGTTCCGTCTTGAATTCTTCTTTCAGTCGTTCTATCGAAGTTAAAGCGGCTCGAAGTTCATCTTTAGCTTTGGAAGATTCTTCTTGCTGAGATTTGATAATTTCTTGAAGATCAGCAATCTGCGTCTGTTGATGGTTTATGTCAGCCTGCCAAAATCAAGAGGAGCATTTCAATATTTTATCAAAAGTCCCAAGCATACAACTGGTTCTACACTTGGCACTTGGGGGCTAATGTGGATTAATTCTTTCTTACTGCTTATTCAAAGTCCCAGGATTCATACAAGTTTCAATCCTGGCACTTGGGGGCTAATGCGGATCAATTCGTTCTTACTGCTTATTCAAAGTCCCAAGGATTCATACAAGTTTCAATCCTGGCACTTGGGGGCTAATGTGTGTTTGTTCAAAAAACTTAAAAGTCAACAATGTGCAGTTTGGAAATTCAAAGTCCCGGTTTGTTTTTACAAATTTAAACCGACCCTTGGGGGCTACAGGATACAAGGCACTGAAAATACAAAGATAAGGAGGAAAATGTTTACCTCATAACGTTCCTTCATCAGATTTACCAAGTCAGCCTCAGTATCTCGACTTGTATAAAGCCAGTTCAAGAAACCGGAATGAAGATCCTGGGCAGAGAGATTAGCATATTTTGACATATCAGTTTCCATCTTCCTCTTGCTCATTGAAATAAACTCATCCTTGGCGGTATGTTTTGCCAAGACAACTGGATCACCCGGAGCGGTATAAGCAGTGCCAGTAACAATAACATCATCGTCTTTGGCTGGGCTTGGCGGATTAGCACTTGACTTCAGTGGATCAGCAGCCGGACTTGCAGGCATAGCATGTGGACTTAAGGTATCCTCATGCATGGCCGGATCAGCTTCCGGCGGATTAACATTGATAGTTGGCTCTGACAGAGTAAAATCATCCATGAGATTATCGAGATTTTTATCAACATCCTCAGGAGTTTTCTCTGGCTCAACTTCACCGGTAGGGCGCTGTTCTTGGCCTTATTACTCAAACGAGCTTGAGCACTAATATTAAAACAAAGATTAGCATGGTCAACTGAGTTATGAAAGAGAAGGGAAGGCTACACACTTACCCAGGGACGGTTTTCAGTGGAGGCAGCTGAGTGGTTGATGAACCGCAGACGAATTAGAAGATGCCTGATAATTTGAATGAGATGAATTGAGAGGGCATCGGAAGAAACCTTTCAAAAGATAACGTTTCTCAGGAGAACAAGCAACCTCTGGACGACGTTTCTGGTTTGGGGTGTGAGGTAAACCGGAAGAAGTGACCTGTTGACCACTGTGCCGGGTTGTGCGACGCCCTTCGGTTTGCTGTGTCTTCAAAGAAAGTTTTTGATCCAAATGAGCAACAGGGTGAGAGCATTTCACTTTCCAAACTGCACGGCGAAATTGTTGAACCGGCACAAGTTCTGAATCAGAAGAAAGACAAATTACCTCAATATGATCTGCATGGCTGGCCTCCGCATCATCCTGGGAGTAATCATTATTAGTAAAATATATGGATAGAAGTCAAGGGAGTCAAACTTTACCTCTTCAGCCGAGTCATCAACATCTTCTGGTGGCTCTGAAGACTTAGCGGTTTCCTTTTTGGCAGCTTTCTTGATGACCTTGGTCTTACCACGAGGAGCCTTAGCTACTTTGTCTTGAGTTTTCTTTTTCCAAAAAGAGCTACTGGCCTATGGGATTGCACAAAAGTATTATTATAGCAGTGTCAAAGCAAAGAAGAATAAGGTAAAGTACAAGGTTAAAATATTTACCCCTGGCGGTTTGTTGGAGGCGTAAAAAGGACGAAGACCAATTTGAGTACATACGGCGAGCGGTTCGTCGAGTATTTTCTTTACACTTTCACTGACTTCATCGTCCGTCAGTTCTATTGAGTTAAACCGTTGAGGATCATTGGTGTTACCGGTGTATTCAAACATCAATCCGGGCCGGCGGCTTAAAGGGAGAATGCACCATGAAATCCAGCAATGGATGAGATCAACACAAGTTAAACCATTGGCAAGGAGAGCCCGGAGTCTGGCGAGTTGAGATGCATAAGCTTGTCGGTCTTTGGCAGGCAATCTCTGAGGTAAGGGGTGATTATTGCTGAGTCGGTGCGGATGGTAGCCCGGTAGAGGATTCTCTTCAGCAGGGGCAGTATTTTGACAGTAGAACCAAGTGTGGTTCCAGTCTTTTGGATAGCTGTGAAGTTTGGCGTGAGGAAAATCAACCTCTTTCCTTTTTTGAATCGACACACTGCCAAGTTCAGTATTAGGTCCATCAGAAAATTCCGTCCAGCGGTTTAAGTGAAAGAGATCTAGAAAGAGATCGACAGTGGGTTCTTCTTGCAGATAAACCTCGCAGAATACTTGGAAATTGCATATGTTGGACACATAATTTGGTCCAATATCTTGAGGATGAAGTTGGAGCCTGGCAAGAACATCCCGGAAAAGTTTTGATCCGGGAGGACTGAAACCTCGAGCTAAATGTTGCAAGAATACAATCACTTCTCCATCTTCAGGTTTAGGGGGGCATTCAGGGCCAGGAACTCGCCAACGGAGGACATTTTTTGAGGCTAAAGCGCCGGTGGTGACATATTCATTGATTTGCATTTCTGTGATCCGAGACGGAACCCAGTTGCAAGCAGCAAATTGCTTCGTCATCTTACAAAGTCTGTAAAAGGAAAATGGACGGTTTACGATTGGCGGTTCGTATGTGTTTGTTAAAATGTTAAACCGGCAATTCAAGGTATGCATAGGAAGTGAACCAGGCATGGCTGTTCAAAGTCTAGATGGCGGTTTAAGAGAGGGCTAATGACATACAACGGATTATCAACACTAAAGGATAAACCGCCTTTTTGAGGCAGAACCCCAAGCTGGAAATTTGTTAAGTGTGGAACAAACAGGTTTCACAAGTTGCAATTATTATTTTGGATCAAACGATCGCTCTGGAAGGAAAAATTTCTAGACCTAAAACAGTGCAGAGAAGTTCATACATTCGAAGATGGCTTCCAAACAATGGAAATAAGATCTATTTTTATGCAAGATAAGCACAAACAGTTGCCGCAGCAGTTCTACGTTGTTTTTACAATCTAAACAGGGCATTGGAGGTGAAAACTAACAACGGTTTTGCATCGGGCGGTGATGACCGCTGACGAACTCAAACAAAGTTCCAATGCAGATCTGAGAAGGGGAAGGAGAAGAACTCACGGATGTGGATGAGCTGCGGAGGTTCGCCGTCGATTTCTGGTCAGAGTCAGGTCGATGCTGCGGCCTGAGTCGGTGCGGACTGGAAGATCAACGACGGCGGCGGCGGCGATACTTGAGGTCTTTGGGTCGCGAGGAGGAAGACGATGCGGTTTGGAAAGAGAGAAAATGGAAGGCGCCCCGGTTTTATTTATAAGGAAGTGGGATAAAACGGCAGGCACAAAAATCAAGGAATCGGAGGCGTCAAAAGAGGATGCAGCTGTCGCCTCGATCTTCGGGAATTAATTAAAGAGAAGGGGATCTTTATAAAAAAATTATACAGGAATGACGTCACAATGATTTACTACAGTAACAGAAGATGACGTCATGGCGATTCATCAAAGTTCACAGGGAGAAGACAATATGGCGATTTACGAGAATTGCCAGAAGTTCAAGGATTGAAGACTGACATGAACAGGTTCAAATCAATCTGGGGCCTAATGTTGAAGATATAACCACTGAGGGTAAACCGCCCAGGAGGGGCCGGTTCACCTTCAGTTATACTGAAGCCCAAGGAAACCCAGAAGATGGCGCTTTACGTATGAAGCTTAGAGGCCCAGAGCCCGAGGCGGTTTAGGGCCCATGATGGTAAACCGCCATGATTGTATAAACTTGCATTGTAAGATAAAGAAAGAAGAGACCGAGGCGGACACTTGTATGAGCCAGCCTCGGGACTCTGTAGACCGTCCGGGATCCTCCTGAATATATAAAGGGGTGACCCAGCGGCGGTTCAGGGACAGGAAACAATAACTCGAAGCCAGACAAAGCGGATTCGCTCCCTGATCTTTGAAACCCCGGCAATACCAATCACAACTAGATGTAGGCCTTTACCTTCATCGAAGGGGCCAAACTAGTATAAACTCTCGTGTCCCTTTGTCCGGTTTAACCCCTTCAAGCTAACCCGTAGTGATGGCTCCACGACTAAGTCCTTCCGTGAGGACATCTGCCGTGACAATTCCACGACAACTAGGTAGGGTATTTGGAGTATTCGGAAAGTAATGCTTGCATCAGCTTGAAGTCCAGATAAGAGGCGCATGCTTAGGTTGCAGCGTCAACGTTAGATGCCGACCACCACATGATAAAGCAAAAGAGGACATCAAAAATTAAACAAGCTAAAATATAGTATGATTTATGTGAGCTTAGGTGTGGTAAAGAAGCAGTTCCCTTCTTGCAAATGGATTGTAACAATTATTAGGAAGTGAGCGCTCGAAGTATATAACCACGGATGCACAAACATTAATTGAGTATCTAAAGAACAAGCAAGCTGAGGACCCTTTGTTTTTCTAGGCCATGCAATTAGATGATGATGATGGTACAATAATGAATATCTTTTGGATTGATGGACAAGCTATCATGGATTGTTCAGTTTTTGGAGATGCTCTTTCCTTTGACACCACATTTTCAACAAATGAGTTTCAAATTCCATTCGCTCCATTTATTGGTGTTAATCATCACAAGCAAACTATTCTTTTTGGTGCAGCACTGCTGTATAAGAAGCCATGGATACCTTTGAGTGGATTTTTAGAACCTTCCTACAAGCTATGTCTGGTAAGCAACCTAATACAATATTCACCGATCAATGTGCTGCCATTATAAATGCTATTGGAAGGGTTTTCCCGGAAACAAGGCATCATCTTTGTTTGTGGCATTTGTATCAAAATGCCACTAAACACCTAAGCCAAGTAATGAACGACCATCCTAAGTTTCTTACAGAATTAAAAAGATGTGTGATGAAGATAGATCGGTGACACATTTTGAGAATAGATGGCACGAGCTATTGGTTAAGTACCAAACTGAGGAAAATTCTTGGGTAAAAAATCTATAAAAGTTACGTCAAAAGTGGGCTACTATTTATCGTCGGGGGTCTTTTAGTGCAGACATGACATCAACACAAAGGAAGGAAGGAATGAACAACATGTGTTCAGGACATGCTTATAAGAGACATTTTCATCATGACTAGTGCAATTATCATTAGTACTATGGATATTCAAAGAGTTCATACTAATAGCATTGCAATCATGCTCATCATTCAAAGATTTAGTGCCAAACATTCTAATGCATTCTTCTTCTAACACTTTGGCACAATTATCGGAATCCTTATTTTCATCAAAGATATTAAAAAGATGAAGCATATGAGGTACCCTCAATTCCAATTTTTTTGTAGTTTTCTTTTATAAACTAAACTAGTGATAAAACAAGAAACAAAAAGATTCGATTGCAAGATCTAAAGATATACCTTCAAGCGCTAACCTCCCCGACAACGGCGCCAGAAAAGAGCTTGATGTCTACTACACAACCTTCTTCTTGTAGACATTGTTGGGCCTCCAAGTGCAGAGGTTTGTAGGACAGTAGCAAATTTCCCTCAAGTGGATGACCTGAGGTTTATCAATCCATGGGAGGCATAGTATGAAGATGGTCTCTCTCAAGCAACCCTGCAACCAAATAACAAAGAGTCTCTTGTGTCCCCAACACACCCAATACAATGGTAAATTGTATAGGTACACTAGTTCGGCGAAGAGATGATGATACAAGTGCAATATGGATAGTAGATAATGGTTTTTGTAATCTAAAAATATAAAAAAGCAAGGTAACTAATGATAAAAGTGAGCGTAAACGGTATTGCAATGTGATACGTCTCCAACTTATCTTTAATTTATGAAGTATTCATGCTATTATATTATCTGTTTTGGATGTTTATGGGCTTTACTAAACACTTTTATATTATTTTTGGGACTAACCTATTAACCCAGAGCCCAGTGCCAATTTCTGTTTTTCGCTTGTTTCAGTGTTTCGCAGAAAAGGAATATCAAATGGAGTCCAAACGGAATGAAACCTTCGGGAGAGTTATTTTTGGAACCGAAACAATCCAGAAGACTTGGGGTGTACGTAAGGGAAGCAATGAGGAAGGCATGAGGCAGGGGGCGTGCCCACCCCCCTGGGCGCGCCCTCCACCCTCGTGGGCCCCTCGTGGCTCCCCTGACATATTTATTCCTCCTATATATATCATTATACCCTAAAACCATCAGGGAGCACAATAGATCGGGAGTTCCGCCAGAAGCCTCCGTAGCCACCGAAAACCAATCTAGACCCGTTCCGGTACCCTCCCGGAGGGGGGAATCCCTCTCAGGTGGCCATCTTCATCATCCCGGCGCTCTCCATGACGAAGAGGGAGTAGTCCACCCTCGGGGCTGAGGGTATGTACCAGTAGCTATGTGGTTGATCTCTCTCTCTCTCTCGTGTTCTTGAGGTGGTACGATCTTGATGTATCTCGAGCTTTGCTATTATAGTTGGATCTTATGATGTTTCTCCCCCTCTACTCTCTTCTAATGGATTGAGTTTTCCCTTTGAAGTTATCTTATCGGATTGAGTCTTTAAGGATTTGAGAACACTTGATGTATGTCTTGCTATGCTTATCTGTGGTGACAATGGGATATTCATGTGATTCACTTGATGTATGTTTTGGTGATCAACTTGCGGGTTCTGCCCATGAACCAATGCATAGGGGTTGTGTAACGCCCTCGAAGCGGCTATATCTCCCACGTGTCGAAGCACGACTTAGAGGCATAACCGCATTGAAAGCAATGTCGCAAGTGAGGTAATCTTCACACAACCCTTGTAATACATAAGGGAAAAGATACATAGTTGGCTTACAATCACCACTTCACACCATACATGAATAAAGCATTACATCAACCAGATACAATCAAGGTCCGACTATGGAACCAAAATAAAAGAAGACTACCCCAAAAGCTACACAAATCCCCGATCGTCCCAACTGGGCTCCACTACTGATCAACTGGAAAAACGGAACAACATAAAGAACAAGATCTTCATCGAGCTCCTCCTTGAGCTTGGTTGCGTCACCTGCTCGGTAACATCGGCACCTGCAAGCTGGTTTTGGAAGTATCCATGAGTCACGGGGACTCAGCAATCTCACACCCTCGTGATCAAGACTATTTAAGCTTATGGGTAAGGTAAAAAGGTATGATGTGGAGCTGCAGCAAGCGACTAGCATATATGGTGGCTAACATATGCAAATGAGAGCGAGAAGAGAAGGCAAAGCACGGTCGAGAAACTATGATCAAGAAGTGATCCTAGAACAACCTACGTCAAACATAACTCCAACACCGTGTTCACTTCCCGGACTCCGCCGAGAAGAGACCATCATGGTTACACACGCGGTTGATGTATTTTAATTAAGGTCAACTTCAGGTTTTCTACAACCGGACATTAACAAATTCCCATCTGCCCATAACCGTGGGCACGGCTTTCGAAAGTTCAAATCCCTGCAGGGGTGTCCCAACTTAGCCCATCACAACCTCTCACGGTCAACGAAGGATATTCCTTCTAGCGGGAAGACCCGATCAGGCTCGGAATCCTGGTTACAAGACATCCTCGACAATGGTAAAACAAGTCCAGCAACACCTCCTGTCGGTGTCAAAACCGGCGGATCTCGGGTAGGGGGTCCCGAACTATGCGTCTAGGCCGGATGGTAACAGGAGGCAAGGGACACGAAGTTTTACCCAGGTTCGGGCCCTCTCGATGGAGGTAAAACCCTACGTCCTGCTTGATTAATATTGATGATATGGGTAGTACAAGAGTAGATCTACCACGAGATCGAGGAGGCTAAACCCTAGAAGCTAGCCTATGGTATGATTGTTGATGTGTACGTTGTCCTACGGACTAAAACCCTCCAGTTTATATAGACACAGGAGAGGGTTAGCGTTACACAAAGTCGGTTACAATGGTAGGAGATCTTCATATCCGTATCGCCAAGCTTGCCTTCCACGCCAAGGAAAGCCCCTTCCGGACACGGGACGGAGTCTCCAATCTTGTATCTTCATAGTCCAGGAGTCTGGGTGAAGGTATAGTCCGGCTATCCAAACACCCCCTAATCCAGGACTCCCTTAGTAGCCCCTGAACCAGGCTTCAATGACGACGAATTCGGCGCGCAGATTGTCTTCGGCATTGCAAGGCGGGTTCCTCCTCCAAGTACTTCATAGAAGATTTTGAACACAAAGATAGTGTCCGGCTCTGCAAAATAAGTTTCCACATATTGCCATAGAGAGAACAATATTTACACCAATCTAATCTGCTGACGTATTCCGTAGCGTGTCACACTACGGCCAAGCCTTTATACGAGTCGTTTCATTATTCCACCTTAGCGCGTCATGCGAGGCGTTTTCCTTGGCATGTTTTGTTAAAGTAGAGATTGTGTCCCCTTATCCCGGGATTCTCATCAATACGGGCGTGGGTAACCCAACCGTGCCATTGATTACGGCGCTTGGAGATAAGCGAGTTTTACCAGGCTGGTGGGGACATGTAGTTGCGTCCACCCATATAAGGGGATAAGGATCCACCTTTTCACCTACGCCTTCTTCCTCCTTTGCCTATCCATTCTTGCGCACTCGAGCTCCAGCGCCCAAGTCTGCACTCCCCACCTCAACCTTCTCCAGCCATGTCCGGAGAGGGAGGCAAGTGGATGGTCTCCTCCGTCATGGAGGGACACATCAAACAGCTGAGGAAGGCTGGATACCTGTCTAACGACATCGCGTACCGGCTTCCCAAAAAGGGGCAGCTCATCCCCACACCAAGGCCCCATGAGAGGGTGGTGTTCCTCCCCCATTTCCTCCACGGACTGGGCTTCCCTCTCCACCCATTTGTCCGGGGGCTCATGTTCTACTACGGCCTGGATTTCCATGATCTGGCCCTGAACTTCGTCCTCAACATCTCGGCGTTTATTGTCGTGTGCGAGGCCTTCCTCCGCATCCGCCCCCATTTCGGCCTATGGCTCAAGACTTTCAACGTCAAGCCGAAGGTGGTGCGTGGCAACCAGGCGGAGTGCGGAGGCGCCATGGTGCGCAAGATGGCCAATGTCCTATGGCTCGAGGGCTCCTTTGTGGAGACCTGAAGGGCTGGCAATCGGGGTGGTTTTACATCACCGAGCCGCGCGACGCCGAATGGGTCGCACCCCCTGAGTTTCGATCCGGACCCCCTACGCGGCTCACCTCCTGGAAGGAGACGGGCCTGTCATGGGGTAAGAAGGGAGAGCTGACCAGACTCCAAACACTGGTGGACAAGAAGCTCAAACTTGTCAACGTAGTCCAGGTTATGCTCATCTGCTTGATCCTCCTGTGTCAACAACGGGCTTTCATCCTGTGGGAGTTCGACCCGGCGCGGCACCAAAATCTGAGCAGGCTCTTCGACATGACGTACGAAGATGCCTGGAAGGTGCTTTTCAAGGGCACCGAGGCTCCCGCATCCGCTACCGAGGATCGCGGATTCCGTGCGCAGCATCACACTCTCGCGGTAAGCTGTTTTTTCCTTTTATAGGGTATCAGTTTTTCATAATTTGACTCCATGCGGGATCTAAACTCCCTTACCTTTGACAGGATTGGCAGGTGACATCCGGACAGATCGACTGTCCGGCTCCTTTGCCAAAAGGCCCAGTGGACGCTCGCTGGGCGAAGCTCCTGGTTCCGGCACCCTATGTGGTGCTGGAGAAGAAGGCCGCAAAAAAGGCCGCGGGGACTCGAAAGAGTGCCCGGCGCCAGGAGGTGTCGGATTCATCATCCGACGGTTCCGAGGCGCATTCCTCTCGTGAAGACGAGGAGGAAGAAGAAGAGACCTCTCCCCCTCTAGCGGGGGGAGAGAAGAAAAGGAAGGCCGCCCTCTCTGGGGAGGCCGGAGGGTCCAAGAAGGGGAAAACCCTTCCTCCGGACTGCTCCACCGACGCCGACGACGGCGGAAAGGAGTGGCAGCCCAGGGCCAAGCCCCTGGCAAAATCGTAAGTATCTGGATACCAGAGTAATTCATAGTATTTTTTATTGCACAGCTTTCCTTTAAGTCGAATATGTTTTATGCAGCCCACCCAAAGACCGGCTCGACGCGTCGTCGAGCGGCTCACTGGACTTGTCGGATGTGAACTCGCTTCTGACGGCTTCCTCCCCCCGCCCTACGGACGACACCGAAGTGTTGTCCCAACAGGTTCCAAGCCGGTAGGAGGTGGTCCTGGAGGCGCCGCAATGCGACCTCCCGGACTCCAGGAGTAAAGGGGATGAAACCCCCCAAGGCTCCAAGTCCGGCTCTAGGCCGGACACCGCTCTGAAACCTTCAGATGTTCCAGAGTCCAGCGGGGGACCTCCTTCCAAGAGGAGCAAGTCCACCGTGCCGGTGGCCCTCGTCCAACCGGAGGCGCCGGACAATATGTTGGAGGCGCTCCAAGGCGCCTCCATCAACGAGGAGCACCACACTATTATGAGTGCGGTGGTCCAGAAGGTTCAGTCCGCCAAGAGCGGACTGACTGAAGCTTGTACTAGCCTTTTAACAGGCTTTGAGGTAAGTAAAGAATGTGTAAATAATATTATCGCATAGACAGTAGCCCCTGATGCTCTGTTTGGCGTTCGGGAGGAAAAGCCGAATAGAGGATCAAATAAAATACGTAGGAGTCTAACAAAAATGAGTCAATATGCATGTGCAGGCTTCTCTGCTTGCGTCCGCCACACTGACTGCGAAGTGGACACGCTAAAGCAGAACGTCGAGCGGTCCGAGCAAGAGCTCGGGCGTGCCAAGTAGCAGCTCGAGGACAATGAAGGTAAGAAATACCTTGTTTTTAAATATATATAAAAAGGTGCAATTGCAAAGAATGACAGGATTATCATGGCTATTGTAGGGGCCACATCTGAAGTGGCGACCCTTAAGCAAGCGTTGGTCGAGGCCGAGAAGAGGGCGGCCTCAGAGCGCACCGAGCGGGAGAAGTATGAGGCCGAGGTTGGCAAGGTGCGGCAAGAGCTCCAGGCTCTCATGGAAAAACATGAGACTTTGGAGCTTGACTCAAAGACGCGAGCGTCCGAGCTCGCGGTGGCTATTGAAAATGCCAAGTCTGCCAAGGCCGAATCCCAGAAGACCCTCCACGAGTTGGATGAGGTGAAGAAGATAGCGGGGGGTAAGGCATTCTTTATGCAAAGCAAACACATAAACGTGAGTTACTTGTTACTTACCCGAATCCGGAGCTCTCCAGGAGCGTTCGCAGATCTTCCCTGGAGTGTGTCCGATGCCGCCGCATTCTATCGAGCCGAGGAGGGCAGCTCGACGAAGAAGGTGTTCTGGTCTCAGTACGCTGAGGCCGGACACCCCATGCCCCTGAGCGACCAGTTGAAGCAACTGGTCGAGCTCCACAAGGCGGCCGAACAGGCCATGAAGGGCCTCATTGTTTGGCTGTTGCCTGGAGGGGCTCTACCTGGGAGCTATTTCGGGCTGGTGCGGCGGCTGTTGAAGGCTCGAAGTCATCAAGCGCTCCGCCTGCATTAAAGGTGCCCGTAGGGCCCTTGCCCATGCTAAGGTGCACTGGGGCAAGCTGGATGCTGAGAAGCTTGTGAAGGACGGGCCACCGCCAGGGAAAGAGCATCGCAAGCCCGAGAATTACTATAAGGATGTTCTGAAGGGTGCCTGCCTTGTGGCGGATGAATGTTCTAGGGATGTAATTTTTGAGTGAAACTTGCTCGTTTTGTCCTGTGCACTGAAAACTTATTTATATGCGCTAAGCAATGCTGTTGGAATTTAAAATATTACCTTCCGTGCGGCTGTTTATCAATTCTGAGAGATGGCGAGTCGTCGGCTTCTGCCCCCGTGCCGCTAGTGCTGGGGTGTTCGGGGATAAACCTGAGCGCTCTTTTTCCCATGTTTGGGTCCTACGAGGGAGGCGCTCAGCCCAACGAACAAGGAAATTGGATTATAATGCATGAACACTCTCACTTAGCCATAGAATTCTATAATTTTAAATTTCGGCGAAGCCCCTGGTATTTGGAAGACCGAGTTCGGGGCGCTATCCACGCCTTGGCCGGACAGAGCTGGCTCCTCGCCCTAAGCGGCATAAGTCTTTAGGGACTAGAAAAAACCTCTCGAACAGCGACCAGCTCTCGCTTCATCATGACAGACAGTTTTAGCTTTCTCCACTGAGGTGCTCGACCCAGCTCAACTGGGGCACAATCGCAGTGGTTCTCCTAGTGCTACCTTAGCCGATATAGCGGAACGTAAGGCACCAAAACGTAGGAGCCGGGCAAACCCAACTATTGACCCAAGACATGATTCGGAGCCGATGCATATAATGCTATAAGTTCGGGGTGCCGCACTTGTTAAAGTGTTCGGACTTCTCACACCATATTGAGGGGTACTAAAGCCCCTGGCGTATTTTGGCCGTACCAACGTGTACGGGTGCAACATGTCATTAAGGAACATATATAAAGAGAAAAGGTAATGCAAAAATAGACGAAAGCTATGCATTGTTTATTAAAAAGGGGTGCGATCAAGGCAGAACGATACAAGTAATGCGATAAGTGGAAGGTTGGACTAGTTAACATGTCCGTTCCAGGGGCAAGCTGCGGAATAGTATGCGGAACGGGTATACTGCTCGTGATAGAGACCACCTGGGAGTTCCGTAATGCGGCGTGGCTTGTCTTCTTCCATGGTTCTTGCATCATTTGTGCGGCAATTGAACTGCCGAACAGGCCTTCCGAAGGATGGAGTCCTGAAAGTAAGAGAAAATTAAAAAATCAGCAGCCCCTGGTATGGTTTAAGCTGTGTTTTGGGCGTGCCGTGATGGTGTGCCTCCCCCTGTGCCCATGGTATCTCTAGAGCATAGTTATGTACGCGAAGTACTGGCGTCACCTTTTTGCGAGGGTTGGGGCTGGGGCCGCATTGCTACGCCTGCTCGGATCGTGCCAGGCGGTCTTGTTGTAGGTTACTCCGGGCACGCTTGACGGTGTCCGGTCATTTAGTGGCCGGACTGGAGAACTGCCTGGAGAGGCTGCTTTGTACTTTCGCTGCAAGGGCCACCGTGTGCTCCTCCGTTCGGAGGGAGCGTTCGGTGTTTCCATTGACCATAATTACTCCTTGAGGGCCTGGCATCTTGAGCTTAAGGTATGCGTAGTGCGGTACCGCATTGAACTTAGCGAATGCGGTTCGCCCGAGCAGTGCGTGATAACCACTGCGAAACGGGACTATGTCGAAGATTAACTCCTCGCTTCGGAAATTATCCAGAGATCCAAAGACCACTTCAAGTGTGACAGAGCCTGTATAGTTGGCCTCTACACCTGGTATTACGCCTTTAAAGGTCATTTTGGTGGGCTTAATCCTCGGGGGATCTATGCCCATTTTCCGCACTGTATCCTGGTAAAGCAGGTTCAGGCTGCTGCCGCCGTCCATAAGGACTCTAGTGAGATGAAATCCGTCAATAATTGGGTCTAGAACCACTGCGGCGAATCCGCCATGACGGATGCTAGTGGTATGGTCCCTTCGATCAAAGGTGATCAGGCAGGAGGACCATGGGTTGAACTTTGGGGCGACTGGCTCTACCGCGTATACGTCCCTTAACGCGCGCTTCCACTCCCTTTTGGGGACGTGGGTTGCGTATATCATGTTCATAGTCCGCACATGTGGGGGGAAACCCTTCTGTCCACTATTGTTCGGCGGCCGGGGCTCCTCGTCGTCATCGCTATGCAGCCCCTTGTCTTCATTTTTGGCGTTTAACTTGCCTGCCTGCTTGAACACCCAACAATCCCTATTGGTGTGATTGGCCGACTTTTCGGGGGTGCCATGTATCTGGCACAAGCGGTCCAGTATTCGGTCCAAACTGGACGGGCCCCTAGGATTCCTTTTGAATGGCTTTTTCCGCTGACCGGATTTAGAGCCTCTGAATCCAGCATTAACTACCGTATCCTCAGCATTGTCGCTGTTAATGCGGCGCTTCTGCTTATTGCGACGCGACCTGCCACTACTGTCCCTGGTGTCCGAATTACCAGGGTTCTTGGTCATATTGTTGCTACAAGCAAGCCAGCTGTCTTCTCCCGCGCAAAAGCGGGTCATGAGTGTCGTGAGTGCTGCCATAAATTTCGGCTTTTCCTGTCCAAGGTGCCGGGCCAGCCACTCGTCACGGATATTGTGCTTGAAGGCTGCTAGGGCCTTAGCGTCCGGACAGTCGACTATTTGATTTTTCTTTGTTAGGAACCGTGTCCAGAATTGCCTGGCCGATTCCTCTGGCTGCTGAATTACATGACTTAGGTCATCGGCATCTGGGGGTCGCACATAAGTGCCCTAGAAATTGTCGAGGAATGCGGCTTCCAGGTCCTCCCAAGAACTGATTGATCCTGTTGGCAAGCTGTTAAGCCAATGCCGAGCTGGTCCTTTAAGCTTGAGTGGGAGGTATTTGATGGCGTGGAAATCATCGCCGCGGGCCATGTGGATATGAAGGAGATAATCCTCGATCCATACCGCAGGATCTGTTGTGCCATCATATGATTCGATGTTTACGGGTTTGAAACCCTCGGGGATTTGATGATCCATTATTTCGTCTGTAAAGCAGAGTGGGTGTGCGGCGCCTCTGTACTGGGCTATATCATGACGTAGCTCCAATGAGCCTTGTCTACTGTGTTCGGCCCTGCCGAATTTGTGGCTGGCATGACGGTTACCGTCTCGAGCCGTGGGGCGCCCACACGATCCGTAGATCGATCTTGTTTGCCTTGCCTTGTCCTCCAACATGTCCCGTAAGTCCGGCGCATATTCCCGTGCCTTGGTACGGGGTGCGGCTTGAGTGGAGGGCCGAGAGGCCTCTCTGTCGCGGCCACGAGGTGGCCGGTCGGACGCATCAAGTGCTTCCTCCTCTAATCGGGGTAGCAACCTGCGCTTTGGGTAGCTCTTGGAGGGGCGTTCGAGTTTATGCTCTTCGGCCGCAAGGACTTCAGTCCATCTGTCGACTAGCAAATCTTGATCAGCTCTAAGTTGTGGCTGTTTTTTCTTGAGGCTTCTTGCCGTGGCCATAAGCCTGCGTTGAAAACGCTCTTGCTCGACGGGATCCTCTGGCATGACGAATTCGTCGTCGTCGAGGCTTGCCTCGTCTTCGGAGGGAGGCATATAATTATCGTCCTCGACCTCTCTGTCTGCCGCTCTCTCATGAGGGCTGGTTTCTCCATCCTCCTGTGCTAAATCTTGCTGGAGGGGGTTTTCTTTGGCGCTTTCCGGAGTATTATTATCTCCCGTGCTGGATTCACCGTGTTTGTTTTGGCGGGATTTTGAGCGGCGCCGCTGACGCCGGTGCTTAGGCTGTTTCTTGGAGGGGTTATCCTCCGCTGTTCCATCGCCATCTCCCTCTTTTGGGGTGTCCACCATGTATATGTCATACGACGAGGTGGCTTTCCAGGGCCTAGTAGGCGCTGGTTCTTCATCATCTCCTTCATCGACGTCCATACCGTCGATGTCTTCGGAGTCGAAGTTGAGCATGCCGGTTAAGTCGTCGACAGTGGCTACAAAGTGGGTGGTGGGTGGGCTTTGAATTTCTTCATCGTCCGTACCCCAACCTTTCTGACCGTAGTCCGGCCAGGGCTCTCCTGATAAAGAGAGAGACTTCAGTGACTTCAGGATATCACCGAGAGGCGAGTGCTGAAAGATGTCCGCGGCAGTGAACTCCATGATCGGCGCCCGATCGGATTCGATCGGCAGGGGTGCGGAGGGTTCGGAGTCCGGAGAGGAGTCCGGCTCCTTGGAGTCACGAGTCTCGTAGAGTACGGGGCTGGTGTCCGGCTCAATCGCCATTGGGGTCACAGCCCCCGAGGTGGCGTCCAACCGCACATCCTCGATCGGCGCAGTTGGCTCCGAATTAAGGGTCGGAGCTGATGCGGGTGCGGCCTCCAGGGCACTGTTCGGCGGCAGAGCTATATCATGCTCGTCGTGATAGTGCGGCGCGCTCGGCAGTGGCTCAAATCTGTCGAAGATCAAGTCCCCGCGGATGTCAGCCGTGTAGTTTAAACTTCCAAATCTGACCTGACGGCCAGGGGCGTAGCTTTCGATCTGCTCCAGATGGCCAAGCGAATTGGCCCGCAGTGCGAAGCCGCCGAAGACGAAGATCTGTCCGGGGAGGAAGGTCTCACCCTAGACTGCATCACTATTGATGATCGTAGGAGCCATCGAGCCTGACGGCGATGACACAGAGGAACTCTCAATGAAAGCACCAATGTCGGTGTCAAAACCGGCGGATCTCGGGTAGGGGGTCCCGAACTATGCGTCTAGGCCGGATGGTAACAGGAGGCAAGGGACACGAAGTTTTACCCAGGTTCGGGCCCTCTCGATGGAGGTAAAACCCTTCGTCCGGCTTGATTAATATTGATGATATGGGTAGTACAAGAGTAGATCTACCACGAGATCGAGGAGGCTAAACCCTAGAAGCTAGCCTATGGTATGATTGTTGATGTGTACGTTGTCCTACGGACTACAACCCTCCAGTTTATATAGACACCGGAGAGGGTTAGGGTTACACAAAGTCGGTTACAATGGTAGGAGATCTTCATATCCGTATCGCCAAGCTTGCCTTCCACGCCAAGGAAAGTCCCTTCCGGACACGGGACGGAGTCTTCAATCTTGTATCTTCATAGTCCACGAGTCCGGCTGAAGGAATAGGCCGGCTATCCGAACACCCCCTAATCCAGGACTCCCTCACCGCCTGAATGTGCCGACAAATCCCGATAGGAGCTGCACATATCTTGTTCTCAGGGCACACTCAGATAGGTCAAGCTACGAGTAAAACCAACCCTCGAGTTCCCCCGAGGTGGCCCCGTAGGCTGCGCATTTTGGACCAACACTCAGAGGAGCACTGGCCCGGGGGGGTTAAAATAAAGATGACCCTTGAGTCTGCAGAACCCAAGGGAAAGAAAAGGCTAGGAGGAGAATGGTAAAACCAATGTTGGGCATTACTGGAGGAGTTTTATTCAAGGCGAACTGTCAAGGGGTTCCCATTATAACCCAACCACGTAAGGAACGCAAAATCCAGGAACATAACACCGATATGACGGAAACTAGGGCGGCAAGAGTGGAACGAAACACCAGGCATAAGGCCGAGCCTTCCACCCTTTACCAAGTATATAGATGCATTAATTAAATAAGAGGTATTGTGATATCCCAACAAGTAAACATGTTCCAACAAGGAACAACCACTCCATGTTCCAACAAGGAACAAACTTCAATCTTCACCTGCAACTAACAATGCTATAAGAGGGGGCTGAGCAAAGCGGTAACATGGCCAAACAATGGTTTGCTAGGACAAGGTGGGTTAGAGGCTTGGTTCAACAATATAGGAGGCATCATAAGCAAGTGGTAGGTATCGCAGCATAGGCATAGCAAAAGAGCGAGCAACTAGCAAGCAAAGATAGAAGTGATTTCGAGGGTATGGTCATCTTGCCTAAAATCCCGCAAGGAAGAAGAACGAGTCCATGAAGAAGACAAACGGACATAGTCGAACGGGTCCTCACAAACTCGACGTTATCGGAACCAACCCGAAGAAGCAACACCGGAAAGAAGCACACAACATAGTAAACAACCAACACATGAACATGGCATTATATGCGGGATGCGGTATGTGATGCATATGCATGATTTGTAAAGGAATGGTAGAACCAGGCCTCGACATGGAAATCCAAGAGTGCCACTGGAAAGAGGATATGATTTCGTTTGAAATCGATATAAAGATCACCAGAATCGGATGCACGGTTTGGAAATGGCAAGCAAAACAACTATGGCACCGATCTGCGATAATCAGCAAGTGACCAACTAAATGCATCAAGATAAATATGCTACAGCACTCAAGCATGGCAACAAAATACATGGCAGGGATCCACTCATGAAGCTTGACAAAAGATGAACATTGAGCTATGGCTAATTCACTCAATAAAAGGTTCAAACAAGCATGGCAAAAGTGCAAATGATAACAGGTTTCAGACTTGGTGAAAATTAACACAAGTCTGGAATTTATCATCAGGAAAGCACACTTTAGAGCATGAAAACTACATGCTACAGGAACTTAACATGAAAAGGCAAGGCATGGCATGAAGATACTCAAAGCACTTAACAAAAGTCCCTTAGTGACCTTGATCCAAAAGGGATCAGAAAATACAACTGCAAGCATGTGAACATGGAAAAAACATAAACAGATTCATACTTAGTGAAAAAATGGAGCATGCAAAACAGTTAACGAGTAGGCATGTTTACGAGCTCGATGCACTCACTACAGAGCATGGTATGACAAACTAAGCATACATCCATCAAGAAGACATGTCATAGGAGCTATACATGGCAAGAACAACAACATAGTATGCACGGATCAATAGCAACATCCTCGGCAAAATCGCTAAACATGTCAACAATCTGCCAGGATTATTTTATAGCAAAAGTAGAGCTCGATTGACTCAAGCTAGGTTGCTCCATAAATGCAAACAAAGACATGGATGGATAGAGCACCACAATATTAACAAAACATCCTTACTGATCATCCTCAAAAGAGGCACAGATCACTGGGAAACAACATGAACATATGGCATAAAAATAATAACAGGACAAGGACTTAGTGAAATTCTAAGTCCCTGAAATCAGCATCGACGATTATGCTAATTTGCAAGCTTGTGCTAGTCACCACAAATATCACAAAAATACATGGCAAGCACACCTGTAAAGATGGCATGGCATATAACAAAAGACATGTAGAGCTTAGGATCATATCATGCACATATTAATCATGGCAAAAATGACAAAAGGCCATTTGCTGAAACTGATCTGACATATTCCTCACATATCCCTCTTCCAACAGCATTTCGGGCATCAAGATGAGCTCAAATGAAAATGATGCAATGAGAAGAAATGATGTACTCGATGAGACTAACAATTTGATATGCTACACGCCCAAAATGGAGCCATGGATGCAAAGTTATGACATGATGAAGGTTGCCAAAAATTACGGGGAGTTGGAGAGAAAGTCAACCGATCCGGATCTAGGGTTTGCACGTGGATCGAGGTCAGATCCGAGCTCGCTGGAGCTCTTGCCGGCGTCGACGGACGGTGGCGGCCAGAGTGCGCCGCGGGGAGGAGGAAGAGGAGGCCGGCCAGGCTTCGGAGGTCGCCGTAGTAGAAGGGACGGTGCGGCGGCGAGGTCGGCGAGGGGCGGCGCGCGACGGCCTGCCGGAGTGCTACGACGGCGAGGCGGGCGGCAGCCGGAGCAATGCGGCGCGGGGCGGCAGGCGATGCGCCGGCGAGGAGGCGGACGGCGGCGGGCGCGTGGAGGCAACGACCGGCGATGGCGGCGAGCTCCACGATGACGACGGTGAGCTGACGATGGCAGCGGCCGTCGAGGCGAGGCGCGGGCGAGGAGCTGAGGCGGGTGCTCGGGGGCGGCTCGGCCCGGACGGACGGCGGGAGGGCCGGAGACGGGCTCTAGGGCCCGCGGCGGCGAAGTGGGGCGACTGCGCCACGTGTCGGCTCCCGATAGGTGGCGCCGGAGGAAGTGGACATGTCCGACCCAAATCGGACACGTCCGGCGTCGAGGAAGGCGGATTTCTAGGGTTTGGGGGGAGAAGACCCGTGATTTTCAGGAGGGGATCTATTTATAGAGGTAGAGGAAGCTAGGAAGCTCCAAATGAGGTGCGGTTTTCGGCCACGCGATCATGATCGAACACTCTAGATGATGGAGGGGTTTTTGGTGGGTTTTGGGCCAAATTGTAAGGGTGTTGGGCTGAAACACACACAAGGCCTTATCGGTCCCTCGGTTAACCATTGGAGTATGAAACGAAATCCAAATGGTACGAAACTTGACAGGAGGTCTATGGGTAGTAAACCAAGGCCGCATGACAAGTCTTGGTCCAATCCGGAAATGTTTAACACCCGCACACGAAAAGAGGTAGAAAGGGACACCGGATGACATAGGAGCGCCGGATTGCAAAACGGACAACGGGGAAAATGCTCGGATGCATGAGACGAACATGTATGCAAATGAAATGCACATGATGACATGATATGGAATGCATGAAACAGAAGCAATGACAAGGCAACAACAGCAAATAACTGGAAGACACCTGGCACAACGGTCTTCGGGCGTTACAACACTCCACCACTACGAGAGGATCTCGTCCCGAGATCTAGAATGGCACCGGAGGGAAAACAGAAGAGAAAGAGAAGAGGTAAAACTAAGTTGCTTCTTTGACAAACGAGTGAAACCATGAACCTTGCGAGGTTGAGCCAATTGAAAGAAGGAAAGCAACGGAGAAGAACAAAGTTGAAAGCACCCCGGTAGGGAAGAGTAACAAGGAAGAACAAACTCGGACAGCACTCTAGTTGAGAAGGGATGCAAGACTTGATAAGATGAAAAGAACTTGAGCAGAGGACACAACACTCCGGTTAAATGGATAAACCAAGAAAAGAACACGATCCTGACAAAACAAGAAGATGGGTTGAAGAGAGCAACATCACAACGCCTCCGGAACGGAAGAATAGAAGATAGATAATTGAAATAGGAGAATTGAGAAGAAAATGCCAACTTCTGCCACAGAAGAGCTTGAAGAGGCATCTTTAGGAGAAGGGTCGAACGGAGTTGTTGGAAAAACCAACAACGAAAATAATAAGCTTGATATGGTCTTATGGAATACATCTCAAAATTATGAGGTGACAACCTGCCACTCACGGGAAAAAGAATTGGATTGGTATGAATAAGGAGACGAGAAAGCTTATTACGCCGGGAGGATAAATGAAGAACTTGGATCATTTATAAGCACCATAAATAGCAACAATCCTTAGGGAAAGCTTTAGGTGAAAATATAACCCAAGATAGTTTCACCGAAGAGATTGATGGATTGAGAAGAGCTCGTGCTCGAAGAAATTGATGGGTTGAAAAGATGACTTGAGCGAAGAGAAAAATGATGGATTTAAATATGACACCTTGGAAAAACTTGTGATCCATGAAACACGAAGGGAAATTATCAAGAATGACATAACACCACCTCAAAAGATAAGATAGTAAGAACTGTACTCCGGATTGCAAGATGAAGAATGCTTGAGCTCCTCTGAAAAGAATCTCAATGGAAACTTCGAGAAGGAATTAAATCCTTGATGAACCATCATGTAGCACCTTCATGAAGAACTCCGTTAAACAAAAGAATGATCAAACGGAAGGAAAGAAAGGTTGAAAACACAAGGTGAAACCTTGTAATGATTAGATGGATCTTCACGACGATATAATTGAGAGAACTTGGAACTCCGGGAAAGAAAGATGAATAATTGAGATAAGGAATTTTATGAGCCTCCGGAATAGGGAATTGAGTTCACTCGATGAAATAAGAATAAGAATTACATCATGCTTATCCTTCACCAATTAAATTGATGAAAAACAATGGATTTGGCCTACTACTTATTCTCGTAGAAAGGATGAAGATAGATATAGCGCAAACTCAATGGACCACCGGTAGGATTGAAACCAACGAATACATTGATATGATAAAAGAAGGAAGAAGAATCTTGGAAGAACCACCGTAAGAATTGAAAATGAAAGAAGTAAAAGGATGAATCACCGGTAAGAATTAGAGAACGAAAGAAGATACTTGAGGGAGTTTAAATACAACTGAAATGAAGAGATCGTGAGCTGATTAGAGAATACTTGAATGATGCACCGGTAAGATTGTAGAATGAAAACTGAAAGCTGAGAATGAAATAAACCCGAATTGATGGACTCCGGATAATCAAACTAAGAAGACTCTTGAATTGCTCCAGATAGGTGAAAATAATTCTCACAATCGAAGATAATTATGAGAGGATGGCAAAAGGCTAGAACCATGAATCTTGAGAGAACGTATATGATTCGGAGGGAAAATCTTCTTCTGTCTTCAAAATCTGAGAATTACGACGGGAAACACCACCAAGAATTTTTTAGACACTCCGGAATGAAGAATAGAAAAGGTTGAGCCAATGATGAAAAGAATTTGAAAGATCTTGAAGAAATACATATGACAGATGACAATTCATTCTTACGTCAAACTTTAGAAGATTTGAGAATAACTCCGGGAGAATAAGAAGAGTCAGGTAAGATCCTGGAAAAAGACTTGTGGGTTAGGGCCCACTCAAAAGAAACACCGTAGAAGGATTTAAAAGAGAGAATGCACCGGTAAGATTAAATGACTAGAATGAGATAACAACCTCGAAATATGTTGAACTGATCTTGAATGACTAGACGAGCCTTTTGAGATATCTTGAAATGAATAGCGAGAAGTGAATGAATATGGGGAGTACCGACATGAGGAGACATTTGAAATGAGGAAAAGATAAGATCGACAAAGCTTGACTCGAATCCACCGGAGAAGAAAACGAGTGAAGAGTGACGAACTTGAAGCTCCGTTAGAATCTTCATGAGAATCACCGGGTAAGAACATGAAGGAAAAGAATGGAGAGACTTCACATGAATCAAAGGATACTTGATTAAGAAATCTGAGTCCTTGAAGAAACAAGGGTGGGAGGGTAGGAAAACAAAGACAACTTGGAACGGATGAAGCAAACACCGTTGAGAAGAACTGATAATTGATCTTGCGAATGTTGAAGTGATCGGATCCACTAGAAGAGAAACACACCGGTTGAAAAGGATTGACATGACAGACTCGATGATCGAGAAGGATTAGTATTCACATAGAAATATGAGAACACCGCTTAGGAAAGGTATGTAATCAAAATTTGACTTCGAAGCAACTTGAATACCACAACTCAAAACAAAACAAGGACTGGCTTGCAGAATGAGCCAGAACAAACATATGATAGAGATTTCGTCTGAAGTTTTCGTGGTGGGGCCTACACGGGCTCGATTGTAAAGCACCATCATGTACAAGGCAGTGCACATGACATATGAAGTGTCCCTGAGTCGGCATAGCCAAGGACTCTGTAAGACACAACGAGACCATTGTAAAACCAACCGTGAATAGGAGGACCACTAGACGTCGAACCCCAATTTCATATCATACATATGTCGGAAAGATATCCTAAGAGCTACTTGAATTCCCACTTATAAACTCCCGAAATTTTCCGGTTATGCAATCGGGTGTTGGGGATACAGGGGAAGCATAATATCTCACCCAAAACTAGCAAAACCTACATCCAACTGTATCCATCCTTCAACACATAACCAATAAACCTTCGGAAATCGTTTACCTCAACCTTCAAAAAGCATCTGTTATACAAGTTATGGAAATATGCCTGAACTCCCGCCCAGTACTGGGTGGTGTCGAGGTTATCTCACCAACAACTGCATAAAAGAGATTTTCAATGTCGTCGAAACTAAACTCAAGTATTCCAGAACTGCAACGATAAAATTGTGACGACAACACCTCGGAGCTCAACTCCCCGGGACACTGCCACAACCCCTAAATGTCAGGAGGCACCAAGAACAATGTTCTCGTCACAAAACCATCGGAACGATTCCAAGATACCCGCGTGATCCTAAAAAAATTTAGTGAAATTTGAGAAGAGAGAAGTCAAAACTCTATGTCAGGATGCCTCACCAGAGCGATGAAGGGACTGAGGAGTAAAAAGAAGTCCTAACTCTCCGATATATATAATTCCTAAATGACTCAAAACATTACTAGACTCAATAACACCAGCGATTCGATCAAGCAGGGGGCTCCTAAGGTCGGGGAAGGCTCTGATACCAACTTGTAAGGCCCTCGATGCGGCTATATCTCCCACATGTCGAAGCACGACTTAGAGGCATAACCGCATTGAAAGCAATGTCGCAAGTGACGTAATCTTCACACAACCCATGTAATACATAAAGGAAAAGATACATAGTTGGCTTACAGTTGCCACTTCACACCATACATGAATAAATCATTACATCAACCAGATACAATCAAGGTCCGGCTACGGAACCAAAATAAAAGAAGACTACCCCAAAAGCTACACAGATCCCCAATCGTCCCAACTGGGCTCCACTACTGATCAACTGGAAAAACGGAACAACATAAAGAGCAAGATCTTCATCGAGCTCCTCCTTGAGCTTGGTTGCGTCACCTGCTCGGCAACATCGGCACCTACAAGCTAGTTTTGGAAGTATCTGTGAGTCACGGGGACTCAGCAATCTCACACCCTCGCGATCAAGACTATTTAATCTTATGGGTAAGGTAAAAAGGTATGATGTGGAGCTGCAGCAAGCGACTAGCATATATGGTGGCTAACATACGCAAATGAGAGTGAGAAGAGAAGGCAAAGCACGGTCGAGAAACTATGATCAAGAAGTGATCCTAGAACAAGCTACGTCAAACATAACTGCAACACCGTGTTCACTTCCCGGACTCCGCCGAGAAGAGACCATCACGGTTACACACGCGATTGATGTATTTTAATTAAGGTCAACTTTAGGTTTTCTACAATCGGACATTAAAAAATTCCCATATGCCCATAACCGCAGGCACGACTTTTGAAAGTTCAAATCCCTGCGGGGGTGTCCCAACTTAGCCCATCACAAGCTCTCACGGTCAACGAAGGATATTCCTTCTAGCGGGAAGACCCGATCAGGCTCGGAATCTCGGTTACAAGACATCCTTGACAATGGTAAAATAAGTCCAGCAACACCACCCGAATGTGCCGACAAATCCCGATAGGAGCTGCACATATCTCGTTATCAGGGCACACTCAGATAGGTCAAGCTACGAGTAAAACTAACCCTCGAGTTGCCCCGAGGTGGCCCCGCAGGCTGCCCATTTCAGACCAACACTCAGAGGAGCACTGGCCCGGGGGGGTTAAAATAAAGATGACCCTTGAATCTGCAGGACCCAAGGGAAAGAAAAGGCTAGGTGGCGAATGGTAAAACCAATGTTGGGCATTGCTGGAGGAGTTTTATTTAAGGCGAACTATCAAGGGGTTCCCATTATAACCCAACCGCGTAAGGAATGGAAAATTCGGGAACATAACACCGATATGACGGAAACTAGGGCGGCAAGAGTGGAACAAAACACCAGGCATAAGACCGAGCCTTCCACCCTTTACCAAGTATATAGATGCATTAATTAAATAAGAGGTATTGTGATATCCCAACAAGTAAACATGTTCCAACAAGGAACAACCTCTCCATGTTCCAACACTTGATGTATGTCTTGCCGTGCTTATCTGTGGTGACAATGGGATATTCACGTGATTCACTTGATGTATGTTTTGGTGATCAACTTGCGGGTTCCGCCCATGAACCTATGCATAGGGGTTGGCACACGTTTTCGTCTTGACTCTCCTGTAGAAACCTTGGGGCACTCTTTGAAGTACTTTTTGTTGGTTTTAATAGATGAATCTGAGATTGTGTGATGCATATCATATAATCATACCCACGGATACTTGAGGTGACATTGGAGTATCTAGGTGACATTAGGGTTTTGGTTGATTTGTGTCTTAAGGTGTTATTCTAGCATGAACTCTATGATAGATTGAACGGAAAGAATAGCTTCATGTTATTTTACAACGGACTCTTGAATATATCGATCAGAAAGGATAACTTTGAGGTGGTTTCGTACCCTACCATAATCTCTTTGTTTGTTCTCCGCTATTATTGACTTTGGAGTGACTCTTTGTTGCATGTTGAGGGATAGTTATGTGATTAAATTATGTTATTATTGTTGAGAGGACTTGAACTTGTGAAAGTATGAACCCCAGGCCTTGTTTCAACGCATTGCAATACTGTTTGTGCTCACTTTTATCATTAGTTACCTTGCTGTTTTTATATTTTCACATTACAAAAACCTTTATCTACCATCCATATACCATTTGTATCACCATCTCTTCGCCGAACTAGTGCACCTATACAATTTACCATTGTATTGGGTGTGTTTGGGACACAAGTGACTCTTTGTTATTTGGTTGCAGGGTTGCTTGAGAGAGACCATCTTCATCCTACACCTCCTACGGATTGAGAAACATTAGGTCATCCACTTGAGGGAAATTCGCTATTGTCCTACAAACCTCTGCACTTGGAGGCCCAACAACGTCTACAAGAAGAAGGTTGTGTAGTAGACATCACAATGCTATGAAACAAGGCCTAGGGTTCATACTTTCACTAGTGCAAGTCCTCTCAACAATAATAACATAACTGGATCATATAACTATCCCTCAACATGCAACAAAGAGTCACTCCAAAGTCACAAATAGCGGAGAACAAATGAAGAGATTATGGTAGGGTACGAAACCACCTCAAAGTTATTCTTTCTGATCGATCTATTCAAGAGTTCGTACTAGAATAACACCTTAAGACACAAATCAACCAAAACCCTAATGTCATCTAGATACTTCAATGTCACCTCAAGTATCCGTGAGTATGATTATACGATATGCATCACACAATCTCAGATTCATCTATTCAACCAACACAAAGAATTTCAAAGAGTGCCCCAAAGTTTCTACCGAAGAGTCAAGACGAAAATGTGTGCCAACCCCTATGCATAAGTTCACGAGGTGACGGAACTCGCAAGTTGATCACCAAAACATACATTAAGTGGATCACGTGATATCCCATTATCACCACAGGTAAGCACATGCAAGACATACATCAAGTCTTCTCAAAACCCTAAAGACTCACTCCGATAAGATAACTTCAAAGGGAAAACTCAATTCATCACAACAGAGTAGAGGGGGAGAAACATCATAAGATCCAAATATAATAGCAAAGCTCGTGATACATCAAGATCGTGCCGACTCAAGAACACGAGAGAGAGAGAGAGAGAGATCGAACAAATAGCTACTGGTACATACCCTCAGCCCCGAGGGTGAACTACTCCCTCCTCGTTATGGAGAGTGCCGGGATGATGAAGATGGCCACCGGAGAGGGATTCCCCCCTCCGGCAGGGTGCCGGAACGGGTCTAGATTGGTTTTTGGTGGCTACGAAGGCTTCTGGTGGCGGAACTCCTGATCTAGGTTTCTTTCTGGAAGTTTGGGGTCATATAAGAGGTGTTGGAGTCGGGAACAAGGCAGGGGGTCTCTGGGCTGTCCACGAGGCAAGGGGCGGGCCCAGGGGGTGGGCGCGCCCCCACCCTCGTGGGCAGCCCAAGACTCTTCTGGCCCAATTCTTTTACTTCCTGGCCTTCTTCTGGTCCAAAAATAAGTTCCGTGAAGTTTCAGGTCAATTGGACTCCGTTTGGTTTTCCTTTTCTGCGATACTCAAAAACAACGAAAAAACATAAACTGGCACTAGCACTGGGCTCTAGGTTAATAGGTTAGTCCCAAAAATCATATAAAATAACATATAAATGCATATAAAACATCCAAGGTTGATAATATAATAGCATGGAACAATCAAAAATTATAGATACGTTGGAGACGTATCAAGCATCCCCAAGCTTAATTCCTGCTCGTCCTCGAGTAGGTAAATGATAAAAATAGGATTTTTGATGTGGAAAGCTTTCTAGCATGTTCTTCAATGTATTTTTCTATATTGTGGCATGAATGTTCAGATCCGAAAGATTCAAGATAAAAGTTTATTATTGACATAAAAATAGTAATACTCCAAGTATGCTAATCAAGCAATTATGTCTTATCAAAATAACATAGACAAAGAAAACTTATCCCTACAAAATCATATAGTTTGGCAATGCTTCATTTTTGTCACACAAAATGCTCTCATCATGCAAAACCCCGATGACAAGCCAAGCAATTGTTTCATACTTAGCCTTTTCAAACTCTTTCAACTTTTACGCAATATATGAGCGCGAGCCATGTACATAGCACTATGGATGGAATAGAATATGATGATTGAGGTTGTGTGAGAAGACAAAAAGGGAGAAATCTCACATTGACGTGGCTAATCAATGGGCTATGGAGATGCCCACCGATTGATGTCAATTCAAGGAGTAGGGATTGCCATGCAACGGATGCACTAGAGCTATAAATATATGAAAGCTCATCAAAGAAATTAAGTGGGTGTGCATCCAACTTGCTTGCTCACGAAGACCTAGGGCATTTGAGGAAGCCCATCATTGGAATATACAAGACAAGTTCTATATTGAAAAATTCCCACTAGTATATGAAAGTGACAAAATAAGAGACTCTCTATCATGAAGATCATGGTGCTACTTTGAAGCACAAGTGTGTAAAAAGGATAGTAACATTGTCTCTTCTCTCTTTTTATCTCTTATTTTTTTTGTTTGGACCTTCTTTTCCCTTTTTTATGGCCTCTTTTTTATTTTATTTTATTTTATTTTTCATCCGGAGTCTCATCCCGACTTGTGGGGGAATCATAGTCTCCATCATCCTTTCCTCACATGGGACAATGCTCTTATGATAATCATCACACTTTTATTCACTTACGACTCAAGAATTACAACTCGATACTTAGAACAAAATATGACTCTATGTGAATGCCTTCAGAGGTGTACCGGGATTGCGATCAATCAAGAGTGACATGTATGACAAATTAAGCATGGTGGCTTTGCCACAAATACGATGCCAACTACATGATCATGCAAAGCAATATGACAATGATGATGTGTGTCATAATAAATGGAACGATGGAAAGTTGCATGGCAATATATCTCGGAATGGCTATGTAAATGCCATAATAGGTAGGTATGGTGGCTGTTTTGAGGAAGATATAAGGAGGCTTATGTGTGATAGAGTGTATCATATCACGGGGTTTGGATGCACCAGCGAAGTTTGCACAAACTCTCAAGGTGAGAAAGGGCAATGCATGGTACCGAAGAGGCTAGCAATGATGGAAGGGTGAGAGTGCGTATAATCCATGGACCCAACATTAGTAATAAAGAACTCACATACTTGTTGCAAAAATCTACAGGTCATCAAAACCAAGCACTACGTGCATGCTCCTAGGGGGATAGATTGGTACGAAAAGACCATCCCTCATCCCCGACTGCCACTCATAAGGAAAGCAATCAAAGAACACCCCATGCTTCAAATTTGTCACAAAACATTTACCATACATGCATGCTACAGGACTTGCCAACTTCAACACAAGTATTCATCAATTTCACAATTACTCAACTAGCACACCACTAATATTACCACCTTTATATCTCAAAACAACTATCAAGCATCCAACTTCTCTTAGCATTTAAAATCTATAACCAAAGTAAATTACCATGCTGTTCTAAAAGACTCTAAAAATGATATAAGTGAAGCATGAGAGATCAATTATTTCTATAAAATAGAACCACCGCCGTGCTCTAAAAAGATACGAGTGAAGCACTAGAGCAAATGATAAACTACTCCAAAAGATATAAGTGAAGATCAATGAGTAGTCGAATAATTATGCAACTATGTGAAGACTCTCTAACATTTAAGAATTTCAGATGTTGGTATTTTATTCAAACATCAAGCAAAACAAAATAAAATAAAATGATGCTCCAAGAAAAAAACATATCATGTGGTGAATAAAAATATAGCTCCAAGTAAAGTTATCGATGAACGAAGACGAAAGAGGGGATGCCTTCCGGGGCATCCCCAAGCTTAGGCTTTTGGCTTGTCCTTGGATTTTACCTTGGGGTGCCTTGGGCATCCCCAAGCTTAGGCTCTTTCCACTCCTTATTCCATAGTCCATCGAATCTTCACCCAAAACTTGGAAACTTCACAACACAAAACTTAACAGAAAACTCGTAAGCTCCGTTAGTATAAAAAAATAAATCACCACTTAAGTACTATTGTGAACTCATTCTAAATTCATATTGGTGTAATATATACTGTATTCCAACTTATCTATGGTTCATACTGAAAGTGCAACTATCCCTAGGTGGTTTTGGTAATTCCTAACAACATATAGCTCATTGAGCTAATGCTATTTCAAGATTAATATCTCAGGAAAGCTCAATGATTGGCATGGTATGAATGAGAAATGTGGACCCCTCAAAATGCTAAGGACAAAAGGATTGGCTCAAGCTCAAAGACCAAGACTCTACATTTTCTATTTTAGTGATCCAAGATCACATTGAGTCTATAGGAAAAGCCAATACTATCAAGGAGGGATGAGGTGTTGCTTAATGAGGCTCTTGCTCAAAATTCTTAGTGATATGCTCCAAAACCCTCAACTACTTTATCACATCCACATATGACCTAAACCAAAAGTCAAACTCAGCCCCACCGATTCTTTCTATCCGGCGCCACTGAGTTCAGATGTCATAGCCACTGCCACAAACCCTAGGAAAATCGGTCTCACCAATAGGGACCTCGGTCTCACCGAGATGGGATTGTAATCTCTCTGCTTCCCTTCATGACTTTTTGGTCCCACCGAGATGAGCGATCGGTCCCACTGAGATCGCACTGTAAACTCTCTGTTTCCCTTTTGTAACATTTCGGTCTCACCGAAATGAGCGAATCGGTCCCACCGAGTTTACCTGACTAACTCTCTGGTTAGCTTATTACCAAAATCAGTCTCACCAAGTTTGTGTAATCGGTCTCACTGAGATTATGTTATGCCCTAACCCTAACCATATCGGTCCTACCGAGTTGCATGTCGGTCCCGCCGAAACTCCTAACGGTCACTAGCTTTGCTGAATCGGTCCGACCGAGTTTATCAATTCGGTCCCACCGAGATTGGCAAGTTGTGTGTAACGGTTAGATTTTGTGTGGAGGCTATATATACCCCTCCACCTCCTCTTCATTCGTGGAGAGAGCCATCAGAACAAACCTACACTTCCAACTTACTTTTTCTGAGAGAGAACCACCTACACTTGTGTTGAGGCCAAGATATTCCATTCCTACCATATGAATCTTGATCTCTAGCCTTCCCCAAGTTGCTTTCCACTCAAATCTTCTTTCCACCAAATCCATATCCTGTGAGAGAGAGTTGAGTGTTGGGGAGACTATCATTTGAAGCACAAGAGCAAGGAGCTCATCATCAACAGACCATTTGTCTTGGAGAGTGGTGTCTCCTAGATTGGCTAGGTGTCACTTGGGAGCCTCCGACAAGATTGTGGAGTTGAACCAAGGAGTTTGTAAGGGCAAGTAGATCGCCTACTTCGTGAAGATCTACCACTAGTGAGGCAAGTCCTTCGTGGGCGACGGCCATGGTGGGATAGACAAGGTTGCTTCTTCATGGGTGGAGCCCTCCGTGGACTCGTGCAGCCCCTACCCTTCGTGGGTTGAAGTCTCCATCAACGTGGATGTACGATAGCACCACCTATCGGAACCACGACAAAAACATCCGTGTCTCAAATTGCGTTTGAATCCTCCAAACCCTTCCCATTACATTCTTGCAAGTTGCATGGTTTACTTTCCGCTGCTCATATACTCTTTGCATGCTTGCTTGAATTGTGTTAAGATTGCTTGACTTGTCCAAAGTTTCTAAAATCTGCCAAGAACTAAAATTGGGAAAAGGATAAGTTTTTATTTGGTCAAGTAGTCTAATCACCCCCCCCCCTGTAGACATACATTCGATCCTACAAGTGGTATCAAAGCTTTGGTCTCCATTTGCTTTGATTTCCATAGCTTTTGGTAGTCATAGCTTGGTTTCACAACCTATGAGAGTATGGCGTCTAGCGAGGGAAATTACCACCATAGAGGTCCTTACTTTGATGGTACTAATTTTGCTAGTTGGAAGCATAAGATGAAAATGCATATTCTTGGAGATAACCCCACCGTATGGGCTATTGTGTGTATTGGCTAGCAAGGTGAATTCTTTGATGGGAGAGAACCGAACCGTGAAGCTACCGCGGAAGAGTTGAAGATGTTGCAATACAATGCTCAAGCTTGTGATATCCTCTTCAACAGATTGTGCCCCGAAGAATTCAACAAAATCAGCCGTCTTGAGAATGCAAAGGAAATTTGGGATACTTTGATTGATATGCACGAAGGTACCGACTCCGTCAAGGAATCCAAGTTGGATATGCTTCAAAGTCAGCTTGACAAGTTCAAAATGAAGGATGGTCAAGGTGTCGCTGAAATGTACTCTAGGCTTGCTCTTATCACAAATGAGATCGCTGACTTAGGAAGTGAAGAGATGACCGACAAATTCATCATCAAGAAGATCCTAAGAGCTTTGGATGGAAAATATGATACCGTATGCACATTGTTCCAAATGATGCCCAATTACAAAGACCTCAAGCCAACGGAAGTCATTGGAAGAATTGTTGCCCATGAGATGTCACTCAAGGATAAGGAGGATCTCCATAACAAGTCAAGTGGTGCTTACAAAGCCTCATGTGAAGCTCCCACATCATCAAGTGAGAAACAAACCTTCAATGAAGAATTGAGCCTAATGGTGAAGAACTTTAGCAAGTTCTACAAGAGTAGAAGCAAAGAGAGAAGTTCCAAGTCAAGGTCCTACAATGACAAAAGATCATCTAGTCAAGAGAGAAATTGCTACAATTGTGGAAGACCCGGACACTATTCCAATGAGTGTACAACACCCTACAACAGAAGAGAAGATTCTCCAAAGAGAAGAAGTAGAAGAGAAGAATCACCATCAAGAGAGAGAAGGAGTAGAGATGATCGTTATGAACGAAGAACATCTCGGAGAAGCAAATATTCGGAGGACAAGTCATCAAGGAGCTACAAAAAACGAAGACATCAAGCTCATGTTGGTGAATGGGTATCCGGCTACGACTCCGACAATCACTCTGAGAGAGGCTATCACTCCGACTCCGAATATACTCAAGATGAAGGTGTTGCCGGTCTAGCACTTGTGTCAACCAACTCCTACGACATATTTGATTCAGCAAATGAAGGACTTGGAAGATGCTTGAGGGAGTCCTGGATTAGGGGGTCTCCGGACAGCCAGACTATATCCTTTGGCCGGACTGTTGGACTATGAAGATACAAGATTGAAGACTTCGTCCCATGTACGGATGGGACTTTCCTTGGCGTGGAAGGCAAGCTTGGCAATATGGATATGTGGATCTCCTCCCTTGTAACCGACTCTGTGTAACCCTATCCCCCTCCGGTGTCTATATAAACCGGAGGGTTTAGTCCGTAGGACAACATACAATCATACCATAGGCTAGCTTCTAGGGTTTAGCCTCTACGATCTCGTGGTAGATCAACTCTTGTAATACTCATATCATCAAGATCAATCAAGCAGGACGTAGGGTATTACCTCTATCAAGAGGGCCCGAACCTGGGTAAACATCGTGTCCCCTGCCTCCTGTTACCATCTGCCTTAGACATACAGTTCGGGACCCCCTACCCTAGATCCGCCGGTTTTGACACCGACATTGGTGCTTTCATTCAGAGTTCCACTGTGCCATCACCATAAGGCTCGATGGCCCCTTCGATCATCAGTAACGATGCGGTCCAGGGTGAGGTTTTCCTCCCCGGACAGATCTTCGTATTCGGCGGCTTCGCACTACGGGCCAATTCGCTTGGCCATCTGGAGCAGATCGAGAGCTACGCCCCTGGCCATCAGGTCAGGTTTGGAAACTTAAACTACACTACTGACATCCGCGGAGACTTGATCTTCGACGGATTCGAGCCCATGTCAGGTGCACCGCACAATCACGACGAGCATGACATAACTCTACCGTCGGACAGTGTTCGGGAGATCACATCTGCAACTACTCCGGCCTTCGATCCGAAGCAAATTGCGCCATCCGAGGACGGATGGATAGACCCCGCCATGTAGGCCGCACTCTCAGTGGCGATGGAGCCGGATACTGACTTCACCCCTTACGAGATTTGTGTTGCCGAACCATTGGATTCGTCTCCGGCCACGGACTCCGAGCCGCCTGCATCCGTGCCTATCGAATCCGATAGGGCGCCGATCATGGATTTCACCTACGCGGATATCTTTCAGCACTCTCCTTTCGACGATGTGCTAAATTCATTAAGGTCTCTCTCCTTGTCAGGAGAACCTTGGCTGAACTATGTCCGGCTAGAATGGGATGCGGACGACGAAGAAATTCGCTGCCCACCCACCACCCCCTTAGTAGCCACTGTCGACATTTAACCGACATGCTTGACTTCGACTCCGAAGACATCGACGGTATGGACGACGATGCAGGAGACGAAGAGGAACCACCGCCCACAGGGCGCTGGACCGCCACCTCAGCATACGATATATACATGGTAGACACCCCCAAAGAAGGCAATGGCGACGAGACAGGAGGATGACCCCTCCAAGAAGCCACCCAAGCACCGACGTCAGTGGCGCCTCTCTAAGTCCCGCCATAGCAAAAGTAGTGATACCGGCACAAGAGACAATAACACTCCGGATAGTGCCGAAGACAACCACAATCCCCTCCAGCACGATGTAGAGCGGGAGGGTGAACAAGCTAGCCCTCCAGAGCAGGCAGTAGATGGAGAATCAGAGGAGGACAATTACATGCCTCTCTCCGAAGACGAGGTGAGCCTCGGCAATGAAGAATTTATTGTGCCTGAGGATCCCATCGAGCAGGAGCGCTTCAAGCGTCGGCTTATGGCCATAGCAAATAGCCTGAAGAAAAAGCAACAACAGCTTCAAGCTGATCAAGACTTGCTAGCAGACAGATGGACCGAAGTCCTTGCGGCCGAGGAATACGAACTCGAGCGCCCCTCCAAGAGTTACCCAAAGCGCAGGTTGCTACCTCACCTCAAGGAGGAAGCATTGAAACCTCCATCACCAGTGTACGATGCGGCTGACCAGCCACCGCGTGGCGAGCCAGAGAGGCGTTTCAGCCTGAAGTTCAACCTGCACCCCGCCGCCACTCAATCAAAAATACCAAGGCCTGGGGCAACACACGGGACCTGCGAGACGTATTGGACAGCAGGGCAGAACATGCAAGGTCAATATACGGGTCACGGGGGCGTGCGCCAACGCGGGATGATGACCGTCGCGTCGGATACACTAAAAGTAAATCCAGTCGGGCCGAATATAGGAGACAAGACTCATATGAACTGCGTCGTGGTATAGCCCGGCATAGAGGCGCCGTACACCCCCTGTGCTTCACTGATGAAGTTACGGATCACGAATTCCCAGAGGGTTTTAAACCCGTAAGTGAATCGTATGATGGTACAATAGATCCCACTGTATGGATTGAGGATTTCCTCCTTCACATCCACATGGCTCGCGGTGATGATCTGCATGCCATCAAGTACCTCCCACTAAAACTCAAAGGACCAGCTCAGCATTGGCTGAATAGCTTGCCAGCAGACTCCGTCGGCAGTTGGGAGGATTTGGAAGACGCATTCCTTGAAAACTTCCAGGGCACTTATGTGCGACCACCGGATGCTGATGACTTGAGCCATATAACTCAGCAACCAGGGAAATCAGCCAGGCAATTCTGGACACAGTTCCTAACTAAGAAAAACCAAATTGTTGACTGTCCAGATGCAGAGGCCTTAGCGGCATTCAAGCATAACATCTGTGACGAGTGGCTTGCCTGGCGCCTCGGCGAGGAGAAGCCGAAGTCTATGGCAGCCCTCATGACACTCATGACCCGCTTTTGCGCGGGCGAGGATAGCTGGTTAGCTCGCAGCAAAAACACATCAAGGAATCCGGGCACTTCGGATACCAAAGATGCCAAAGGCAGACCACGTCGTAACAAACAATAGCACCGCAACAACGGCGATAACACTGATGATATGGCAGTCAATGCTGGATTCGGAGGCTCTAGATCCGATCAGCGGAAAAAGCTATTCAAAAGAAGTACTCCGGGCCCGTCCAGTTTGGATCGCATACTTGATCGCTCGTGTCAAATCCACAGCACCCCCGATAAGCCAGCCAATCACACCGACAAAGAATGCTAGGTGTTTAAGCAGGCCGGCAAGTTAAATGCCGAAAACAAGGACAAGGGGTGCATAGTGATGACGAGGAGGAGCCCCGACCGTCGAACATGGGAGGACAGAAGAGGTTCCCACCACAAGTGAAGACGGTGAACATGATATACGCAACCCACATTCCCAAGAGGGAACGGAAGCGTGCACTAAGGGACGTCTATGCGATGGAGCCCGTCGCCCCAAAGTTCAACCCATGGTCCGCTTGTCCGATCACCTTCGATCGCAGGGACCACCCCACTAGTATCCATCATGGCGGATCCGCCGCACTGTCCTAGACCCCATCATCGACGGATTTCACCTCACTCGAGTGCTTATGGACGGCGGCAGCAGCCTGAACCTGCTCTATCAAGATATAGTGCGCAAAATCGGTATAGATCCCTCGAGGATCAAACCCACCAAAACCACCTTTAAGGGCGTCATCCCAGGTGTAGAGGCCCATTGCACGGGCTCAATCACACTGGAAGTGGTCTTCAGATTTTCGGACAACTTCTGAAGTGAGGAGTTAATCTTCGATATCGTCCCGTTCCGCAGTGGCTATCACGCACTGCTCGGGCGAACCGCATTTGCAAAATTCAATGCGGTACCGCATTACGCATACCTCAAGCTCAAGATGCCAGGACCTAGGGGGGTCATAACAGTCAATGGAAACACAGAACGCTCACTGCGCATGGAAGAGCACAATGCGGCCCTCGCAACAGAAGCACAAAGCAGCCTTTTAAGGCAAACCACCAATTCGGCGATACAGGCCCCGGACACCATCAAGCAAGTCCGGAGTAAACTGTAACAGGATCGGCTAGCACGTTCAGAGCACGCCTAACAATTCGGCCCCCGTCCCAGTCCCAGTCAAGAGACGAAATCCATGCCACGCATACATAATTACGCACTGAAAATACCATGGGCATAGGCCGGGGCACGATCAGGGCACGTCCCACAATGTGGCTTAACCGCCCTAGGGGCTGCATACCTTTATCATTTTTTTCTCTTTCAGGACCTAACTCTCTGGAAGCCCTTTCCGGCAGTATGATTGCTGGACACATTACGGGAAGGAACAGCCAAGGAGGCAAGAAGCTAAGATGTACAAGGGAACCCCCAGGTGGTCTCTAATAATAATCGATATACCCGCTTTCTACTATCCATACGCAGCTTGCCCTTGGATAGGACATGTCAAATAGTCCTATTTTCTGCTTATTGCACCACTTGTATCAGTACGCTTCGACATATTATCTAAATAACAATGCATAGCATTAGTCTATTATTGCATTATTCATCCCTTTTTTCTTATATGTTCATTTACGACAACTTGCACTCGTACATTCTGGTATGGTCAGTACGCCAGGGGCTTTCGTTTACCCCATAATACGGCGTGAGAAGTCCGAACACTTTTGACATGCGGCACCCTGAACTTATAGCATTATATGCATCAGCTCCAAATCATGTCTTGGGTCAATAGTTGGGTTTGCCCGGCTCCCATGTTTTGGTACCTTACGTTCATCTATATCGGCTAAGGTAGCACTAGGAGAACTACTGCGATTGTGTCCCGGTTCTTCCAGACGAGCACCTCAGTAGATAAAGCCGAAAACTGACTGTCGTGATAAGGCGAGAGCTGGTCGCTGTTCGAGAGGTCTCAAGTCCTTAAAGACTTTTTCCGCTTTGGGCGAGGAGTCGGCCTTGTCCGACTTAGGCGTATATAGAGCCCCCAATCCGGCCTTCCGAATACTAGGGGCTTCGCCAAAAATTAAAATTGTAGACTTCTATGGCTAAGTGAGAGTGATAAAGCCTTATAGTCCGATTGCCTGGTTCGTTGTGCTGAACACCTCCCTCGAAGGACCCAAAATTGGGATAAAGAGTGCTCAGGTTTATCCCGAACAACCCAGTACTAGTTACATGGGGGCGGAAGCCGACGACTGGCCAACTCTCAAATTTTATAAACGGCCGCACATAAGGTAATATTTTAAATTCAAAAAGCGTTGCATAGCGCAAATGAACTCGTTTCATATTACAGGATCACATGAGCATGTTCATTCAAAAATTACATCTCTGGCACATTCCTCCGCCAGAAGGCGGGAACCCTTCAGGACACTGTCATAATACATTTCGGGGCAGCAATGCTTCTTGCCCTCCGGCGGCCCCTCCTTCACCAGCTTTATGGCGTCTAGCTTCGCCTAGTACACCTTCGCCTAGGCAAAAGCCCTGCACAAACCCTCGATGCAGACGGGCTGCTTTATAACTTCAAGTCGTGGGCAGGCATCTACGAGCCGCCTCACCAGACCGAAGTAGCTACTTGGCAGGGGATCGCCAGGCCACATCCGGACTATAAGACCCTTCATGGCCTGTTCGGCCGCCTTGTGAAGCTCGACCAGTTGCTTCAGCTGGTCGCTCAAGGGAATTGGGTGTTCGGTCCCAGTATACTGAGACTAGAACAACTTTTACGTCGAGCTCCCCTCCTCAGCTCGGTAAAACTCTGGGGCATCCTGTGCACTACGGGGAAGATCTGCGAACGCTCCTGGAGAGCTCCGAACTCGGGTAAGTAAAAGGAAAGTTTCCTTCACATGCTTGCTTTGCATAATGAATGCCTTACCCGCTGTTATCTTCTTCACCGCATCCATCTCCTGGAGGGCCTTGTGGGCTTCAGCCTTGGTGCTCCATGCGCTTTCGAGCACCTTCGCAAGCTCGGACTCTCGTGTCTTAGAGTCAAGCTGCAAGGACTCGTGTTTTTTGGCGAGATCCTCGAGCTCTTGCTGCACCTCACCTACCCGGGCCTCTTGCTTTTCCCGCTCAATGCGCTCCTTGCCCGCTTTGTCTTCGGCCTCGGACAGCGCCTTCTTCAGGGTCGCCACCTCGGTTGTGGCCCCTGACAAATACATAATGATCCTATTACTTACAACCGAATTTATTTTTAATATATAGACAAGGTATTGCTTACCTTTGCTCTCCTCGAGCTGCCTCTTGGTAAGGCCGTGCTCGTCTTCGGACCGCTCAAGGTCCTGCTTCAGTGCAGCGACCTCCGCAGTACGTGCGGCAGTGGCCAGCAGTGAAGCCTGCATATGCACATAGACATATTCTGATTAGACTCCTGAGTCATTATTTGATCCTCTATTCGGGCTTTCTTCGCGAACGCCAAACAGAACATCAGGGGCTACTGTCTATGCTATAATATTTTCCTATATTTTGATTGCTTACCTCAAAGCCTATTAGGAGGCTGGCGCAAGCTTCGGTCAGTCCATTTTTGGCGGACTGAAATTTCTCAATCACCGCACTCATGATAGTGCGGTGCTCTTCGTCTATGGAAGCGCCGTGAAGCGCTTCCAGCAAGTTGTCCGGTGCCTCTGGATGGACAAAGGCCACCGGCATGGGCGGCTTGCCCCTTTTAACGGGGGATCGCCTGCTGGAGTCCGGAACCACCGAAGGTTCTAGCGCAGTGTTCGGCTGAGGGCCGAACTTGGAGCCCGTGGGAGTATTGCTCCCTTTGCGCCCAGGGTCCAGAAGGTCGCCTCGAGGCGCCCCCAGGACTGCCTCCCCTCGGCTCGGTGCCTTTTTAGACAACACCTCGACATTGTCCGTAGGGCAAGGGGTGGAGGCGGTCGGAAGTGAATCGCGATTCATATCCGACAAGTCCAAAGAACCGTCCGACAAAGATACGTCAAGACAGGCTCGGGACGGACTGCATAATTATATTCGGCGTAAGAAGAAGCGGTGCAATAAAACATACCATGAATTACTATGGTATCCGGATACTTACGACTTCACCAGGGGCTTCTCCCTGGGTAACCACTCATCGCTGCTGTAGGCGGCCGTCATGGAGCAGTCCGGAAGGAGGGACCTTCCTTTCTTGGACCCTTCGGCCTTCCCGGTTGGGTCGGCCTTCCTTTTCTTGTCTCCCCCAGCTAAGGGGGGAGAACTTTCCTCCTCCTCCTCCTCGTTTTCGTGGGAGGAGGGCGCGTCGGAGTTATCGGACGATGAGTCAGATATAACCTTGCACCGGAGACCCTTTCGGGTCCCCATGGATTTCTTCTTGGCCTTCTTCGCCGGCACCTCGTAAGGCACCGGAACCAGCATCTCCGTTAGGAGAGCATCTGCAGGATCTTCAGGCAGGGGGCTGTGCAATTGATCCGCTCTGCTGTCTCCACTCAGTCCTGTTAATAGCATGGAAGCTTAGATCCCGCACATGATTAAAACTAGGGCAAATAAATATCTTGTGAGATACAAAAACTTACCAGATTGGCGTGGCGCTTTGCGCTGAGTCCGCGGTCCTCGCTAAGGGGAGGAGGTACCTCAGCGCCCTTGAACAGCACCTTCCAGACGTCCTTGTGCGTCGTGTTGAAGAGCTCTCGCGGCGTCTGGTGCTCGGCCGGGTCGAACTCCCACAAATTGAATACCCATCGTTGACACGGGAGAATCCGGCGGAAGAGCATGACCTGGACCACATTGACGAGCTTGATTTTCTTGCTCATCATGTTCTTGATGCAGGTCTGGAGTCCGGTCAGCTCTACCGGGGAACCCCAGGACAGGCCCTTCTCTTTCCAGGAGGTGAGCCGCGTGGGGATTCCAGATCAAAATTCGGGGGCCGCCACCCAGTAGGTGTCGCGTGGCTCGGTGATGTAGAACCACCCCGATTGCCACCCCTTTATGGTCTCCACGTAGGAGCCTTCAAGCCAGGTGACTTTAGGTATTTTGCCCACCATGGCGCCTCCGCACTCTGCTTGCTGGCCGACCACCACCTTCGGTTTAACATTGAAGGTCTTCAGTCACAGGCCGAAGTGGGGCCCGATGCGGAGGAAGGCCTCGCACACGACGATAAACACCGAGATGTTGAGGATGAAATGGGGGGCCAGATCATGAAAATCCAGCCCGTAGTAGAACATGAGCCCGTGAACAAACGGGATAAGGGGAAATCCCAGTCCACGGACAAAGTGGGTAAGGAAAACTACCCTCTCATGGGGTGCGGGCGTAGGGACGATCTGCCCCGCATCTGGTAGCCGGTGCTCGATGTTCGCGGCCAGATATCCGTCTTCCCGTAGCTTTGCGATGTGCTCCTCCGTGACGGAGGAGACCATCCACTTGCCTCCCGCTCCGGACATTCTTGGAGTCGTTTGAGAAGAAAGATGCGAACTTGGGCGCTGGAGCTCGAGTGCGTGAGAATGGATAAGCAAGGAGGAAGAAGGCGTGGGTAAAAAGGGTGAATCTTTGTCCCTTTATAAGGGCGTAAGAGGCGATACGCCTCCCCACTTACCTGGTAAAATCGCTTATTCCCCAAACGCGGTTATTGATGGCACGGTTGGGTTACCCATACCCGTATTGATGAGAATCCCGTGATAAGGGGACACGATCTCTGCTTCGACAAGACGTGTCAAGAAAACCGCCTCGCAATATGTGCAGTGCTGGTTGAGAAAAATGGTTCGAATAAAGACCGGACCATGGCCTAATGTCATGTTGCTAAACATGTCAGCGGATTAGATTTGTGGAAATATTATTCTCTCTACGGCGGTATGTGTAACTTATTTTGCAGAGCCGGACACTATTCTTGTGTTCAAGATCTTCTATGGAGTATTCAGAAGAAGAACCCGCCTTGCAATGCCGAAAACAAATCTGCGCGTTGATGTCTACTACACAACCTTCTTCTTGTAGATGTTGTTGGGCCTCCAAGTGCAGAGGTTTCTAGGACAGTAGAAAGTTTCCCTCAAGTGGATGACCTAAGGTTTATAAATCCGTAGGAGGCGTAGGATGAAGATGGTCTCTCTCAAGCAACCCTGCAACCAAATAACAAAGAGTCTCTTGTGTCCCCAACACACCCAATACAATGGTAAATTGTATAGGTGCACTAGTTCGGCGAAGAGATGGTGATACAAGTGATATATGGATGGTAGATAAAGGTATTTGTAATCTGAAATAATAAAACCAGCAAGGTAACAAATGATAAAAGTGAGCGTAAACAGTATTGCAATGTGTGGAAATAAGGCCTAGGGTTCATACTTTTGCTAGTGCAAGTTCCCTCAACAATACTAACATAATTGGATCACATAACTATCCCTCAACATGCAAGAAAGAGTCACTCCAAAGTCACTAATAGCGGAGAACGAACGAAGAGATTATGGTAGGGTACGAAACCACCTCAATGTTATTCTTTCCAATCAATTCATTGGGCTATTCCTGTAAGTGTCACAAACAGCCCTAGAGTTCATACTAGAATAACACCTTAAGACACAAATCAACCAAAACCCTAATGTCACCTAGATACTCCAATGTCACCTCAAGTATCCGTGGGTATGATATACGATCTGCATCACACAATCTCAGATTCATCTATTCAACCAACACATAGAACCTCAAAAAGTGCCCCAAAGTTTCTACCGGAGAATCACGACGAAAACATGTGCCAACCCCTATGCATAGGTTCGTGGGAGGAACCCGCAAGTTGATCACCAAAACATACATCAAGTGAATCATGTGGTATCCCATTGTCACCATAGATACGCACAGCAAGACATACATCAAGTGTTCTCAAATCTTTAAAGACTCAATCCGATAAGATAACTTCAAAGGGGAAACTCAATTCATTACAAGAGAGTAGAGGGGGAGAAACATCATAGGATCCAACTATAATAGCAAAGCTCGCGATACATCAAGATCGTATCACCTCAAGAACACGAGAGAGAGAGAGAGATCAAACACATAGCTACCGGTACATACCCTTAGCCCCGAGGGAGAACTACTCCCTCCTCATCATGGAGAGCACCGGATGATGAAGATGTCCACCGGAGAGGGATTGCCCCCTCCGGCAGGGTGCCGGAACGGGTCTAGATTGGTTTTCGGTGGCTACGGAGGCTTCTGGCGGCGGAACTCCCGATCTATTGTGCGTTCGGATGTTTTCAGGGTATATGGATATAATGCCCTCGATGCGGCTGTATCTCCCATGTGTCGAAGCACAACTTAGAGGCATAACTGCATTGAAAGCAATGTCGCAAGAGAGGTAATCTTCGCAAACAACCCATGTAATACATAAGGGAAAGAGATACATAGTTGGCTTACAATCGCCATTTCACACAATTACATGAATAAAGCATTAAATCAACCAGTTACAATCAAGGCCCGACTACGGAGCCAAAATAAAAGAAGACTACCGCAAATGCTACACAGATCCCCGATCAACCCCAACTGGGCTCTA
Organism: Triticum dicoccoides; assembly: GCF_002162155.2. Classification (NCBI taxonomy): domain Eukaryota; kingdom Viridiplantae; phylum Streptophyta; class Magnoliopsida; order Poales; family Poaceae; genus Triticum; species Triticum dicoccoides. The sequence goes on from NC_041388.1 coordinate 72,816,636, forward strand.
CTACTGATCAACTATAATGAACAACACAAAGGACAAGAACTTCATCGAGCTCCTCCTTGAGCTTGGTTGCGTCACCTGCTCGGTTCAACGGCACTTGCAAGATGGTTTTGGAAGTATCTGTGAGTCATGGGGACTCAGCAATCTCACACCCTCGCGATCAAGACTATTTAAGCTTATAGGTAAGGTAAAGGTATGAGGTGGAGCTGCAGCAAGCGACTAGCATATATGGTGGCTAACATATTCGCAAAAGAGAGCGAGAAGAGAAGGCAAAAGCATGGTCGAACAACTATGATCAAGAAGTGATCCTAGAACAACCTACATCAAGCAATACTCCAACACCGTGTTCACTTCCCGGACTCCGCCGAGAAGAGACCATCACGGTTACACACGCGGTTGATGTATTTTAATTAAGGTCAACTTCAAGTTTTCTACAACCGGACGTTAACAAATTCTCATCTGCCCATAACCATGGGCACGGCTTTTGAAAGTTCAAAACCCTGCAGGGGTGTCCCAACTTAGCCCATCACAAGATCTCACGGTCAACAAAGGATATTCCTTCTAGCGGGAAAAACCCGATCGGACTCGGAATCCCGGTTACAAGACATCCTCGACAATGGTAAAACAAGTCCAGCAAGACCACCCGCTGCACCGACAAATCCCGATAGGAGCTGCACATATCTCGTTCTCAGGGCACACCGGATAAGCTAAGCGTACGAGAGCCAACGTAACCCAAGGTTCCAAGGGACGGCCCCGCACGGTGCTCTGGGTTGGACCAACACTTAGAGAAGCACTGGCCCGGGGGGGGGGGTTAAAATAAGATGACCCTCGGGCTGGCCGACCCAAGGGAAAGAAAAGGCTAGGTGGCAAATGGTAAAACCAATGTTGGGCCTTGCTGGAGGAGTTTTATTCAAGGCGAACTATCAAGGGGTTCCCATTATAACCCAACCGCGTAACGAACGCAAAATCCGGGAACATAACGCCGATATGATGGAAACTAGGGCGGCAAGAGTGGAACAAAACACCAAGCATAAGGCCGAGCCTTCCACCCTTTACCAAGTATATAGATGCATTAATTAAATAAGAGATATTGTGATATCCCAACAAGTAAACATGTTCCAACAAGGAACAACATCTCCATGTTCCAATAAGGAACAAACTTCAATCTTCACCTGCAACTAACAATGCTATAAGAGGGGCTGAGCAAAGCGGTAACATAGCCAAACAACGCTTTGCTAGGACAAGGTGGATTAGAGGATTGGTTCAACAATATAGGAGGCATGATAAGCAAGTGGTAAGTATCACAGCATAGGCATAGCAAAAGAGCGAGCAACTAGCAAGCAAAGATAGAAGTGATTTCGAGGGTATGGTCATCTTGCCTGAGATCCCGCAAGGAAGAAGAACAAGTCCATGAAGAAGACAAACGGACATAGTCGAACGGGTCCTCACAAACGCGACGTTACCGGAACCAACCCGAAGAAGCAACACCGAAAAGAAGCACACAACATAGTAAACAACCAACACATGAACATGGTATGATATGCGGGATGTGGTATGCGATGCATATGCATGATTTGCAAAGAAATGATTGAACCTGGCATCAAATTGGAAATACAAGAGTGCCACTAGAAAGGTGAGGTGATTTCGGTTGAAATCGATATAAAGATCACCGGAATTGGATGCACGGTTTGGAAATGGCAAGTAAAACAAAATATGGCACCGGTCTGCGATAATCAGCAAGTAGCCATCTAAATGCAACAAGATAAATATGCTACAGCACTCAAACATGTCAACAAAATACATGGCAGGGATCCACTAATGAAGCTTAACAATAGATGAACACTGAGCTACGGCTAATTCATCCATTAACAGGTTCAAACAAGCATGGCAAAAGTGCAAATGATAACAGGAACTTAACATGGCAAAGTAAGGCATCGCATGAAGCTACTCCAAGCACTTAACAAAAGTCCCTTAGTGACCTTGAACCAAATAGGATCAGAAAATACAATTGCAAGCATGTGATCATGGCAAAAACATAAACAGGTCTCAGACTTGGTGAAAAACTGGAGCATGCAAATCAGTTAACGAGTAGGCATATTTACGAGCTCGATTCACTCACTACAAAGCATGGCATGACAAAATAAGCATACACCCATCAGGAATACATGGCATAGAAGCTAGACATGGCAAGAACAACAACATAGCATGCACGGATCAATAGCAACATCCTCGGCAAAATCGCTAACAAGTCAACAATCTGCCAGGATTCACGATATAGCAAAAGTAGAGCTCGATTGACTCAAGCTAGGGTAGTCCATAAATGCAAACAAAGACATGGATGAATAGAGCACCACAATATTAATAAAACATCCTTACGGATCATCCTCAAAAGAGGCACGGATCACTAGTAAACAACATGAACATATGGCATACCGACAAAAACAGAACAAGGACTTAGTGAAAAACTAAGTCCCTGAAATCAGCATTACCGATTACGCTACTTTGCAGGCTTGGGCTAGTCACCACTAATATCACAAAAATACATGGCAAGCACCACTATAAAGATGGCATGGCATATAACAAAACACATGTAGAGCTCAGGATCATATCATGCACACATTAATCATGGCAAAAATGACAAATATATCTATTTAATGAAATAGATCTGCCAAGTTTATCACATAGCCCTCTTCCAACAGCATTTCGGACATCAAGATGAGCTCAAATGAAAATGATGCAATGAGATGAAATGATGTACTCGTCGAGACGAACATTTTGATATGCTACACGCATGAATCGGAGCTAACGGTTTCAGAGTTATGATGCTATGAATATGTAATAAAATGTGGCAGATCTGGGCACTTAGCAAAAAAACAGGCGCGCGGAGGATAGCTATAAGACGCTCGGGCGGGATTTAGAGGCGCTCACCACTGGGCCGAGCCCAGAAGGATGGAGAGGCAGGCCGAGGCGGGCCTAGGAGGCCGAGGTGGGCCGGACGCCGGGCGGGGCCCATGAGCGGGAGCCCCGTCACGCTCCTCCTCGAGCTCGAAGCCGAGGATGGCCATGGCGGCGGCGCGGCGTCCTCTGGCTGGGCGGGCGCGCCGGCGACGAGGGAACGGCGGGATGAATGCAGAGGCAGCAGATCCGGGTGGGGAGGTCGGCTCTTGCCGGATCTGGGCGGAGACGACGGCCGGAACGACGCGAGGCAGGAACTAGGCGGCGAGGCGAACAACTCCGGTGGGCGGCAGCGAGGCGGCGGGTCGCGGTGGCCGCCGACGACGAGCGGCGTCTCCGGAGAGAGGCGCGGAGGAGCGAGGTGCTCGGGCGACCGCGGCGGCTCCGGGCTCGCACGGGCCAGCGATGGGCTTGGCGGGCCGCGGCGGCACGGGAGAAGGGCGGCAGCGGAGGCGACACGTGGCGCACGGTGGTTGGGTGCGGGGCGCGGCAGTGCTGAGGTGGCGGCACCGGATTGGCCGGACGACGTGGCGGTGGCGTGGACATGTCCGGCGATTGGATGGACATGTCCGGCGACGCGAGAGGAGCGGGGCTAGGGTTTGGACTGCGAGATTTTCCGGGGGAGGCCACATATTTATAGGTAGAGGGAGCTAGGAAGCTCCAAATGAGGTGCGGTTTTCGGCCTCGCGATCATGATCGAACGACCGAGATGATGGAGGGGATTTAGGTGGGTTTTAGGCCACTTTGGAGGGGTGTTGGGCTGCAACACACACGAGGCCTTTTCGGTCCCTCGGTTAACCGTTGGAGTATCAAACGAAGTCCAAAAGGCACGAAACTTGACAGACGGTCTACCGGTAGTAAACCAAGGCCGCATGGCAAGTCCCGGTCCAATCTGAAAAAGTTTAACACCCGCACATGAAAAGAGGTAGAAAGGGACACCGGGTGACATAGGGCGCCGGATTGCAAAACGGACAACGGAGAAAATGCTCGGATGCATGAGACGAACATGTATGCAAATGAAATGCACAAGATGACATGATATGCAAAGCATGACACGCAAGCAATGACAAGGCAACAACAGCGAATAACTGGAGGACTCCTGGCACATCGGTCTCGGAGCGCTACAACACTCCACCACTACTAGAGGATCTCGTCCCGAGATCTAGAATGGCACCGGAGGAACAACGGAAAAGAAAGAGAAGAGGTAAAACTAAGTTGCTTCTTTTACAAACGAGTGAAACCAAAGAACCTTGAAAAGGTTAAGCCATTTCGAGAAAAGAATACAACGGAGATGAACGAAGTTGAAAACACTCCGTTTGAAAAGAGGAACAAGGAAGAACAACTTTGGCAGCACTCCGATTGAAAAGAAAAGAAATTGAATAAGAACTTGGTAAGATGATAAGATACTTGATGAAATCACAACACACTGCCTCCGGAACTATTGAATGAATGTAACCAGGGGTAAGAAGGATCTTAGATAGCACTCCGGTTGAAAAGAGATGAATGGCTTGATAAGGCGAAAAGAACTTGAGCAAAATGGCACAACACTCCGGTTAAATGGATAGGCATGAAAAGAACATGGTCTTTGACAAAACGAGATGACGGGCGAAAAAACAACATCGCAATGCCTCCGGAACGAAAGAATAGAAGATAGATAATTGAAATAGGAGAATTGAGAAGAAAATGCCAATTTCTGCCACAAAAGAGTTTGAAAAGGCATCTTTAGGAGAAGGGTCGAACGGAGTTGTTGGAAAACCAAAAACGAAAAGAGTAAGCTTGTAGTGGGCTTATGGAAAACATCTCAAAACTGAGTTGAAATTCTGCCACTGACGGAAACGATAGATTGGGTTGATATCCACAAGGAGACGAGAAACTATTTCACCGGAAGGATGAAAGAAGAACTTGGGTCCTTTATGAGCACCATAATAGCAATAATCCTTAGGGAAGGCTTTAGGTGAAAATATTACCCAAGATAACTCCAACGAAGAGGTTGATGGATATAAAATACCTCATTCTTGACAACATGTGAATCATGAAACATGAACGCAAATTATCAAGAATGATATAATACCTCCTCCAATGATACGGTAGGAAGAATTGTACTCCGGATTGCAAGATGAAGAATGCTTGAGCTCCTCTGAAAATAATCTCGATGAACACTTCGAAAAGGAATTAACTCCTTGATGAACCACCATGTAGAGCCTCCATGAAGAACTCCGGTAATAAAAGAACGATCAAACGAAAATAAAGAGAAGTTGAAAACACAAGGTGAATCCTTGCAATGATATAGATGGAGCTTCGCGATGAAATACTTGAAATAACTTTGAGCTCCAGAAAGAAAGATGGACAACTGAGATCAAGAATTCTGATGAACCTCCGGACTAAGGAATTAATCACTTGCATGAAAACAAAGAATAAGAATTACGTTGTGCGCGTCCTTCACCAATTTAGATTGATGACAAGCCACGGATTTGGCAAACTACTTATTCTCGTTGAAAGAATTAATATAGATATAGCGCAAACTTGAGGAAGGTCTTCAACGAACCACCGGTAGAATTTGGGAACAATGAATTGATGGATATGATATACAAGGAAGAGAAATCTTGAACGAACCACCGTAAGAATTGAAAATGAACGAAGAAAAGATAAAGAAGCACCGAGAAGAATTAGAAAATGAACAAAGATACTTGAGACCATCTAGATACATGAGAACGAAGGGATCACGAACTGATTAGAGATCACTTGAACGATGCACCGGTAAGATTTGGAGAACGAGAGCTGAAAGCTGTGAATGAATAAATCTGAATTGAAGGACTACGGATAACCAAACTGAGAAGACTCTTGAATTGCTTCGGATGGGTGAAAAGAATTGTCACAATTGAAAACAATTATGAGAGGATGGCAACAATCTAGAATCACGATTCAACGAGAGAATGGATAGATATGGAGGAAAAGTCTTCTTCGATCTTCAAAACCCGAGAATGACGACGACAAACACCAACAATAATTGTAGAGGCACTCCAGAATGAAGAATAGAAAGGTTGATCCAACGATGAAAAGAATTTGAAAGATCTTGGAGAAAAACATTTGACTGATGACAGTTCATTCTTACGTCAAACTTTGGAGAGAATTTGAGAATAACTCTGGGAGAATAAGAAGAGTCAGGTAAGATCCTGGGAAAAGACCTGTGGGTTAGGGCCCACTCAAAAGAAACATCGTTGAAATGATTTAAAAGAGAGGTTGCACCGGTTGAATTAAATGGCTTGAATGAGATAACAACCTCGAAATAGGTTGAACGGATCTTGAATGACAAGACGAGCCTTTTGAGATAGCTTGAGCATGCCGGAACAAATGAATAGCGAGAAGTGAATTATTATGAGGTGCACCAGTATGAGAAGGCATTTGAAACAAAGAAAAGGATATGATCAACCCCAAAGCTTGAATTGAATCCACCGCAGAAGAAAAGAATGAAGAATGACGAACTAGAAGCTCCGTTAGTATCTTCATGAGAATCACCGGGTAAGAACATTGAAAGAAGAGAAAGAAGAGACTTCCATCAATAAATGGATACTTGAATAAGAAATCAGGTTCCTTGAAGAAAAAGGGTGGGAGGGAGGGAAAACAAAGGCAATTTGGGACGAATGAAATGAACACCGTTGAAAAGAATTGAGATTGGATCTTGCAAATGTTGAAGTGATCGGATCCACTTGAAGAGAAACACGCCGATAGAGAAGGAATTTAGATGACAATATCGATGATCAAGAAGGATTTGTATTCGCATAGAAATATGAGAACACCGCTTGGAAAAGGTATGGAATCAACATTTGACTTCGAAGCAACTCGAATACCACAATCCAAAACAAAACAAAGGATTGGCTTGCAAAATAAGCCAGAACAAACATATAATAGAGTTTTCGTCCGAAGTTTTCATGGTGGGGCCTACACGGGCTCGATCGTACAGCACCATCATGTACAAGGCAGTGCACATGACATACGAAGCGTCCCCGAGTCGGCATAGCCAAGGACAAGACACAACGAGACCACTGTAAAACCAACCGTGGATAGGCGGACCACTAGACGTCGAACCCCAATTTCGTATCATAAATCTGCCGGAAAGAAATCCTAGGAGCTACTTGAATTCCCACTTATAAACTCCCAAAACTTTCCGGTTATGCAATCAGGTGTTGGGGATACAGGGGAAGCATAATATCTCACCCAAAACTAACAAATCCTACATCCAGCTGTATCCATCCTTCAACACATAACCAAGAAACCTTTGGAAATCGTCTACCTCAACCTTCGAAAAGCATCCGTTATACGAGTTATGGCAATACTCCCGAACTCCCACCCCAGTACTGGGTGGCGTCGAGGTTATCTCACCAACAACTATATAAAAGAGATTTTCGATGTCGGCGAAAACTAAACTCAGGTATTCCAGAACTGCAACGGTAAAATTGTGACGACAACACCTCGGAGCTCAACTCCCCGGGACACTGCCACAACCCCTAAATGACAGGAGGCACCAAGAACAATGTTCTCGTCACAAAACCATCAGAACGATTCCAAGATACCCGCGTGATCCTAAAAAAAATTTAGTGAAATTTGAGAAGAGAAGAGTCAAAACTCTACGTCAGGATGCCTCACCAGAGCGACGAAGGGACTGAGGAGTAAAAAGAAGTCCTAACTCTCCGATATATATAATCCTAAATGACTCAAAACATTTCTAGACTGAATAACGCCAGCGATTCGATCAAGCAGGGGGCTCCTAAGGTCGGGGAAGGCTCTGATTACCAACTTATAACGCCCTCGATGCGGCTATATCTCCCACGTGTCGAAGCACGACTTAGAGGCATAACCGCATCGAAAGCAATGTCGCAAGTGAGGTAATCTTCGCAAACAACCCATGTAATACATAAGGGAAAGAGATACATAGTTGGCTTACAATCGCCACTTCACACAATTACATGAATAAAGCATTACATCAACCAGTTACAATCAAGGCCTGACTACGGAGCCAAAATAAAAGAAGACTACCCCAAATGCTACATAGATCCCCGATCGACCCCAACTAGGCTCCACTACTGGTCAACTAGAATGAACAACACAAAGGACAAGATCTTCATCGAGCTCCTCCTGGAGCTTGGTTGCTCACCTGCTCGGTTCAACGGCACCTACAAGCTGGTTTTGGAAGTATATGTGAGTCACGGGGACTCAGCAATCTCACACCCTCGCGATCAAGACTATTTAAGCTTATAGGTAAGGTAAAGGTATGAGGTGGAGCTGCAGCAAGCGACTAGCATATATGGTGGCTAACATATTCGCAAAAGAGAGCGAGAAGAGAAGGCAAAAGCACGGTCGAACAACTATGATCAAGAAGTGATCCTAGAACAACCTACGTCAAGCATTAATCCAACACCGTGTTCACTTCCTGGACTCCGCCGAGAAGAGACCATCACGGTTACACACGCGGTTGATGTATTTTAATTAAGGTCAGCTTCAGGTTTTCTACAACCGGACGTTAACAAATTCCCATCTGCCCATAACCACGGGCACAACTTTCGAAAGTTCAAAACCCTGCAGGGGTGTCCCAACTTAGCCCATCACAAGCTCTCACGGTCAACGAAGGATATTCCTTCTAGCGAGAAAAACCCGATCAGACTCGGAATCCCGGTTACAAGACATCCTCGACAATGGTAAAACAAGTGCAGCAAGACCACCCGCTGCGCCGACAAATCCCGATAGGAGCTGCACATATCTCGTTCTCAGGGCACACTAGATAAGCTAAGCGTACGGGAGCCAACGTAACCCAAGTTGCCAAGGGACGGCCCCGCACGGTGCTCTAGGTTGGACCAACACTTAGAGAAGCACTGGCCCGGTAAAATAAGATGACCCTTGGGCTGGCCGACCCAAGGGAAAGAAAAGGCTAGGTGGCAAATGGTAAAACCAATGTTGGGCCTTGCTGGAGGAGTTTTATTCAAGGCGAACTGTAAAGGGGTTCCCATTATAACCCAACCGCGTAAGGAACGCAAAATCCGGGAACATAACGTCGATATGACGGAAACTAGGGCGGCAAGAGTGGAACAAAACACCAGGCATAAGGCCGAGCCTTCCACCCTTTACCAAGTATATATATGCATTAATTAAATAAGAGATATTGTGATATCCCAACAAGTAAACATGTTCCAACAAGGAACAACATCTCCATGTTCCAATAAGGAACAAACTTCAATCTTCACCTGCAACTAACAACGCTATAAGAGGGGCTGAGCAAAGCGGTAACATAGCCAAACAATGGTTTGGTAGGACAAGGTGGGTTAGAGGCTTGGTTCAACAATATAGGAGTCATGATAAGCAAGTGGTAAGTATCGCAGCATAGGCATAGCAAAAGAGCGAGCTACTAGCAAGCAAAGATAGAAGTGATTTCGAGGGTATGGTCATCTTGTCTGAGATCCCGCAAGGAAGAAGAACAAGTCCATGAAGAAGACAAACAGATGTAGTCGAATGGGTCCTCACAAACGCAACGTTACCAGAACCAACCCGAAGAAGCAACACCGGAAAGAAGCACACAACATAGTAAACAACCAACACATGAACATGGTATGATATGCGGGATGCGGTATGCGAGCATATGCATGATTTGCAAAGAAATGATTGAACCTGGCCTCAACTTGGAAATACAAGAGTGCCAATGGAAAGGTGAGGTGATTTCGGTTGAAATCGATATAAAGATCACCGGAATAGGATGCACGGTTTGGAAATGGCAAGTAAAACAAATATGGCACCGGTCTGCGATAATCAGCAAGTAGCCATCTAAATGCAACAAGATAAATATGCTACAGCACTCAAACATGGCAACAAAATACATGGAAGGTATCCACTCATGAAGCTTAACAAAAGATGAACACTGAGCTATGGCTAATTCATCCATTAACAGGTTCAAACAAGCATGGCAAAAGTGCAAATGATAACAGGTTTCAGACTTAGTGAAATTAACACAAGTCTGGAATTTATCATCAGGAAGCACACTTTAGAGCATGAAAACTAAATGCTACAGGAACTTAACATGGCAAAGAAAGGCATGGCATGAAGCTACTCCAAGCACTTAACAAAAGTCCCTTAGTGACCTTGAGCCAAACGGGATCAGAAAATACAATTGCAAGCATGTGAACATGGCAAAAACATAAACAGATCTCAGACTTAGTGAAAAACTGGAGCATGCAAATCAGTTAACGAGTAGGCATGTTTACGAGCTCGATTCACTCACTACAAAGCATGGCATGACAAACTAAGCATATACCCATCAAGAAGACATGGCTGAGAAGCTATACATGGCAAGAACAAGAACATAGCATGCACGGATCAATAGCAACATCCTCGGCAAAATCGCTAATAAGTCAACAATCTGCCAGGATTCACGATATAGCAAAAGTAGAGCTCGATTGACTCAAGCTAGGGTGCTCCATAAATGCAAACAAAGACATGGATGGATAGAGCACCACAATATTAAGAAAACATCCTTACGGATCATCCTCAAAAGGGGCACGGCTCACTAGTAAACAACATGAACATATGGCATACCGACAAAAACAGAACAAGGACTTAGTGAAAAAACTAAGTCCCTGAAATCAGCATTACCGATTACGCTACTTTGCAGGCTTGTGCTAGTCACCACAAATATCACAAAAATACATGGCAAGCACCACTATAAAGATGGCATGGCATATAACAAAACACATGTAGAGCTCAGGATCATATCATGCACACATTAATCATGGCAAAAATGACAAATATCTATTTGATGAAACGGATCTGCCAAGTTTATCATATAGCCCTCTTCCAACAGCATTTCGGGCATCAAGATGAGCTCAAATGAAAATGATGCAATGAGATGAAATGATGTACTCGTCGAGGCAAACATTTTGATATGCTACATGCATGAATCGGAGCAACGGTTGCAGAGTTATGATGCTATGAATATGCAATAAAATGTGGCAGATCTGGGCACTTAGCAAAAAAACAGGCGCGCGGAGGATAGCTATAAGACGCTCGGGCAGGATTGAGAGGCGCTCACCACTGGGCCGAGCCCAGAAGGATGGAGAGGCAGGCCGAGGCGGGCCTGGGAGGCCGAGGTGGGCCGGACGCCGGGCGGGGCCCACGAGCGGAGGCGAGCGGGAGCCCCGTCATGCTCCTCCTCGAGCTCGAAGCCGAGGATGGCCATGGCGGCGGCGCAGCGTCCTCTGGCCGGGCGGGCGCGCCGGCGACGAGGGAACGGCGGGAACGACGCAGAGGCAGCAGATCTGGGGCGGGGAGGTCGGCTCTCGCCGGATCTGGGCGGAGACGACGGCCGGAACGACGGCGAGGCAGGAACTAGGCAGCGAGGCGAGCAACTCCGGTGGGCGCCGAGTGAGGCGGCGGGTCGCGGTGGCCGCCGCCGACGAGCGGCGTCTCCGGCGAGAGGCGCGGAGGAGCGAGGCGCTCGGGCGACCGCGGCGGCTCCGGGCTCACGCGGGCCCGCGACGGGCTTGGCGGGCCGCGGCGGCACGGGCGAAGGGCGGCGGCGGAGGCGACACGTGGCGCACGGTGGTTGGGTGCGGGGCGCGACGGTGCTGAGTCGGAAGCACCGGATTGGCCGGACGACGTGGCGGCGGCGCGGACATGTCCGGCGACTGGATGGACATGTCCGGCGACGCGAGAGGAGCGGGGCTAGGGTTTGGACTGCGAGATTTTTCGGGGGAGGCCACATATTTATAGGTAGAGGGAGCTAGGAAGCTCCAAATGAGGTGCGGTTTTAGGCCTCGTGATCATGATCGATCGACTGAGATGATGGAGGGGATTTAGGTGGGTTTTGGGCCACTTTGGAGGGGTGTTGGGCTGCAACACACACGAGGCCTTTTCGGTCCCTCGGTTAACCGTTGGAGTATCAAACGAAGTCCAAAAGGCACGAAACTTGACAGACGGTCTACCGGTAGTAAACTAAGGCCGCATGGCAAGTCTCGGTCCAATCCGAAAACATTTAACACCCGCACACGAAAAGAGGTAGTAAGGGACACCGGGTGACATAGGAGCGCCGGATTGCAAAACGGACAACGGAGAAAATGCTCGGATGCATGAGACAAACATGTATGCAAATGAAATGCACAAGATGACATGATATGCAAAGCATGACACGCAAGCAATGACAAGGCAACAACAGCGAATAATTGGAGGACTCCTGGCACATCAGTCTCAAGGCGCTACAATGGAGATATATAGGCGGAAGAAGTACGTCAAGGGGGCCACAAGGGGCCCACGAGGGTGGAGGGTGCGCCCAGGGGGTGGGCGCGCCCCCTACCTCATGGCCTCCTCGAAGCTTCCCTTACGTGCACTTCAAGTCTTGTGGGCTTCTTTCCTTCCAAAAATGGGTTCCATGAAGTTCCAGGTCAATTGGACTCCGTTTGGTTTTCCTTTTCTTCGAAACCCTAAAACAAGGTAAAAACAGAAACTGGCACTGGGCTCTGGGTTAATATGTTAGTCCCAAAAATGATATAAAAGTGTATAATAAAGCCCATAAACATCCAAAACAGTAGATAATATAGCATGGAGCAATCAAAAATTATAGATACGTTGGAGACATATCAGCATCCCCAAGCTTAATTACTGCTCGTCCTCGAGTAGGTAAATGATAAAAACAGAATTTTTGATGTGGAGTGCTACTTGGCATAATTTCAATGTAATTCTTCTTAATTGTGGCATGAATATTCAGATCCAAAATGTTCAAGAAAAAAGTTCATATTGACATAGAAATGATAATACTTCAAGCATACTAACTAAGCAATTATGTCCTCTCAAAATAACATGGCCAGAGAAAGTTCATCCCTACAAAATCATATAGTTTAGTCATGCTCCATTTTCGTCACACAAGAATGCTCTCATCATGCACAACCCCGATGACAAGCCAAGCAATTGTTTCATACTTTAGTAATCTCAAACCTATAAACTTTCACGCAATATATCAGCGCGAGCCATGGACATAGCACTAAGGGTGGAATAGAATATGATGAGGGGGTTATGTGGAGAAGACAAAAAGGAGAAAGTCTCACATCAACGAGGCTAATCAATGGGCTATGGAGATGCCCATCGATTTATGTTAATGCAAGGAGTAGGGATTGCCATGCAACGGATGCACTAGAGCTATAAATGTATGAAAGCTCAACAAAAGAAACTAGTGGGTGTGCATCCAACTTGCTTGCTCACGAAGACCTAGGGCACTTGAGGAGGCCCATTGTTGGAATATACAAGCCAAGTTCTATAATGAAAAATTCCCACTAGTATATGAAAGTGATAACATGAGACTCTCTATCATGAAGATTATGGTGCTACTTTGAAGCACAAGTGTGGCAAAGGATAGTAACATTGTCCCTTCTCTCTTTTTCTATCATTTTTTATTTGGCCTTTCTTTTTATGGCCTTTCTCTTTTCTTTTTCTTTTTTTTGGGCCTTCTCTTCTTTTATGGCTTTTCTCTTTTTTTATAATTACTCACTTGGGACAATGCTCTATAAAATGATGATCATCACACTTCTATTTATTTACAACTCAATGATTACAACTCGATACTAGAACAAGATATGACTCCATATGAATGCCTCCGGCGGTGTACCGGGATTGCGATGAATTAAGTGTGACATGTATGAAAAATTATGAACGGTGGCTTTGCCACAAATACGATGTCAACTACATGATCATGCAAAGCAATATGACAATGATGAATGTGTCATGATAAATTGAACGGTGGAAAGTTGCATGGCAATATATCTCGGAATGGCTATGGAAATGCCATAATAGGTAGGTATGGTGGCTGTTTTGAGGAAGATATAAGGAGGTTTATGTGTGAAAGAGCGTATCATATCACGGGGTTTGGATGCACTGGCGAAGTTTGCGCCAACTCTCAATGTGAGAAAAGGCAATGCATGCACGGTACCGAAGAGGCTAGCAAGGATGGAAGGGTAAGAGTGCGTATAATCCATGGACTCAACATTAGTCATAAAGAACTCACATACTTATTGCAAAAATTTACAAGTCATCAAAAACCTCAGTACTACGCGCATGCTCCTAGGGGGATAGATTGGTAGGAAAAGACCATCGCTCGTCCCCAACCGCCACTCATAAGGAGGACAATCAAATAACACCTCATGTTTCAAATTTCTTACACAAGTTTACCATACGTGCATGCTACGGGACTTGCAAACTTCAACACAAGCATTTCTCAAATTCACAACTACTCAACTAGCACGACTTTGATATTATTACCTCCATATCTCAAAACAATCATCAAGCATCAAACTTCTCTTAGTATTCAAAACACTCATAAGAAGATTTTACTAATCTTGAATACCTAGCATATTAGGATTTTAAGTAAATTACCATGCTATTAAGACTCTCAAAATGATATAAGTGAAGCATGAGAGTTCATCTATTTCTTCAAAAAACTACCACCGTGCTCTAAAAGATATAAGTGAAGCACTAGAGCATTGACAAACTACTCCGGAAGATATAAGTGAAGATCAATGAGTAGTTGAATAATTATGCAACTATGTTGAGGGAGTCCTGGATTAGGGGGTATCCGGACAGCCGGACTATAACCTTTGGCCGGACTGTTGGACTATGAAGATACAAGATTGAAGACTTTGTCCCGTGTCCGGATGGGACTTTCCTTGACGTGGAAGGCAAGCTTGGCAATATGGATGTGTAGATCTCCTCCCATTGTAACCGACTCTGTGTAACCCTAGCCCCCTCCGGTGTCTATATAAACCGAAGGGTTTAGTCCGTAGGACACAATCACAACAATCATACCATAGGCTAGGTTCTAGGGTTTAGCCTCTCTGATCTCGTGGTAGATCTACTCTTGTACTACCCATATCATCAGTATTAATCAAGCAGGAGTAGGGTTTTACCTCCATCGAGAGGGCCCGAACCTAGGTAAAAACATTGTGTCCCTTGTCTCCTGTTATCATCTGCCTAGACGCACAGTTCGGGACCCCCTACCCGAGATCCGCCGGTTTTGACACCGACATTGGTGCTTTCATTGAGAGTTCCACTGTGCCGTCGCCAGAAGGAAGGATGTCTCATCTCGTCTTTAAAGACGGTACTACTGTTGGGGGAGCTTTGGTTGTCGGCCAAACTCTCCGGCTAGGCGGTTTCATCATGACCGCCTGTTCGGCCGCCGCGCCGATGATGACTTCTCGGGTCATCGAAAGCAGCCTCCACATCAAATCGGCACTCGCCGAACAGATGGATCCAATGGAACTCGCTTCCTTAAATGAGCTCTTGGATCACATTGCCGCCTTGGGAGTCGCTACGGACTATGATCGGATTGGGCTTAAACCCGATCAAAGGGAGATTAACTCTCCACCGGTCACCCATCATATTACAGTGGTGGAGGAACAATGCGGCGACCTTTCCTCTATCTTGAGGACCAACTATGTCCGTATTCCCGAGCTCTCTGAGCCAGATGCCCGTTCGCGGGAGGACAACATCCAATCCCTGAACTTAGAGTCAGGCAGCGGGCCAGGATTATCGGGTAACACCCCGGAACCAGAACTTCCAAAATTGGAAACTCCTCGGCCCCTGGATCCCAGATCGGGTAAGGGTTCAGATTCAATTCCACCCACCCACCCAAACATAAGCGATCTTTCCCACATCAGGCAAGAGCCCCAGGAAACAGTACATCACTATTGGGACAGATTCCTCCTTGCGATGAACAAGGTTAAGGACTGTCGCGAGGAAGACGCAATCCTATTTTTCTGCAATAATTGCACAGACAAGGGAATCCTTAATGCCATAAATCGCCGTGAGATAACACGGTTCGCTGACTTGGCGTCCATAGTACGAAAGTACTTTGCGATGGAAAGTGCCTGGAAAACCGAAACAAACTTTTGGGATAATCCGGCCCTAAATACAAACCCAGTCCGAAATAAAAGGGTGCATTATCACAATACACCCGGGTCAACTACCAAAAAGCAAAAACCCTCTACAGGGCATGGAACCGTACTGGAGGGATGGCTCAACGGACCCTGCAAAATTCATAGTACAGAAGGTGCCACACCAACACATAGCCTTAGAGCATGTTGGATACTCCGACAGGTAGCCAAAAGTGGCGAGGATCTTCTCACCCCAGAGGCCACAGAGCACCATCCCAGGGATAACAATACGGTATTATCAGTCTTTGAGACCTTCACATCAAATAATAGGCGAAAGAGAACGCTCCGCAGCCTTGCCGAAATCTACCATGTGGCAACAATAAATCCATAGAGTGACACGGCTATTACCTTCAATGCCAGTGATGAACCTAAGTTCCGAACAGCCCGAGCACCAGCTGCATTGGTCCTCAGTCCAATAGTGGACGGCTTTCGACTCACCAAGGTGCTCATGGACGGCGGCAGCGGATTAAACCTCATCTATGAGGAAACCCTTCAAAAAATTGAAATAGACTGGAACCGCATCGAGCGAAGCAGCACAACCTTTAGAGGAATAATCCCCAGTCGAGAAGCGCGTTGTACAGGCAAAATCACACTAGATGTTGTGTTTGGCATGCCGGAGAATTACAGGTCCGAAGAGATTACGTTCCAAGTGGGCCCGTTCAATAGAGGATACCACGCCCTTCTAGGGCGGGAGGCATTCACAATCTTCCAAGCCATACCCCATTACGGGTACATGAAGCTAAAAATGCCCGGGCCCAACGGAATCATCACTCTCGCTAGCGTTCCAAAAACAAGACAGCCGCATTGGCCCTCGAGGCATTATCCGAAGCCCTCGCGGCCGAGGAACTGACTGTGCTGCGCTCCATGGTGGATAGGGACGATGTGATACTCGATAAGAGATCCAAGTCTACCTCCTTTAAACCAGCGGATGAAACAGTCAAAATCCAAGTCCATCCAACGGACCCTACAAAAATAGCCACTATCGGGGCATGGTTAAGCCCCGCCGTGGACACTGCACTACGAGATTTCCTACGCGAGAATTGTGACATATTCGCCTGGCATCCCTCAGATATGCCAGGAATCCCATGCAGGATGGCCGAGCATAGCCTCGATATCCTAAAAGGATTCAAGCCGGTCAAGCAGGCTCTTCGGCGTTTCTCTGAACCTAAAGACAACCTATGGGAGAGGAACTAGCCAAGTTATTGGAGGCCGGATTCATTAGAGAAATAAAACACCCGGACTGGCTAGCAAACCTGGTGATGGTACCAATGAAGGATAAATCCTGGCACCTGTCTGTCGATTTCAAGGACCTCAACAAGGCCTGCCCAAAGGATCCCCTCCCCCTCATCGATCAAATTATCGATGCTACCGCAGGACACGACTCATTGTGTTTCCTTGATGCATACTCCGGCTACCACCAAATTAAGATGGCGGAGCCCGACCAAGCCGCAATGGCATTCATCACACCATACGGCCCCCTCTGCTTCAACACAATGCCCTTTGGGCTCAAAAACGCCGGCGCAACATATCAGCGCATGATTCAGACATGTCTGGCAAACCAGATCGGCAAAACAGTGGAGGCATACGTAGATGATGTGGTCGTCAAAACCAAGCATGTCGACTCTCTAGTAGACGTTGAGACTCACATTCGTTAACCTCCGAACATATGACATCAAGCTCAACCCGGAAAATGCGTTTTCGGCGTGCTTGCTGGAAAGCTCCTGGGCTTCATTGTATCCAGCAGAGGAATTGAAGCAAATCCGGCCAAGATCCGAGCTCTGTCACAGTTGGATATCCCAACAGACCTCAAACAAATCCAGAAATTAACCGAATGTGTGGCGGCTCTAAGTCGCTTTATCTCCCGCCTGGGAGAAAAGGCATTACCCCTTTATCGCCTCCTATGTCGCACTGAACACTTCGAGTGGACGGATGCCGCCACAACCGTATTGGAAGAAATAAAAGCCTTATTAGCAACCAACCTAGTCCTGGCCGCGCCAAACAATGGCGAACCAATGCTGTTATACATTGCGGCAACCCATCAAGTTGTGAGCGCAGTGCTCGTCGTCGAACGAGAAACGGAGGGACATAAATTCCCCTTTCAAAAGTCGGTCTACTATGTATCCACTGTCCTTACTCCATGCAAGTCACGGTACCCGCATTATCAAAAGATAGCATACGCGGTATTCATGGCATCCTAGAAACTGCGACACTACTTTCAAGAGTGTTCGATAACAGTAGCCTCGGAAGTGCCACTTAATGATATTATAAACAACCGCGACGCCACGGGCCGGATTGCCAAATGGGCCATTGAGCTCCTCCCATTCGACATAACTTACAAGCCACGGCGAGCCATTAAGTCACAAGTACTGGCCGACTTTGTCGCCGAATGGACGGAAGCTGAACTCCCTAAAGAGTACGGCGCGTATTCCAACTGGATCATGCACTTTGACGGCTCCAAAATGTTGGCTGGTCTGGGGGCTGGCGTCGTTTTGACGTCCCCAACCGGAGATATAGTTCAATACGTACTCCAGATAATGTATACGGACTCCAACAACGCAGCCGAATATGAGGCCCTTTTACATGGTCTCCAGATGGCAGTATCCATGGGCATTCAACGCCTAGAGGTGCGGGGGGATTCGAACCTCGCAATATCCCAAATAAATGGAGATTTTGATGCCAAGGATCCGAAAATGGCGGCCTATCGCAACGCCGTCCTAAAAATGTCAGCTCGGTTCGAGGGGCTCGAATTTCACCATGTAGCCCGGGAAAACAATCAGGCGGCAGATGTCCTC
>NC_041388.1:72835823-72863099 GCF_002162155.2 Triticum dicoccoides
CCAGCCATCCGTGGTATGGGAAGGGGAACCCAGCAATAACAGCCCGGACCCAACCGCAATGCCTGATACCGAACACTATGACATAATCGGAGGCTCTGCCACCGAAATAACATCTTCAGCCCACGTTATAATGGCCGTCATCGCCCCATGGACAGAACCATTCCTATCCTACCTAACTAGGTAGGAACTCCCCGAGGACCAAAATGAGGCACGCTGCATAGTGCGGCGATCTAAAGCCTATAAGGTCCATGAGGGAGAGCTTTATAAGAAAAGCACCACTGGAGTCCTTCAAAGGTGCATCTCCGAAGAGGAAGGGCGGAAGCTTCTGGCTGAAATTCATGCCGGACTCGGAGGCCACCACGCTGCAGCCCGGGCCCTTGAAAGCAAGGCCTTCCGTATAGGTTTTTATTGGCCGACGGCCCGGGCAGACGCTCAGGACTAAGTCCAACGCTGCGTTGGTTGCCAGCTTTTTGCAAACCAAAGCCATATGCCACCACCGCCCTCCAAACAATCCCCATTACCTGGCCCTTCGCGGTCTGGGGGCTCGACATGGTTGGACCCCTTAAAGGGGGAACCCACAAGAGGAAATACTTGCTGGTCATGGTGGATAAATTCACCAAATGGATAGAAGTCAAACCTGTTAAAACGGCCGAATCCGGACTGGTGATAGACTTTATATCCGGGGTTGTACACCGTTATGGCGTCCCCCATAGCATCATCACAGATAACGGCACGAACTTCACAGCCGACGAGGTAAAACTCTGGTGCAAAAACATGGGCATCAAGCTCGATTATGATTCCGTCTATCACCCACAAACTAACGGTCAAGTCGAGCGAGCAAATGGTCTTATCATGAGCGGCATCAAACCCAGACTAGTGCGGTCCCTAAAGGAATCTAACACGCACTAGGTAGAGGAGCTCGACTACGTACTCTGGGGGCAGCGGACCACGCCGAATTGCACTACCGGATACACACCATTCTTTATGGTATACGGTGCAGAGGCGGTTCTGCCCTGCGACATAATTCATGACTCACCTCGAGTTCGCATGTACGAAGAAATAGAAGTCGATCTCGATCGGCAGGACAGTTAGGATGCCCTGGAGGAGGAGCGTGATGTGGCAAAAGCCCGTTCCGCATTCTATCAATGGCAGGCTCGAAGATACCAAAGCAGAGAAGTACGGGCCAAAACTTATAACGTTGGCGAGTTAGTTCTACGCCTGCCAGAGAAGAAAAAGGACAAACTCAAGCCCAAATGGGAGGGTCCCTTCATTATTGACCAAGTTCTGACTGGTGGAGCATACCGTCTGCGGGATGCATCGGATAATCGACTCGAGCCAAACCCATGGAACGCAGCCAGACTCCGAAGATTCTACGCCTAGCGCCGGACTCTGTGTTCGTCTCCTTCTCTGTCCACTTTTTACTATCTGACTTTTATTTCTCTCCTTCTCCCCTTCTTTTCTCTCACAGCCTTTAAGGGCCAATCTGTGCCTTATTTGCACACAATGGACGCGCTATGCACGCTCATTATACCTGGGGGCTTCTCTCACAGAAGCTTATTTATCTATACGGGCTTCATGCCCAACACATGTGTCATTCTTCTTCATGTACCTTTTATTCACCATTATATGCATCGATATGACTTAAGTTTTGGCCAAGCTGGGTTGCCTGGCTCTTGTATTTATGCCCTACGTTCCCGTTAATTCGGCTAGGGTATAAGGGGAGCACCTCTGCGATTGTTACTGCCGGGTCAGCCGGATGTGTACCTCAGACTGGGTGAAGCCGAAAGCTAGCGTTCTTAAGGGAATATTCGGTCGGTGAACAAAAGATGATTTTTTTTACTTATTTATATATGTGCCCCCAGATGCTCTTTTCTGCGTCTCTTTTCGCGGTCCGGACATGCACTTTAGGGCATGCAAACCCAGGGAAAGGAACCCCTAACGGAACTATTCTCCGTGGAAGATGTTTCTTACTAACCATGTAATATAACATAACTAGTTGGGCACTTGTCTGTTCGAGCACTAATGTCCCCTATGCCTGGTTTCCATGCATGCCCCGGTTCTTACATAACCGAGAGGGTATTCGGATACACTCCGGACTATCGGGTCCCAAGGTTGAAGCGGAAGGGTCCGCCATGACAAATGATCTACAATCCGGCTAGAAGGCATTATACATGTCACTTTAATTACATAGTCAATTTGACTGGTTAAATTCCTCTTCTATACCATCCAACAAGCTGTCTAGTCTACAGTCCTGTTGGGAATACTTTGCGGCCAATTCTACTTGCCCGTACACTAAGCTCACGGGGATCTCTTTCCCATCGGGCCCCACAGGTCCGACCTCGGCCATGTGGTTTGGGTCAGCCTTGGTATACCGCGTCTTCACCATGGCCCAGGCTTCCCTGGCACCTTGACGGCAGGCCGATATCTTCCATAATCGGAAGCGCCGCTGCGCTCCCTTAAGCTTCTCCGCAAGCTCTCCAAGACCTTCAGGCAAGGAGACGGATGGCCATAAGGCCTGGGCAACACCTTGCATCACCTGCCGAACTCGTTCGTGCAGTTGCGACAGCTCTGGTAAAAGATCACCCGCAGACCCGGGCATCTCATCCGCGGGACGACCCGCCAGCATACCTACAGACATAACTCTGTTAGCAGGCTTCTTCGCCGAACTCTTTTTAACAAGTTTGTTCAAGCACTTACTGAAAATGCCGCGTCGAAGCCGTTGATTCTCCTTCACGGAGTCCGACAGTTGGGCACGAACATCCTTCAGTTCCACGCCCAGCTGGGTGTTGGCATCCTGGAGATTATTTTTCTCCTGCCTAACCCTCGTAAGCACGCTCTCGCCGGCCTTTAGCCGGCGTAAGAGATGTTGCTCATCCAGATTTCCTCCAGCGTCATCTGCAATATTTGTTGTCAGATGTGCACATATGTCGCACTCTATATGGTATCTATCATTTTAAATATGTGTTACCAGAGGGGGTCTTCTTGGACTTCTCTTTGGTGGCCAGTGCGGCCTGAAGTTGGGCCTTACACTCTTCAAGCTCATGGGACAATTGGGTATTCTTTTCTGTAAGAACCTGCATAACAAATCATCTTTAAATCAGTTATTCTAACTGTTTCAAGTCTCAGGGGCTACTACTATATATAATCATCAAATTCTCTCACCCGTATATCCTTTACATATTGGTCCATGGCTCTGGCTAGACCATTCTAAGCAGCACGGAGGTATGCGTCTCCCGAGTTAAAGGCGTCAAATGCCTCTTTGGAGAAACAAGCGTCACGGAGAACGGCTCGGTAACGCCTGTGGTTCATGGCGCTCTCCACCTCGGAATTTGTGGCGGACATTCTGTCTGCATCCTTTGTCGGAGGAGCATCCAGTGTGCGCCTCGTATTCACTCCCGCTTCCAGGTCCGGCCTTGGAGCCTGACTGGTGGAGGCATGATTGGCGACCTCTCTGGATATAGTCCGGCGAGCGTTCTTCTTCCTAAGAAAGCACGAGCGTTAATATGCCTTTAAAAATGATACCATGGAGTGAGGTGGCGCACCATACCGCTGCGCCGGTGTCTCAGTCCGGACTGCATTTCTTTTCAGCCTGCCCGGCCTCGCAGCCCCTTGTTGGCTAGTCGCCGTGGGCTCGGCATGACGTCCTGAGGGCCTCCCCTGTAAAAAACCGTTGGTATACGGTAAGTGTCGGTGTCAAAACCGGCGGATCTCGGGTAGGGGGTCCCGAACTGTGCGTCTAAGGCGGATGGTAACAGGAGGCAGGGGACACTATGTTTTGCCCAGGTTCGGGCCCTCTTGATGGAGGTAAAACCCTACGTCCTGCTTGATTAATATTGATGATATGGGTAGTACAAGAGTAGATCTACCACGAGATCAGAGAGGCTAAACCCTAGAAGCTAGCCTATGGTATGATTGTATGTTGTCCTATGGACTAAAACCCTCTGGTTTATATAGGCACCGGAGAGGGTTAGGGTTACACAAGGTCGGTTACAAAGGAGGAGATACACATATCCATATTGCCTAGCTTGCCTTCCACGCCAAGTAGAGTCCCATCCGGACACGAAACGAAGTCTTCAATCTTGTATCTTCATAGTCTAACAGTCTGGCCGAAAGATATAGTCCGGCTGTCTGGAGACCCCCTAATCCAGGACTCCCTCAGTAAGAAAAGTGCACAAGGATGAATCCTTTTCAAAATGTTGGGACTTTGGTCTCAGTTACCTGCGAAGCTGGGAGCATCCTAGGGTAATCGGCCGTAATGGCCACCAAGACCTCGTCGCTGCTTAATTGGTAAAACACCCTATCAATTAGTTCCACAGATATGTCCGGATCCTCTTGGGAGTCCAGGTCGAGGGATCGCTCCGGATCCTCTGGTTGTGGAGGCGGGCTGTTGATCTCCCTTACAGCCCTACGCAGCTCCTGCGTCGAAATCGCAAGGTAAAATACTTAACTATGGGAATATGGGAACGGATGGACATGAAAGTTGTGGACTTACCCAGCTCGGAGGATTATACATAGAAAATCCGCCCTGTGGATTGACGCAGAGGAATTCCTCCTCTTCTCCCTTGTACAAATCAGACAAGATTTTTGCTAGAGCAGCGGTCGAGTCCGGCCCTTGCGGCTGCAGCGGGTGGCGTCATCCTCCCCATTGAAATCCCACATGGGGTGGCCTCTATATTGAAGCGGCTGCACCCCCCGCATAATGCACATTGCCATGACTTTGATCATGGTCAGTCCGGATTGAGCCAACAACTTTATCCGGCTCATCAGGTAAAGGACATCTCCGTCATCTTCTTCCTGGGGGCTCTGTGGGCGCCAGCTCAGGCATTTCTTCAAAGGAGCATTATCGAACTCAGGAAGGCTGATCCGAATAGGATCCGGAAGGGGGACGTCTTCTATATAAAACCACTCTGAAGGCCGGTCTTCGGACGCCTTCTTCGGGGTTCCGGATAGATATCCGGTCCCGGTGATGCGCCATACTTCGGCTTTGCCCACTTGATATATTGACCCCCTCTGAGAATAGGGCACAAGGTAGAACAACTTCTTCCACAGTGCGAAATGAGCCTCGCAACCCAAAAACAGCTCGCAAAGGGCTACGTAGCCCGCGATATGTAGTATGGATGCAGGGGTAAGGCTGTGCAACTAGAGGCCGTAGAACTCCAGGAGCCCCCGCAGAAACGGATGAATTGGAAATCCGAGTCCTCTTATCAAATAGGGGACGAGGCATACCGCTCTCCCTTAGAGGGATTGGGAAAGCTCTCCGCTTGCTCTCCGCCATTGTAGGTGGCGAGCCTGGCTCGAACCGGGACCATATACGCTGGGGGGAGAAATCCCTGGGTCTGAAGCTTCACCAGTTGGTTGTGCGGGACAGAACACCTCTCCCAATCTCCAAGCTTGGGGCTGGGGGAACGAGAGGAGGAGCTGCGTCGATCAGCCATGATGGAATGGATTTCTTTCGGGTGCGCTCCGATGAATGCTCGCTACGGGAGGATGGTGTGGTTTGGATCTGAATCCCCGTCTCTTTAATAGACAGCTCATTTGCATAGCTAGGAGGGTAAATGTAAAAACACCCTGGCTCTTCACATTCGCTTGACACGTGGAAGGTGGCCATTATTGGGTGTAGAAGCCAAGGAGCGCAGCATTTACAAGAAGTCGGACACTATTTAACAGGTATTCGGGATTTGGAGAAGAACCCGCCTTGCAATGCCGAAGACAATCTGCGTGCCGGACTCATCGTCATTGAAGCCTAGTTCGGGGGCTACTGAGGGAGTCCTGGATTAGGGGGTATCCAGACAGCCGGCTATAACCTTTGGCCGGACTGTTGGACTATGAAGATACAAGATTGAAGACTTCGTCCCGTGTCTGGATGGGACTTTCCTTCACGTGGAAGGCAAGCTTGGCAATACGGATGTGTAGATCTCCTCCCATTGTAACCGACTCTGTGTAACCCTAGCCCCATCCGGTGTCTATATAAACCGGAGGGTTTAGTCCGTAGGACACAATCACAACAATCATACCATAGACTAGCTTCTAGGGTTTAGCCTCTCTGATCTTGTGGTAGATCTACTCTTGTACTACCCATATCATCAATATTAATCAAGCAGGAGTAGGGTTTTACCTCCATCGAGAGGGCCCGAACCTGGGTAAAAACATCGTGTCCCTTGTCTCCTGTTATCATCCGCCTAGACGCACAGTTCGGGACCCCCTACCCGAGATCCGCCGGTTTTGACACCGACATATGTGAAGACTCTCTAACATTTAAGAGTTCTAGATCTTGGTATTTTATTCAAATAGCAAGCAAAATTAAATAAAATAAAATGACTTCTAAGAATAGCAAACATCATGTGAAGAAGCAAAAACTTAGGATCAACCGATACTAACCGATAGTTGTTGAAGAAGAAAGGTGGGATGCCAACTGGGGCATCCCCAAGCTTAGACGCTTGAGACTTCTTGAAATATTATCTTGGGGTGCCTTGGGCATCCCCAATCTTGAGATTTTGTGTCTCCTTAATTCCTCTCATATCACGGTCTCCCTAAATCTCAAAAGCTTCATGCACACAAAACTCAACAAGGACTCGTGAGATAAGTTGGTATAAACCATTGCGAAAACCTTATCATGCTCTACTGTAGAAAATCACTAAAATTATTATTCAACATTGCATACTAAATGTCTCTGCATATTTAATAGTCCTATCCTCAAATAGAATCATTAAAGAAGCAAACATATGCAAACAATGCAAACATAACAGCAATCCACCTAAACAGGACAGTCTGTAAAGAATGCAGCAACATCCATACTTCCCTAGCTCAAAAAAATATGAAAGAAAATTCCCACTCTAGTAAATTTACCAGAGCTTAATGTGCAAAAGGTTTCAACATTTTATCACATTCTGACTTTTCTAGCGAATTATTACAACAGCGGTAAACTTTCTGTTTTCAAACAGCAACATGTATACTTGTAACATAGGCATAGTAAAGGCTATCAATGCCACTTTTATTGAAATAAAAGATGCAAAACATTTTTCTAAATAACAGCAAGCAAATCCTAACAAAATAAATTGACGCTCCAGCAAAACACATATCATGTGGCGAATAAAAATATAGCTCTAAGTAAAGTTACCGATAAATGAAGACGAAAGAGGGGATGCCTTACGGGGCATCCCCAAGCTTAGGCTCTTGGTTGTCCTTGAATATTACCTTGGGGTGCCTTGGGCATCCCCAAGCTTAGTATCTTACCACTCCTTGTTCCATAGTCCATCGAATGTTTACCCAAAACTTGAAAACTTCACAACACAAAACTTAACAGAAAACTCGTAAGCTCCGTTAGCGAAAGAAAACAAAACACTACTTAAAGGTACTGTAATGAACTCATTATTTATTTATATTGGTGTTAAACCTACTGTATTCCAACTTCTCTATGGTTTATAAACTCTTTTACTAGCCATAGATTCATCAAAATAAGCAAACAACACACGAAAAACAGAATCTGTCAAAAACAGAACAGTCCGTAGTAATCTGTAACTAACGCAAACTTCTGGAACCCCAAAAATTCTAAAATAAATTGCTGGACCTGAGGAATTTATCTATTAATAATATGCAAAAAATAATTAACTAAATATCACTCTCCAACAAAAAATGGCAGCAATTCTCGTGAGCGCTAAAGTTTCTGTTTTTTTCAGCATGATCAACGAGACTTTCCCCAAGTCTTCCCAAAGGTTCTACTTGGCACAAACACTAATTAAAGACATAAAACCAAATCTAAACAGAGGCTAGATGAATTATTTATTACTAAACAGGAGCAAAAAGCAAGGAACAAAAATAAAGTTGGGTTTCCTCCCGACAAGCGCTATCGTTTAACGCCCCTAGCTAGGCATGATGATTTCAATGATGCTCGCATAAAAGATAAGAATTGAAACATAAAGAGAGCATCATGAAGAATATTGCTAATACATTTAATTCTAACCCAGTTCCTATGCATAGGGATTTTGTGAGCAAACAACTTATGGGAGCAATAATCAACTAGCATAGGAAGGCAAAACAAGCATAACTTTAAAACTTTAAGCACATAGAGAGGGAACTTGATATTATTGCAATTCCTACAAGCATATATTCCTCCCTCATAATAATTTTCAGTAGCATCATGAATGAATTCAAAAATATAACCAGCACCTAAAGCATTCTTTTCATGATCTATAAGCATAGAAATTTTATTACTCTCCACACAAGCAAAATTCTTCTCATTAATAGTAGTGGGAGCAAACTCAACAGAGTAACTATCATCGGATTGAAAATTGAAATCAAGATGACAAGTTTCATTGTTATTATTATTATTATTTAAAGCATACGTGTCATCACAATAATCATCATAGATAGGAGGCATGCTTTCCTCATAATAAATTTGCTCATCAAAACTTGGGGGACAAAAAATATCATCTTCATCAAACATAGCTTCCCCAAGCTTGTGGCTTTGCATATCATTAGCATCATGGATATTCAAGGAATTCATACTAACAACATTGCAATCATGCTCATCATTCAAATATTTAGTGCCAAACATTTTATAGATTTCTTCCTCTAGCACTTGAGCACAAATATCCTTTCCATCATACTCACGAAAGATATTAAAAAGGTGAAGCGTATGAGACAAACTCAATTCCATTTTTATAGTTTTCTTTTATAAACTAAACTAGTGATAAAAAAGAAACTAAAAGACTCGATTGCAAGATCTAAAG
Organism: Triticum dicoccoides; assembly: GCF_002162155.2. NCBI lineage: Eukaryota > Viridiplantae > Streptophyta > Magnoliopsida > Poales > Poaceae > Triticum > Triticum dicoccoides. The sequence continues at coordinate 72,844,553 of NC_041388.1, forward strand.
ATATACCTTCAAGCGCTAACCTCCCCAGCAACGGCGCCAGAAAAGAGCTTGATGTCTACTACACAACCTTCTTCTTGTAGACGTTGTTAGGCCTCCAAGTGCAGAGGTTTGTAGGACAATAGCAAGTTTCCCTCAAGTGGATGACCTAAGGTTTATCAATCCGTAGGATGAAGATGGTCTCTCTCAAGCAACCCTACAACCAAATAACAAAGAATCTCTTGTGTCCCCAACACACCCAATACAATGGTAAATTGTATAGGTGCACTAGTTCGGCGAAGAGATGGTGATACAAGTGGTATATGGATGGTAGATAAAGGTATTTGTAATCTAAAATAATAAAAATAGCAAGGTAACAAATGATAAAAGTGAGCGTAAACAGTATTGCAATGTGTGGAAATAAGGCCTAGGGTTCATACCTTCGCTAGTGCAAGTTCCCTCAACAATACTAACATAATTGGATCACAAAACTATCCCTCAACATGCAACAAAGAGTCACTCCAAAGTCACTAATAGTGGAGAACGAACGAAGAGATTATGGTAGGGTACGAAGCCACCTCAAAGTTATTCTTTCCAATCAATCCGTTGGGCTATTCCTATAAGTGTCACAAACAGCCCAAGAGTTTGTACTAGAATAACACCTTAAGAAACAAATCAACCAAAACCCTAATGGCACTTAGATACTCCAATGTCACCTCAAGTATCCGTGGGTATGATTATACGATATGCATCACACAATCTCGGATTCATCTATTCAACCAACACATAGAACCTCAAAAAGTGCCCCAAAGTTTCTACCGGAGAATCACGACAAAAACATGTGCCAACCTCTATGCATAGGTTCATGGGCGGAACCCGCAAGTTGATCACCAAAACATACATCAAGTGAATCACGTGGTATCCCATTGTCACCACAGATACGCACGGCAAGACATACATCAAGTGTTCTCAAATCTTTAAAGACTCAATCCGATAAGATAACTTCAAAGGGGAAACTCAATTCATTACAAGAGAGTAGAGGGGGAGAAACATCATAGGATCCAACTATAATAGCAAAGCTCGCGATACATCAAGATCGTATCACCTCAAGAACACGAGAGAGAGAGAGAGAGAGAGAGATCAAACACATAGCTACTGGTACATACCCTCAGCCCCGAGGGAGAACAACTCCCTCCTCGTCATGGAGAGCACCGGGATGATGAAGATGGCCACCAGAGAGGGATTGCCCCCTCCGGCAGGGTGCCGGAACGGATCTAGATTGGTTTTCAGTGGCTACGGAGGCTTCTGGCGGCGGAACTCCCGATCTATTGTGTGTTCGGATGTTTTTAGGGTATATGGAGATATATAGGCGGAAGAAGTATGTCAGGGGGGCCACGAGGGTGGAGGGCGCGCCCAGGGGGTGGGCACGCCCCCCTACCTTGTGGCCTCCTGGAAGCTTCCCTTACATGCACTTCAAGTCTTCTGGGCTTCTTTCCTTCCAAAAATGGGTTCCGTGAAGTTTCAGGTCAATTGAACTCCATTTGGTTTTCCTTTTCTTCGAAACCCTAAAACAAGGTAAAAACAGAAACTGGCACTGTGCTCTGGGTTAATAGGTTAGTCCCAAAAATGATATAAAAGTGTATAATAAAGCCCATAAACATCCAAAACAATAGATAATATAGCATGGAGCAATCAAAAATTATAGATACGTTGGAGACGTATCACGCGCCGGACTCATCGTCATTGAAGCCTTGTTTAGGGGCTACTGAGGGAGTCCTGGATTAGGGGGTCTCCGGACAGCCGGACTATATCCTTTGGCCGGACTATTGGACTATGAAGATACAAGATTGAAGACTTTGTCCCGTGTCCGGATGGGACTTTCCTTGGCGTGGAAGGCAAGCTTGGCAATATGGATATGTGGATCTCCTCCCTTGTAACCGACTCTGTGTAACCCTAGCCCCCTCCGGTGTCTATATAAACCAGAGGGTTTAGTCCGTAGGACAACATTAATCATACCATAGGCTAGCTTCTAGGGTTTAGCCTCTATGATCTCGTGGTAGATCAACTCTTGTAATACTCATATCATCAAGATCAATCAAGCAGGACGTAGGGTATTACCTCCATCAAGAGGGCCCGAACCTGGGTAAACATCGCGTCCCCTGCCTCCTGTTACCATCCGCCTTAGACGCACAGTTCGGGACCCCCTACCCGAGATCCGCCGGTTTTGACACCGATAATGCTTCATGGCTGAAGGCCCAAAGGTATCACACCCCGAGTATGTTGATTTCAATAGTGATGAAGATGACTTGTTAGGTGATAATGATGTACTTGTTGACAACTCTAGTGATGAATACTATGATGAAACGTCAATTAATCATGCTAATCAAGATAAAACGAATGACAATGATAAGGAGAAGGTTGAGTTTCTAACTAAAGAACTAAACACTCTTAAGTTAGCTCATGAAACTATCTTAGGAGATCATCGAGAACTTTTAAGAACTCATGAGAAATTATGTTTTGAAAAGCTCAACCTTGAGCAAGAGCATGAGTTCTTAAAAGCAATCAATGATGATCTTCGCAAGAAAAATTCTTCTTACATTGCCAAGCGTTTACTCTTATCCACTTACATGCCTCAAGTCAAGTCTAGTAACAAGAACAAGAAAGATTTTTCCTCTAGTACTGACAATAATCATGTTAAATCCAATGTTGTTGCTTCTAGTAGTTCTCTTGATTCCACTAATGATTCTCTTAGCCAACTTACATTTGAGAAAGAAAATTGCTTATTGAAGGGAATTATAGAGAAAGGTGTTTACAAGAGCCTTGCCGGGAGTAAGCAATTCGAGGAAATTGTACACAAGCAAGGAAGACACTGGAAGAACCAAGGTGTTGGTTTTGAACGGAAGTTCAATGCTAATGGAGTTGAGTGGGAAGAAGATCAATACCCCAAGACGAAGTTTGTTCCTCAACAAAAGAAGTATGATCCTACTTCCTTCAAAGGGACACAAGCTCAAGATGATCTTCCACCACAAGACCACAAGCAAAAAGGCAAGGATAAGCTTCAGGAGGAAATTGATGCATTTGAAGAAGCACCAAAGGCCTTGGTCAAGTGGGTTCCCAAGACTACATCAAGTTCTACTTCATAAAGTATGACTACAACTCCAAGGATTCCCATCAAGATGATGTGGATCCCGAAGAAGAAGAACTAGAGAGTTCTTGAGGGTGACTCCGCCAACATACTTCACTCTTATCATTTTGGCAAAAACAAGTGCAATCAACTTCCACATCTTGCACTACTTCAAGGAGTCACAAACCCTCTTGTTGGTAAGACAAAGGACAAGGTAACCTAATGCTATTATAGACATCATCTTGTGTGTGCATCACTCTATGTCTATGGATATCCTTGTTTGTTCCTTGTGGGACTAACCCGTGTAGGTATTGAAAGTGCAACTCACTCCAAAGGATTGCTCCAAATGATCTACATCAACATTGAGCATCCACATCTTCAACACCTACATGAAGTCCTCATCGACAAAACCCAAGGTTGGTTCATCCCTCTTAGGGGGGATCTCACATCTAGGGGGAGCTTTACTCTAAAATTGAGTTAAAGCAACTCTAATGGTGTGAACACAACAACGCCTTATGTAAAAGTGGTAACCCCACTTGTGCTTAAACGATGAGTATGACCTATGATCAAATGTTCTCATTTGACTCCTAAGTCAATATACTCATATATAGATGACCTAGTCATCGCCAATTGCTTGATAGATGGTAGAATTGGTTGTGCATGCTTTGCCACATATTTCATTTGCCATTTTATTGTGTGAGAATGTTGGTTGCATAATGTACTCATTCAAGGACATCCACTTGTTGTTTTGATTGTTTGGTTCCTTTTTCTTTTGCCAAGTGGATGAACAAGAATGCCTAAGAACCTTCTCTAGCTATCTATGCTTTTCTTGTCTCAAACTCTATTCATGCTACATCACAAAGTTTGATCAAGTCAGATTCGAACCACTTTGTGTGAGGAGCACTGGGAGTCCCCGATTCATCATAGACTTAAACTTCCAAAACTTCTTTGTGTGTTTCGGTCTAACCGATTCATTCATTTCGGTCATATTGAGATCACTAAATCGATCTAGGTTTTCAATCTCGGTGCAACCGATTTGAACTTTTCGGTCACAATGAGTTTCAGTAACTGCTTGTAGTTATGAATCTCGGTGCCACCGAGTTGTTCCACTCGGTCACACCGACAGGGTTAGGCTAGGCTATATATATCCCGGGCCAAAATTTGGAAAAATTTCTGAACCCCTTCGCCCGCGCTCAGCCTGCTATGCCTCCTTGGGTCTCCGGATTGTCCTCCTCATCGCCAGCTGCCTACCGCCGCTAGTCTCCGCCTGAAGGAGTCCTGGATTAGGGGGTCTCCGGACAGCCGGACTGTTGGACTATGAAGATACAAGATTGAAGACTTCGTTCCGTGTCCGGATGGGACTCTACTTGGCGTGGAAGGCAAGCTAGGCAATACAGATATGTATATCTCCTCCCTTGTAACCGACCTTGTGTAACCCTAGCCCCCTCCGGTGTCTATATAAACCGAAGGGTTTAGTCCATAGGATAACATACAATCGTACCATAGGCTAGCTTCTAGGGTTTAGCCTCAACGATCTCGTGGTAGATCAACTCTTGTAATACTCATATCATCAAGAATAATCAAGCAGGACATAGGGTATTACCTCCATCAAGAGGGCCCGAACCTGGGTAAAACAACGTGTCCCCTGCTTCGTGTTACCATCCGCCTTAGACGCACAGTTCGGGACCCCCTACCCGAGATCCGCCGGTTTTGACACCGACATTGGTGCTTTCATTGAGAGTTCCACTATGCCGTCACCATTAGGCTTGATGGCTCCTTCGATCATCGGTAGCAATGCGGTCCAGGGTGAGGTTTTCCTCCCTGGACAGATCTTCGTATTCGGCGGCTTCGTACTGCGGGCCAATTCACTTGGCCATCTGGAGCAAATTGAGAGCTACACCCCTGGCCATCAGGTCAAATTCAGAAACTTGAACTACACGGTCGATATCCACGGAGACTTGATCTTCGACGGATTTGAGCCCATGTCAGGTGTGCCGCACAGTCACGACGAGCATGACATAACTCTGCCATCTGACAGTATTCGGGAGATCGCATCTGCAACTTCTCCGGCCGTCAATCTGGAGCAAATCGCGCCATCCGAGAACGGAGGGATAGACCCCGCCACGGAGGCCACGCTCTCAGCCGCGATAGAGCCAGACGCTGACTTCACCCCTTATGAGAGCCGTGTTGTCGAACCACTGGATTCACCCCCGGCCACGGACTCCGAGCCGCTTATATCCGTGCCCATCGAACCCGACTGGGCGCCGATCATGGAGTTCACCTCCGCGGATATCTTTCATCACTCACATTTCGGCGATGTGCTAAATTCATTAAGGTCTCTCTCCCTGTCAGGAGAACCTTGGTCGAACTATGTTCGGCTAGAATGGGATGCGGACGACGAAGAAATTCGCTGCCCACCCACCACCCACTTGGTAGCCACTGTCGACGACTTAACCGACATGCTTAACTTCGACTCCGAAGACATCGATGGCATGAACAAAGATGCAGGAGACGAACAGGAACCAGCGCCCACAGGGCGCTGGACAGCAACTTCATCACATGACATATACATGGTGGATACACCCAAAGAGGGCAATGGCGAAGAGACAGCGGAGGATGCCCCCTCCAAGCAACCCAAGCGCTAACGTCAGCGGCGCCGCTCTAAGTCCCGCTGACGGTGTCCTGGACTGGGGGTACTCACCACGTCGTCTCCCGATCTGTTAGATTGGGCCGAGGACCCCCATGGCCGTATACTCATGGGCCAGTTTGGACAGCTGCCGCATACATGGAAGATTCCACAAGACTTGGTGATCAAGACAAGGACTCCTCCCCACCGGCGTATTCTGCTAGGACTCTTGTTATCGTAGGCCTCTGGTGCATTATATAAACCGAGGCCAGGCTAGTCGATAGATCAGACACAGCAATCATACCATAGGCTAGCTTCTAGGGTTTTAGCCTCTACGATATCGTGGTAGATCAACTCTTGTAATACTCATATCATCAATGTCAATCAAGCAGGACGTAGGGTATTACCTCCATCAAGAGGGCCCGAACCTGGGTAAACATCGTGTCTCCTGCCTCCTGTTACCATCGATCCTAGACGCACAGTTCGGGACCCTCTACCCGAGATCCGCCAGTTTTGACACCGACATTGGTGCTTTCATTGAGAGTTTCATTGTGTGATCGGCAAAAGGATCAATGGCTCGCCCGCAGGTCAACTGCGACGCCGGCATCTTCGTCGCCGGCTCGACTAGTCACCTTGGCTCGACCGAGGACCGTGCTCCATCTCTGATCCTCATGTTTGGACGGGGGCCTTCTTCAACATCAACTCCTATCTCTATCATGATCATAGAGGAGTCATCCATGGAGCTTGAGGGCTCAACGTCAACATTGCCCTCGGGCAGCCGTGTTGTTTTTATGGACAGCGAACTTGTATTCGCTGTCACCACCTCCTCAAGTGTCGGTTTGACGATTGCTTCGATGAAATAATGCATAATTACGTCTACAACAGCCATGCAAAATTTTGTCGAGTTCCGATGGAGGAATCTCCGACAATCTAAGATATACCGGAGCCCTGTCAAATCTGGACGGGAATCTGGACGAGTTTAGGATGTGGTCTCCATAGCCCAGCTTAGAGGTCCTTTGGAAGATCCAACCGTTCATCTACTGCGGCATTCCCATATCTACCGCCCCTCCAAATTTCAGCTCGATCCGATGGTTCAAACTCCGGGAACGTTCCGATGAGTGGACCAATTTTCAGATCCGTTTTCTACGTGAATACGGATCTGACCCGAATTCATGTTTCTTTATGAACGTGATATTGGACAACCTTTTTAGAGGAATTCTCTTCTAGGGTATTGTGCGTTGTTTTTAAACATGTGCCTGTAAATTTTTAAGCCTCCCCTGAGGTCATCTTCATCATCATGCTGGTGTCAAACCAGTCTGGCAATATTGCTCCAAGGCTGCTGACCTGCGCTAGACACGTCGTCGCTTTGTTGAGCCGAGCTCAACTTCTTCGGATCATCATCTCAGCAAACCAAACAAGAGTCCCGCATCGCGAAGGATAAATCATCACCAACATCGCCGCCCCACGGATTACACGGAGCGGGCATAACGGCATCGCCGCACGGTCACTTCATCAAGCCGGCATCGACCACGTCACGACCTGCATCGACAGGGCCGCACTATTGCTTCTTCAAGATGGTGTCCATCACGCCGACCTACTTCGACTCATCGGCTGACATCGAGGCTTCAACATCTCGGCTGGACCGGGGGCTTCGCCAACTCTTCATCAACCTACTCCGGAGACTTCGGCGTCACTAGCCGACCAGCTCCGTCATGTTAGCTAGACCAAGGGCTTTGCCTTGGCGAGCCAACCTTTGCCAGCATCGCCATACCGTCGCTTTATCGCCCATCAGGCAATGGGTGTGCGGATCGAGTCCCAATTTTCGGAATCACCTTTCTTCAGATTGCTACAACAAATAAACCAGGTGCTATTAATCCTAGTATTTTTTGCTTGTTCGGGTTCATTTTTTCCAAGGAATTATTACTCTCGTTTGTTCATCATATGTACACAGGTCTATCAAATGATGGTCGCATTAACGATGGTCGCATGGTGGTTTGGTAAGTTTCCGTACATGGTCCGGCGAATGCCGTATCCGGAACTCGGACCGACCTGTGAATTCAGGCTTTGCCATCGACATTGACTTCGGCGCCAGGCCATATTTATTTTATTACTCATTTTGCATAAATTATTTAATATGCAACGATTTTTTTAATTATTATTATTACTATTATCTCCGGTTTGCACTATTTTTTGTGCACAGGAAAATGATCCGGGTTAGGCAGTATCGTCAACTCGGCGTACTGACATACCATGTCACCTCGGCTGGACGGGGGGCTCCGTCAACACTTCATTACCCCATGCCAGGGACTTCGGCATCACTCTGCCGGCCCGCATTGACCATGCTATGTCACCACTTCGGAGTGCCGAGCTCTTTGCTCCACCACCTTGGGACCGGCTTGGGGGATGGAACCTTGTCCCACATCAAGCTCGGGCCAAGTCATCAATACCGAACACATTAACCAGCTAAGTTGCCTTCATGCTCAAAGTTTTAAATTTTTTAATTGTGTTCGGTTCAACCAAGCATTATACCTTTTTGAAAGAAAAAAAGTTGCTTGTAGAGAATCTCCTTGTCAAAACTTTGTTTGTGACACACAAATTCAAATACCCCATTTACTTGGGGGCTCTCTTGATGGAGTGTTTCCTCTTGCATATGATTATACTTGTACGGCTTCGTTCCTTGTTCGTGTATTACACCACAATATGCACCATATTGACCTAAGAGATTTGCAAGCTGGGTTGCCTGGCTCCTGTGCTTACCCCTACGTTCCCGATTGTTCGGCTAGGGAGTAAAGGGAGCACCTCTGTGATTGTCACGACCGGGTCATCCGAGCTCTGACCTCAGACTGGGTGAAGCCGAAAGCTAGCGCTCTTATTGTTTTCAATCATGGTCGGCACATAACGGAACTCATGAGTACAAAAAATCTATTGCACAAGTCTCATAGTAATAATGAGCACCGAAGAAAGGTATCGGCAGGGGTACTATTTTCTTCAAAGATGCTTCTTACACTTCGTTAGTAATATAGGATAAGTTCCCTGAGCGTGCTTTGTCTATTACAGCCTTATGGCCTGATTGCCTGGTCATTGGAAACGCCGTCGATACTCTCGACACGCGGAGTACATGACACTTTTCGGCCCTTGGCCAAAGAGGGAGAAGCCGGCGGTCGGTTAAGACGCGTTTAAAGTTCGGGTGAACACAAATATGATATAAGTACTTTGGTACATACAATCATTATACATAAAATTCTTACCCAAGTTACTTGGGGGAACTTAAAATTTATATATGAGCTGTAAATGTGTTTTCTTCTTGGTCGTTTTCAAAACACGACAGAAGCACAATTTTCGGGTTGGCACCGAACAGTTGATCTTGTTCGGCCGTCATGTTTTTACTGACGTTTTTTGGTTTTCCAAGCTTTTTGGCACTTTTAAACTATTTGTGTGTTTCCAGCACAAGTCTCACAGTGCAATGCCGGACACCTTTATAGATTCGGCAAAAACATTCTCGGATCTCACTATATATGCATTGGTTTTGAATTGTGTCTTCGGTCAATAGTTGGGTTGCCCGGCTCCTGCGCTTGCCTCCTACGTTCCGCTTTATTCGGCTAGGTGTGCAAAAGGGAGAACCACTACAATTGTGCTTCTAGCTCACATGGTTAAGCACCTTAGTGGAGAAAGCCGAAAACTGACTATCACAATAAGCATAACTGGTCAGCGATCCGATGACGGTGTTAAATGACGGGCCATTCATAACAATGGTCGAAGTGTTTACGGCTTGACCTCGACTGTCGCCGAACACTACCGGGGGCTACTAACTGGCCTCCCAAACTAAATCCTCGATATTTTGCTCTTACATTAGAGCTGAGGTTTCATGATCATGCTTAGCATGACAACCCAAAGAAAGAAACAGGTAGCGGGACTATTTTCTTTGGAAGACATTTCTTATGTTAAACAGTAATATAACATATCTCTCTGCATACCTTTGTTTATAAAACCGTATGGCCAGATTGCCTTGTTGGTCGTAAATCTTTGCCCTCATAAAGGCTTTATAAAGTAGGACAAACACTCCTCGGCTACTAGCCGAGGAGGTGGAAGCCGATGGTCGGTCAACAAAGTTCTGTAGAATGCGGATCCAAGCATTAAGGATGTAAAGTACTTGGATACATAGAGTCATTACACATAATTTGTGATTTTACTATGGATATCGATCCTTAATTCGGCCACCCGTGCCCGCATTAAGGCTCGGGGGCTACTGGGCTTCGGGCTTATTATTTACAAATATTAAAGGGGCACATCGATCTCCTGGTCTGGTGCTGCCACCCGACCAGTGTCTCGGGGGCTACTGCATTGCCTGTCCAATGCAGAAAAATTTAAGTGCAATACAGTTTCTGAGGAGATTATGATCCTCAGGTTGGTCGGCCGCACCCAACCTGAGTCTCGAGGACTAAGCACGCCCCTTTTTGTATCCCGAAGTATTCTGCTGAGCTAGGACTTGATCCTCAGGCCGATTTTGCAAATCAACCTGAGTCTCAGCGGCTACTGGAATCAGTGGTCTTACCTCATCCTTCAAGTGCATCTCGGGTTTTAAACCGATACACACGTTGAGGGCTACTGGCTATATATCTCGGCAGAGAATAAATTGCACCAATCAAAAATATTGACAAAAAATTGGCCCACAGTCGGGGTGGTGCACCACCTCGGAAGCAGTCTGGCATAAAGCTCGGGCGCTAGTGGTTGGCTCCATAGAGTGCATTTCCAGCATTAAGCTCGGCTAAACTCCTTCAACTTTTTTGGACCAAGATGATCTATGACATCTTGGATATAGTCCGGCGTTGGAGCTTGGACACAGTCCGGCGTTGGAGCTCGGATACATTTCGGCGTCGGAGCTCGAAAGCAGTCCGGCATTGGTGCTCGGCTGCAAAAGGTACCTCGAATGCAGTCCGGCGTTAGAGCTCGGACGCAAGAGGACACTGCCTCCCGGGAACAACTTCAAACCCGAGGTGTGGCATAAAAATAACAAGGCATTGATAAAGGTCGGAAACTTAAAGGGGATCCTCGGATACCCGACGTGTAAACTCGTCGAATGCATTTCAGCGATCCTCAAGATTGAAGATGAGAAGATTTGTTGAACCAGTTTTCAAGACCGACAACTGAAGATGAAGAACAGTTCGGAAGAATCGAGGAGCACCCTAACTTTAAGACCGGTTTAGGGGGCTACTGACGGTGTCTTGGACTGGGGGCTACTCACCACGTCGTCTCCCAATCTGTTAGATTGGGCCAAGGACCCCCATGGCCGTATACTCATGGGCCAGTTTGGACAGCTGTCACGTACATGGAAGATTCCACAAGACTTGGTGATCAAGACAAGGACTCCTCCCCACCGGCGTATTCGGCTAGGACTCTTGTTATCGTAGGCCTCTGGTGCATTACATAAACCGAGGCCAGGCTAGTCGATAGATCAGATACAACAATCATACCATAGGCTAGCTTCTAGGGTTTTAGCCTCTACGATCTCGTGGAAGATCAACTCTTGTAATACTCATATCATCAATATCAATCAAGCAGGACGTAGGGTATTACCTCCATCAAGAGGGCCCGAACCTGGGTAAACATCGTGTCCCTTGCCTCCTGTTACCATCGATCCTAGACGCACAGTTCGGGACCCTCTATCCGAGATCCGCCGGTTTTGACACCGACACCCGCCATAGCAAAAACAGTGATAACAGCGCAAGAGGAAATAACAGTCCAGTCGACTCTAGAAGAAACGATGGCTGCACCGCCCCGGCGGCAGAGCACGATCAAGATGCAAACGGCGAACATAGTGCAGATCCAGCGTCCAAACACGGCGACGCCAAGGATAAACCTCATCAAACCCCGTATGGGGAAGAAAATAGTCCGGACGAAGATGCACATCATCCCGGAAACGTACTTGGAGCAAGAGAACCTCCGCTGAAGGCTTATTGCCACAGCGAGGAGCCTGAAGAAGCAGAAGCAAAGGCTTAAGGCCGCACAAGATATGCTCAAGAGCAGGTGGAACAAAGTGCTCGACAACGAAACAAAGTATGGTGCAAGTTACCACACAAATAGCTATCCAAAGCGCACGCTATTACCTGAATTCGACGATGAGGCCTTAGAGCCCACACAGCCGAAAAATGATACGGCCAACCGGCCGGATCCACCACCTTGTGACTGCGATAGAGCGGCTAACATAGTCGCACATAAGTCAACACACGATCTACGTGAGAACTTGCGCCAAAAATCCGGCGCGACCAGATCCATTTATGGATCTAGGAATCGCGCTCCGGCACAAAATCAAAACCGAATACTACAACCGTCCGAACACCATGGCATATCCCAATACAGGGGTGCCACACACCCCCTATGTTTCACCGATGAGGTGCTGAATCACGAATTCCTAGAAGGATTCAAACCAGTGAACATAGAGGCATACGATGGGTCCACAGACCCTGGAGTGTGGATCGAGGACTTTATCCTCCATATTCATATGGCTCGCAGAGACGATCTCCATGCCACTAAATACTTGCCCCTCAGGCTTAAAGGGCCAGCTCGGCACTGGCTAAAAAGCCTCCCTGAAAACTCAATTGGAAGTTGGGAGGAGATCGAGGACGCTTTTCGGGCTAATTTTCAAGGGACTTATGTCCGACCTCCGGATGCAGACGATTTAAGTCATATAATCCAACAGTCCAGAGAGTCAGCCCGAAAGCTTTGGAACAGGTTCCTCACCAAGAAGAACCAAATCGTCGACTGTCCGGATGCCGAAGCCTTAGCAGCTTTTAAACACAGTGTCCGAGATGAATGGCTCGCCAGACACCTCGGCCAAGAAAAACCGAGAACAATGGCAACCCTAACAAGCCTCATGACCCAATTTTGCGCGGGCGAAGACAGCTGGTTGGCCCGTAGCAGCACCAGCGACCCAAGCACGTCCGAAGTCAGGGATGGCAATGGAAAACCACGACGCAACAAAAACAAGCATCGAAATAAAGAAGGTAGCCCAGATAATACGGTGGTAAATGCCGGATTCAGGGGCTCTCGACCAGGTCAGCGGAAAAAGCCTTTCAAAGGCAGCAGAGAAGGACCATCTGGCCTAAACGAGATTCTTGACAAGCTCTGGCAGATTCATGGCACCCCCGACAAACCTGCAAATCACACCCACAGAGAATGTTGGGTCTTCAAGCAGGCCGGTAAGTTAAAAGCCGAACACAAAGGGGAAGAGAAACCAAGCGAAGACGAGGATGAACCTCGCCAGCAAAGCACCGGAGGCCAGAAAAAGTTCCCACCAGAGGTTAAAACGATAAGCGTGATCCATGTGACGAAGAGGAGAAGCAAGCATGCACTCTGGGACACACGCGCCATAGAGCTCGTCACCCCTAGGTTCAACCCCTTCTTGGCCTGCCCGATCACTTTTGATCGTAGGGATCACGCGACAAGTATCCGACATGAAGGACTGGCGGCCTTGGTGTTAGAACCAATAATAAACGGGTACCATTTCACACGAGTCCTCATGGACGACGGCAGTGATCTAAATCTGACATATCAGGACACAGTCTGCAAAATGGGGATAGACCCGACACAAATAAGCCACAGTAATACTACCTTCAAGGGAGTAATACCAGGCCAAGAGGCCCGCTGTACGGGCTCTCTACTACTAGAGGTTGTATTCGGTTCTCCCGATAACTTCCGAAGCGAAAGGTTAACTTTCCACGTCGCTCCATTCCGAAGTGGTTATCAAGCACTACTCGGAAGAACGGCTTTCGCTTGTTTTAATGCAATACCGCATTATGCTTTTCTAAAGCTTAAGATGCCCGGTCCACGTGGCATCATCACAGTTAGCGGAAATACCGAATGTTTTTTACGTGCGGAAGAGGATGCGGCGGCTTTAACAGCCGCGAGCTAGACGGCCTCACCAACCAGAAAAAATGATAGGTCGTCAAGACCACGGACACGGTTAGACAAGTCCGGCGCTCCACCACATATACATGAGATTGGTTTGATGATCAAACCCTCATAGACAATACCAGGGGCTTCCTGCGTGTAATCAGGGCCAGGCCAGTTCAACTTGACTTCTCTTGAATTTTGATAGTTCATTGATAATAACCAATTCCTTTTTTGGCATCGCAACTTTCACCTAAGTTCTTTCCTTTTATAGATGACAATCGTGCTACACCCGTCCAGGACATGGCGCAACGGAGATACAAGCGCAGACGTGCAGCAGGGACCCGCCCAAAGGTTTCTTTTTAGATTAAGACCCTGCGTCAACCTTTTTTACTGTCTCTTGTTGCTCACATCCTCCGGATACTCCACACAACCGAGAAGGATGCTGACATTATTGGCATGTGGCCACGTCAGGATATTGCACGTACCTGGACATATGGGGTTTATTATTAAGGGCATTGTTTAGCCCCGTATATGTTATAAAGATCGAACACCTTAGGGAGTGTTCGGCGTCGCGAGTTTGGCCCTATATGCATCAGCTCTGAATCATGTCTTTGGTCAAATGTTGGGTTTGCCCGGCTCCCACGTTTTGGTACCTTACGTTCCGTTATATCGGCTAAGGTAGCACTGGGAGAACTACTGCGATTGTGCCCTGGTTCATCCGGATGAGCACCTCAGTAGAGAAAGCAGAAAACCGGCTGTCATGATATAGCGAGAGACTGGTCAACCACTCGATGACTCAGTGGAAACTTCGGGATTCCTCCGCATTAATGAAGGACTGTTTCCCGTTCATATACATACGCGCCCCGTATTCGGACGAGCGCAGAAGTACCAGGGGCTATATAGTAGCCCCACCATCAAACTCCTATGGCTAAGTGAAAGTGTTAAAGCAATATAGTATGATTCCATCGTTCACCGTGCTACCACCTCCTTAATGGACCAAGACGTTGGATCAAAACTGGATTCGCGTTTTCTGCAAACACCCTCGCATTATATGCGTGGGGGAGGAAGCCGACGACTGCAAACTTTCAGGTTATATACATATATACATAAACGGCCGCACAGGAGGCATCATACTACTTTCGGGCAAAAGTATAAATACAGCCTTGATAACTCAATAAAACATTGTTTTTATAATGGAAGTACATGTCACTAGAACATAATATTCTTCGAGCACTGAGCCTCTATCGAACGAGCACCTTCAAGAACTTCTTCAAAGTAGTGCTCGGCAGCCACTCGGCCTACGGCCGAACCCTGTGTCGCAACAGTGGTGGCCTCCATCTCCGCCCAGTATGTATTGACACGGGTAAAGGCCATCTGTGCACCCTCTATGCACGCCGATCTCTTCATAGCATCGATGCGCGGCACAGCACCAAGGAATTGTTGCACTAAACTAAAATAGCTATTCGGCCTTGGCCCTCCCGGCCACAGATGATCCACAACGGACCTCATGGCAAGTCCGGACAACCTATGGAGCTCGGCCCACTAGGCCATTCGCTCATTCAACAGCAGCAGACGGACTGGGGCATGAAACTGTGACCAGAACAGCTTTTCCACTTCGTGATCTTTCTGATCCTTGAAGTACTCGGCCGCATCAGCAACACTTGCAGCCAAATCCACGTAGGCGTCCACAAAACTCCATAGTCGGTCAAGAGGAGCATACTTCGGATCTCCGAATTTAGTCCGCAACAAGAAAGGCTTCCCAGACACGATATCTGCAGCTTGATGCAGCTCCTCCTTCGTCGCTCTAATTTTGGAGCGGGCTTCCTTGGCAGCTACCAGGGCATTCTCCAGGTCCGTTGCCCTCGCTCGGCTTTCTTCTTCAAGAAGCTGGTAATGGTCAGCGGCATCTTTTAACTCTACAACCATTTTGGCCATTCTTTCCTTGCTCCCACAATGCGTGGCCTGTTCGACCCTCAACTCTTCGGCCGCCTTTAGAGCGGCCGCATTGCTACTCCTTGCTTGTTCCTTGGCTCGGGCAAGCTCCGCCCGAAGGGTCTCCATGGTGGCAGCTCCATCTGCAGTCACAACATATTAAAGATACTGGCATCATGCTCCTCTTATTATGTGACGATCACCAGAGAACTCACTTACCCTGTGCCTCGTCAAGCCGCTGGTTAACAAGCACGATATCGGCATCGGCCGCATCAAGTTGCCGCTTTAGCTCGGTAAACCCATCAGTTCGGCTAGCCACCGAAGCCTCAATCGCCAGCACATAAAGGCAGACGGGTTATTACCTGGGAATATGATCCTCGGGTTGCCACCATTCTCGACGACAACCAGAGTCTCAGGGGCTACTATCTGCATAGGGCACAGCTAACGTGTGTGGTACTATCAAAAACATGCACTATTTCACGTACCTCAAAGCCTTTTAGTAGACTCATAAAGGCTTCGTGAAATCCGCTTTCAGCGGATGAAATCCTTTAAATTACGGTACCCATCAGTGTACGATGCGCTTCCGAGACGGCCGCTTACCCAAGAAGATCCTTCAGTGCATCCGACTGCACATTGTACGTTTTCGGACTCTTGGTGCCGCTCTCCTTAGGAGACGGATACTTGGGATTCCGGGTAGCCAAAGGGTTATCCTCTGGCCTCGGTGGATCCGGAGATACCCTTCGCGACGACACTTCTGGGTCGCCCACCTCATGAGGTGGGGTGTCAGGGGGAGGCATTTCGCTCTCCATCATCTCCGGAAGAAGATCCCCCGAAGACGAACTCTGTCGAGAAGGGCTACAATCCGGACTATAATTTATAGGGTTAATTAGATAAATGCCACTCCAATTATGGCGATTCATAAAAATGCCATTGCAATTTCCAAACTTTGAAAAATGCCACTGCAAATTTTGCAATCTTTGAAGAACACCACTGCAGACTTCGAAAAATGCCACTGGAAGTGGCATGAAATGGCATTTTTCAAAGTTTGGAAATTGCGGTGGCATTTCTCAAAATCGCCATAATTGGAGTGGCATTTATCAAATTAACCCTAATTTATAAGCATCGGTTATTGTCCTCGGAAGTAAGGTAGGATATTTTCACTATTAAGTACTTTTTGATTACTTACAGCTCGGTAGAGGGCTGATCCCCACGCAGACATTATGCGGCAAGAATACCCTCCGAGGCAGGACCCTCTGGAGAAGATTTCTTCTCCCGTTTGGAAACCTTAGTTTCCGAATCTTCAGAGGTAGTCCTCTTCCTTCCCCGGGGAGAGAGAATGTCAGATTCTTCCCCTGGTTATCCTTCCTCGCGGAGGCGCTCATTACCCCGGTTGGAATAAGTAGCGAGTGAGGCCCGCTTTCGCCCTCTTTATTCCCCCCTTCATCTTCCTTTGAGGGCACTAGATAAGGCACCGGCTCGAGCATCTTGTCCAATACCGGATTGTCCAAGCCCTCAGGAAGGGGCGCCGAACACCTGATCATCTTCGCCTTTGTTATCCAGTCCTGGTCAAAGAGTGACTCTTTAGAACGATGCCATGATAAACAAAAGGATAGCGGGTTCGGCCATGGGATCACTTACTTGGGTAGCGGGGCGGTTGCAGCTCAAACCCACATCCTCGGTGGTGTCCGGACACTCTATTTGGGGTCCGAAGAACGATTTGTACATCTCTTCGAGCGTCATGCCAAGGAAATGCTGAATAGCTCGCGGTCCTTCCGGGTTGAATTCCCACATACGAAGGGGCCGACATTTGCGAGGCTGGACTCGACGAACTAGCATAACTTGCATTACCATAACCAGACTGAGATCTCTCTCAAAGAGATCTCGGATACGGCTCTGCAATATTGGCACGTCCTTTGCGGGACACCAGCTCAGCCCCCTACTGATCCATGACATCAGTTGCGATCGGGGGCTCGAGCGAAAGGTGGGGGCAGCTACCCACTTGGCACTTCGGGGATCTGTGATGTAAAACCACTCCCGCTGCCACAATCTGGACACCTCTAGGAAGGAACCCTCTGGCCATGGAGCATCAGCGATTTTGCTTATTAAGGCACCTCCGCACTCTGCGTGCCGCCCCTCGATCATCTTCGGCTTCACATCGAGGGTCTTGAGCCACAGGCCGAAGTGAGGGGTAATGTGGAGGAAGGCCTCACATACGACAATAAATGACGAGATGTGAAGAAGGGAATCTGGGGCCAGATCATGAAAATCCAGCCCATAATAGAACATAAGACCCCTAAAAAAGGGATCCAGAGCGAGGCCTAGTCCTCGGAGGAAGTGGGAGTGTAACATCCCAAATTTGCAATTTGGAATGTTATACACTAGATCATCATGCATATCATATTTTCATGCATTTTGGTTGATCCTAGAAATTTCACGCAACTCAAGGACCCATGGAGAGAGTTGGAGATTTCGTTATTTTCATATTTGAGTTCTCTCAAATTTTGGAAAAAAAGGATCATTTGATTTATTTATTTCATCTTCAATTATTTTTCCAATATCAAAAAAAATGAGAGAGGGAATAATATGACTTTCCCAAAGTTAGGAAAAATGAAGATCTAATGAATAAATCAAATTTTTAGTTTTGCCGGAGTTTTGTTTGCTTTTTATTTGGATAGGGAAAAATGTGCGTTTTCAAAAATTGCATTTTAGGCCCGGAGAAAAGTTCATTTTGTTCGACTCATTTTTAGGAGTCGGGGAAAATTTACTTTAGATTTTTCGGAGTTCGTTTAGATAGTTTTTCTTTTGTTTTTTCTGCGCGCGAAACCAATTTAAAAAAAAAAGAGCAGCTCCCACGCGCCAGGCCAGCCGGGCCAAGGCCCAGCCAGCCGCCACCGCCCCCAGCCCCTCGCACGAAGCCGAGTCCCAGTGGGACTCTAGGCCGCCGCCCCCCCTTTTTGCCCCTTGGCCAAGTCACACCCCCCCTCCTAGTATATATACTC
>NC_041388.1:72863642-72871720 GCF_002162155.2 Triticum dicoccoides
CCCCTCTCTTTTCCTCCACCACCCAAGCCCGCCGCCGCCTTAAGCCGCCGCCCGGAGCCCCGCCTCCCGAGGTAGCCGCGCCGCCTCTTCTTTTCCTCGGCTCGGTTTTTCTTCTAGAAAATTGTTCCGATTCTTCTCTTTTTTCTTCCGGTTTTCTTCCGGCTTTGTTTCAGTTTTCTTCCAAAACCCTAGATCAGTTTTCGTTCTTCTTTCGGATCGTTTGTCTCAACGAACGTGATCACTGATTTTTCCCGGTTAACGACGCCCATTAGTTTAACCGTTCATCTCTTTCTTTTCGTCGGATTTATTCCGCGATCGCGATCTCAGATCCGATCTTCGTTCTAGTCTTTCTTCCCGCTCGTTTATCGGAATCAGGTGATTCAAGCGCCTGGAGTTTCGTTTCGAAACCGCCGTTCCGACTAATCAACTTGAACAAGTTTTTGCCACAATAAAATTTGACCTAGTTTCAACCTGCTAGAACCGAGTTGTTTTCTTCCGTCGTTTGTTTTTCCGTCGTCTGTTTGATTCTTTCTTTCTTTGCAACCGGAGTTCTTAAGTTGAACTTTCTGGTTCGTTCTCTTGTTCGAGTTTTACCTGTGCATTAGATGAGTACTTATTGTGTGCTTGTTGTTTGTCTGCGATAGATCACCCGGATTGCGCCGCTTGTTACTTCGAAACCCTAGGTCTCGCGGATCATCAGCAAGGCAAGTAACACTTTGATCATACCTTTTCTACAACCCAGTTTTATTGCATTAGATCAATCCTCACACATTGCATGATTAGGATCTAATTAAATTGTGGGATGGGAAGTAGATGAGGTAGTACCTATCACCTGTATTATTATGAAACCTTTGAGAGTTACTTCTACGTTTGCTTATTATTCCATCTATGCTAGTAGACGTGGATTGGGTGAGTGATATCCATGACAGATGTGAGTTTGTTAATTTTAATGGTTGACTTAAGGTGGCAACTTAAATACACATCTGGGTGGATTGAGGCACCTGATGTCTATCAGGACTTGCCTGTTTTTATTTCGGACCACCACCCAGGCTCAAAGGGATCATAAGATCATTCATGCTAGTAAACTTCCGTGTGCAGCCACAAGCCATTATGGGCTCTGGCATAGTTGACTAAGTCGTGCGAACTCTTACGAGTAGACTAGCAGATGTAGGGGAAAGTAGGTGTACCGGTCTACCCACATGTAAGGTGCTAGCGCTTCTGAAAGACTGTGTCTCGGTCATCCGTTTCTCAAACATCTTGTAGTGCGAGAATCCAAACGGAGGCGATCGAGTCTTGTGGGGAAAAGTGCGCAAACCTCTGCAGAGTGTACAAACTAATCATGATTAGCCGTGTCCCCGGTTATGGACAACTTGAGTATCTAGTACTTGAATATCATGTGAATCTCATCACGTTACTTCTAATTAATGTTGATGGGTTTTAATTACTTAGTTGGGATCGGAATGCTGTCAACCATT
The DNA here is from genome assembly GCF_002162155.2 of Triticum dicoccoides. Classification (NCBI taxonomy): domain Eukaryota; kingdom Viridiplantae; phylum Streptophyta; class Magnoliopsida; order Poales; family Poaceae; genus Triticum; species Triticum dicoccoides. The sequence goes on from NC_041388.1 coordinate 72,865,118, forward strand.
CCTGATGTTTAACAACTACCTTGATAGTTAAGTAAATTTATTCCTTTGCAGTAGGGAAAAACTGGCTTTACGCAAAACTGTAACCATAGAGCTTTCCACCAGCCATATATGCATATAGTATAGCTGTTTCATTCCATTACTCTCCATGTGTTACATTGCCAGCATATTCCATGTGCTGACCCGTTTTCGGGCTGCAACTTTCATGTTGCAGACTTTTTAGACGACGAGTAAGGTGCTTTTAGGTCGTGGTTCTATACTCAGTGATGCCGTTGGAGTTGATGGAGCCATTTATCTTCCGAGTCTTCCGCTGTTACCGTCACTAGATGGCCTTAAGCCATATTTATTGTAATAAGTTCTCTTTGAGACAACGATGTAATAAGTGTGTGATTGGCACTTTGCTATAAATCCTTCGATGTACTGTGTGGTGTCAGCATTACTGATCCAGGGATGACACCGGAGCACAGTAGACTTGATCCATTCGGGTCGGGTCGCTACAGAGATGGTATCAGAGCACATGCTGACTGTAGGACACGACCACTAAGTTAAATCCATAGATCACCATTCTCTTCTCATTTTCTAACTCCTCATCTTTTCTACTCTTTTAGGATGACGAACGCGAAGATTAAGTACGCTCAACCGGATGAAGGCACACCTTTTGGATTTCACTTGAAGGAAGTCACCAAGTACCTGAACATTGGATTACCAAGCTTCACGGGAACCTTCAACGCCACTCTGCCTGAAGAGGAGCGCTGGAAGATTCAAGCTCACGTTCCGGGAAGGACATTCGCACCAATCACGAAGCCCATAGATAGTGTTTTCAATGCACCAACCTGGAGTCTGGGAAGGAGCATGGCAGCTCATATCACCATGGGACGCATTGGAGAAGTTTATCAAGAAGACCTCAAGGACACTATCTAGCAGATTTGCGGACGTCGAGATAAACAATGGGAGTTAGTAAGCACCAAGAAGGATAGATCCATTGCATCTTTCATCCAGGAGTTAAACCAGCACATTCGACGCCACGAGAACCAGATATGCAATGATATGATAGAGTTGAAGAATGCGAAAGCAAGGATCATCGAGCTAGAAGGAGAACTGAAGTATACACGCAAGGACTACATGGACGAGGTCGTAGCTCTAGCGAGACATAATGGCGATCTTAAGCAGGAGATTGAAGAACTCAAGAGGAAGTTAGCATCCAAGGAGGAAGACGAGTACGTCGCATGTCCGGACAACTACATCATCATCGACGACACCGATTCGGATCCAAGTGAACCCGACTTTGAAGACGAAGCAGGAGCAGATATCATGGAGTCTTCCACCGGTTCAAATTTCTAGATGACCACCAGATAGTAGTAGTATCCCCCCCTGTAAACATTATAGTCGAGCACTTTTGCGATAGTTTTAGACCGATTGTAAGCCCTTGTTTGATTGAATGAAGTGATTTTGTGTGCATTTGCTCATGTGCATTGGGGTAGTGTTCTCCCTTTAGACCTCACTCTATTCTTAATTCTCGTCTCTTCTAAACCCTCAGATGCCTCCGAGACGTGACAATGGATTCCCACCGGAGCTCACTCAGTTGATCCAGCAGCAGAATCAATTGATGCAGATGTTAGTCCAGAACCAGCAGAACAACAACAACAACAACCCACCACCACCACCACCACCTGTTGACCACTTAGCCCGTTTCCTTAGGCTGAATCCAGTAGCACCGAGCCAATAGTAGCAGACGATTGGCTCCGCAAGATAGGAAGGGAGTTGACCACTGCAGGATGCATAGATGGTGAGAAAGTGAAGTTTGCCGCTCACCAGCTTGACGGACCCGCGGCAGCATGGTGGGAGAATTTCACAGCCACTTACCCAGTTGACACTATCACATGGGATCAGTTTCAGCAAGCTTTCCGCACTGCCCATGTTTCAGTAGGAGCTATGGCCATGAAGAAGCATGAGTTTCGCAACTTACGCCAAGGAGGAAGGACAGTTGGCCAGTACGTTGACGATTTCAGCAAGTTAGCACATTATGCCCCAGATGACGTTGCTACGGATGCAGCTAAGCAGGAGAAGTTTCTGGAAGGACTGAATGATGAACTAAGCATGCAGTTGATGGTAGCGAGTTTCAATAACTACCAGGAGTTGGTAGATCGTGCCATCATGATTGAAGGGAAACAACAGCAGATTGAGAACCGCAAGAGGAAATATGGACAGGGGAAGTATAACTCTGGAGCCCAGTAGAAGCCCCGTTTGCCCCTAAACCGGGATTTCAGTTTCAGCACACCCATGGAGGAGGTAGCTCGCACAACCATAATGGCCACAAGAATGGTAATGGGAATGGAGGAAGCAACGGCCAGAACCGGACCACCCCATCGACCCCAACCAAGAGAGATCTGAGTCAAGACACTTGTTTCAAGTGTTCCAAGATCGGACATTATGCCAATGAATGTCCCGAAGGCCAGAATGGAAATGGCAATGGAAGCTCTGGGAAGAAGCTGAACCCTTTCAATAGGGGACAGGTGAACCACGTTAATGTGGAGGAGGTTGAAGATCAGCCCGATGCAGTAATCGGTAAGTTTTTGGTTAAGTCATTTACCGCACTCGTTCTTTTCGATACTGGTGCATCGCATTCATACATATCAAGGGGATTTGTGGAAAAGTATAGCCTGCCCACTAGGATTCTTAAAACACCTATGCTAGTAAGCTCGCCAGGAGCAGAGTACATGGCCAGACAAGGATGTTTTCAAGTACCATTAAGTATAGGAAGGCATGTTTTCCCAACAGATTTAATTATTCTGGAATCCCAAGGTCTGGATGTGATTCTTGGTATGGATTGGCTGTCGATGTATGGAGGAAACATCGATTGCGCCAGTAAGACAATTTTGCTTACCACACCAGAAGGAAGAAGGATCAAGTATGTATCCCGGCATGTGCCAAACAGGACACAAGTAAACTGCCTAACAGGAGTTGTGCAAGAAGAAGTACCAGTGGTAAAGGATTTTCCTGATGTATTTCCTGAGGAATTGCCAGGCATGCCACCGGATAGAGACATTGAGTTTTTGATTGAGTTATTGCCAGGTACAGGCCCAATATCGAAGCAACCGTACCGGATGCCAGCAAAGGATTTGGTGGAAATTGAGAATCAGATTAAGGAGTTATTGGATAAAGGTTACATTCGCCCAAGTTCTCCGCCTTGGGGATCACCCGTACTTCTAGTGGAAAAGAAGGATGGATCATTAAGGATGGTTGTAGATTATCGGGGATTGAATGAAGTAACCATCAAGAATAAGTACCCACTGCCAATGATCAACGATCTGTTTGATCGGTTGCAAGGAGCTAAAGTGTTTTCCAAGATCGATTTGCGATCAGGGTACCATCAATTGAAGATTCGGGAGCAGGACATACCTAAGACAGCCTTCACCACGAGATATGGACTGTATGAGTATACCGTTATGTCATTTGGATTGACTAACGCACCTGCCTATTTTATGAACCTGATGAACAAAGTGTTTATGGAGTTTTTGGATAAGTTCGTCGTAGTGTTCATTGATGACATCCTGGTTTATTCAAAGAATGAAGAGGAGCATAAGGAACATTTGCGTTTGGTTTTGGAGAAACTAAGGGAACATCAGTTATACGCCAAATTCAGCAAATGTGAGTTTTGGTTGAAGGAAATTGGATTCCTCGGACACGTTATATCCGGAGAAGGTATAGCAGTTGACCCCACTAAGGTTGAGACCGTAACCGAATGGGAATCACCAACGACAGTTGGAGAGATCCGGAGTTTTCTTGGACTCGCAGGATACTACCGGAGATTCATTGAGAACTTTTCAAAGATTGCAAAGCCTATGACTGAATTGTTGAAGAAGGATACTAAGTTCAAATGGACTGAGGAGTGTGAGGCTAGTTTCCAGGAGTTGAAGAAACGCTTGGTTACCTCACCAGTATTGATCTTGCCAGATCAGACCAAGGATTATGAGGTGTATTGCAACGCTTCACGTCGAGGACTTGGAGCAGTGCTTATGTAGGAAGGAAGAGTTGTTTCATATGCTTCACGACAACTGAAGCCTCATGAGTTGAATTATGCCACGCATGATTTGGAGTTAGTAGCCGTAGTGCATGCATTGAAAACGTGGAGACATTTCCTCATTGGAAATCATTGTGAGGTGTACACGGATCACAAGAGTTTGAAGTACATTTTCACGCAGAAGGAGTTGAACCTCAGACAAAGGAGATGGTTGGAGCTCATCAAGGATTATGACATGAGATTGCATTATCATCCCGGGAAAGCTAATGTAGTAGCTGACGCATTAAGCCGTAAGAGCCATGTCAACACCCTAGTGATGGGAGAAGTACCAAAGGAGTTAGCAGAAAACCTTCGTGAGCTATGTTTGGAAATAGTTCCGAGAGGCTATGTAGCAACATTGGAGATTCAGTCAACATTGATGGATAAAATCAGAGAAGCCCAGAAATCTGACAAGGAGATTGCTGCTATAAAAGAGAAATTGAGCGAAGGAAAAGCAAAGGGATTTCGTGAGGATGAGCACGATACCTTATGGTTTGAGGACCGTGTTTATGTGCCAAATGACCCGGAGATCAGGAAGTTGATTTTGCAAGAGGCACATGATTCACCGTATTCGATTCACCCAGGGAATACCAAGATGTATTTGGATTTTAAGGAAACATTCTGGTGGACCGGAATGAAGAAGGATATTGTAGCATATGTAGCAGTTTGTGACGTATGTCAGAGAGTAAAGGCAGAGCATCAGAAGCCAGCAGGATTGTTACAACCATTGCCGATACCCGAATGGAAGTGGGATAAGATAAGCATGGATTTTATCACAGGACTACCCAGGACAATTCCAGGCTATGACTCGATATGGGTAGTAGTTGATCGTTTGACAAAGGTAGCACATTTCATTCCAGTTAAGACCACTTACACCAGTGCTAAGTTGGCGAAGATATACATGACTAGGATCATTTGTTTGCATGGAGTTCCGAGGAGTATCGTATCAGATAGAGGAACCCAATTTACCTCAAAATTTTGGAATCAGTTGCATGAAACTTTAGGAACCAGACTAGAGTTCAGCACAGCTTTTCACCCACAGACAGATGGACAGACCGAGAGAGTCAATCAGATTTTGGAAGATATGCTGAGAGCTTGTGCACTAGATTATGGATCTAGCTGGGACGATAACTTGCCGTATGCGGAGTTTTCTTATAACAACAGTTACCAAACCAGTTTGAAGATGGCACCTTTCGAAGCTTTATACGGAAGGAGGTGCAGGACACCGTTGTCATGGGACGAAGTTGGAGACCGTCAATTCTTTGGACCGGATTTGATTAAGGAGTCTGAATGGAAAGCTAAGTTGATTTGCGATAGGCTCAAGGTAGCCCAGTCCAGGCAGAAGAGCTACGCAGATTCTAAACGCAAGGAGACAGTTTACGAAACCGGAGACAGAGTTTATCTCTGAGTATCCCCACTTCGAGGAGTTAAGCACTTTGGAGTTAAGGGAAAATTAGCACCGCGTTTCGTTGGACCGTATAAGATCTTGCAACGTATGGGAGAAGTCGCTTATAAGTTGGAATTACCAGATGAGCTGTCAGGAGTTCATGATGTATTCCATGTTTCTCAGCTGAAGAAATGTCATGCCGAGATGGCGGAGGTACCGCTAAGAGATACCGTGCCACTCGAAGCGATTCAGTTGAAGGACGACTTAACGTATGAGGAGAAGCCAGTCAAGATTCTCGATTATGCCAGCAGAGTTACCCGCAGCAAGGTTATCAAGCTTTGCAAAGTTCAGTGGAAGCACCACTCAGAGGATGAAGCCACCTGGGAAAGAGAAGAAGATTTACTCAAGGACCACCCTCACCTATTTTCTAGCCAACCCGAATCTCGAGGGCAAGATTCATCTTAAGGGGGGTAGGTTTGTAACATCCCAAATTTGCAATTTGGAATGTTATACACTAGATCATCATGCATATCATATTTTCATGCATTTTGGTTGATCCTAGAAATTTCACGCAACTCAAGGACCCACGGAGAGAGTTGGAGATTTTGTTATTTTCATATTTAAGTTCTCTCAAATTTTGGAAAAAAAGGATCATTTGATTTATTTATTTCATCTTCAATCATTTTTCCAATATCAAAAAAAATGAGAGAGGGAATAATATGACTTTCCCAAAGTTAGGAAAAATGAAGATCTAATGAATAAATCAAATTTTTAGTTTTGCCGGAGTTTTGTTTGCTTTTTATTTGGATAGGGAAAAATGCGCATTTTCAAAAATTGCATTTTAGGCCCAGAGAAAAGTTCATTTTGTTCGACTCATTTTTAGGAGTCGGGGAAAATTTACTTTAGATTTTTCGGAGTTCGTTTAGATAGTTTTTCTTTTGTTTTTTCTGCGCGCGAAACCGATTTAAAAAGAAAGAGCAGCTCCCACGCGCCAGGCCAGCCGGGCCAAGGCCCAGCCAGCCGCCACCGCCCCCAGCCCCTCGCGCGAAGCCGAGTCCCAGTGGGACTCTAGGCCGCCGCCCCCCCCTTTTTGCCCCTTGGCCAAGTCACACCCCCCCTCCTAGTATATATACTCACCCCCCCCTCTCTTTTCCTCCAC
>NC_041388.1:72871954-72908581 GCF_002162155.2 Triticum dicoccoides
CCGTCGCCTTAAGCCGCCGCCCGGAGCCCCGCCTCCCGAGGTAGCCACGCCGCCTCTTCTTTTCCTCGGCTCGGTTTTTCTTCTAGAAAATTGTTCCGATTCTTCTCTTTTTTCTTCCGGTTTTCTTCCGGCTTTGTTTCAGTTTTCTTCCGAAACCCTAGATCAGTTTTCGTTCTTCTTTCGGATCGTTCGTCTCAACGAACGTGATCACTGATTTTTCTCGGTTAACGACGCCCATTAGTTTAACCGTTCATCTCTTTCTTTTCGTCGGATTTATTCCGCGATCGCGATCTCAGATCCGATCTTCGTTCTAGTCTTTCTTCCCGCTCGTTTATCGGAATCAGGTGATTCAAGCGCCTGGAGTTTCGTTTCGAAACCGCCGTTCCGACTAATCAACTTGAACAAGTTTTTGCCACAATAAAATTTGACCTAGTTTCAACCTGCTAGAACCGAGTTGTTTTCTTCCGTCGTTTGTTTTTCCGTCGTCTGTTTGATTCTTTCTTTCTTTGCAACCGGAGTTCTTAAGTTGAACTTTCTGGTTCGTTCTCTTGTTCAAGTTTTACCTGTGCATTAGATGAGTACTTATTGTGTGCTTGTTGTTTGTCTGCGATAGATCACCCGGATTGCGCCGCTTGTTACTTCGAAACCCTAGGTCTCGCCGATCATCAGCAAGGCAAGTAACACTTTGATCATACCTTTTCTACAACCCAGTTTTATTGCATTAGATCAATCCTCACACATTGCATGATTAGGATCTAATTAAATTGTGGGATGGGAAGTAGATGATGTAGTACCTATCACCTGTATTATTATAAAACCTTTGGGAGTTACTTCTACGTTTGCTTATTATGCCATGCTATGCTAGTAGACGTGGATTGGGTGAGTGATATCCATGACAGATGTGAGTTTGTTAATTTTAATGGTTTACTTAAAGTGGAAACTAAAATACACATCTGGGTGGATTGAGGCACCTGATGTCTATCAGGACTTGCCTGTTTTTATTTTGGACCGCCACCCAGGCTCAAAGGGATCATAAGATCATTCATGCTAGTAAACTTCCGTGTGCAGCCACAAGCCATTATGGGCTCTGGCATAGTTGACTAAGTCGTGCGAACTCTTACGGGTAGACTAGCAGATGTAGGGGAAAGTAGGTGTACCGGTCTACCCACATGTAAGGTGCTAGCGCTTCTGAAAGACTGTGTCTCGGTCATCCGTTTCTCAAACATCTTGTAGTGCGAGAATCCAAACGGAGGCGATCGAGTCTTGTGAGGAAAAGTGCGCAAACCTTTGCAGAGTGTACAAACTAGTCATGATTAGCCGTGTCCCCGGTTATGGACAACTTGAGTATCTAGTACTTGAATATCATGTGAATCTCATCACGTTACTTCTAATTAATGTTGCTGGGTTTTAATTACTTAATTGGGATCGGAATGTTGTCAACCATTCCCGATGTTTAACAACTACCTTGATAGTTAAATAAATTTATTCCTTTGTAGTAGGGAAAAACTGGCTTTACGCAAAACTGTAACCATAGAGCTTTCCACCAGCCATATATGCATATAGTATAGCTGTTTCATTCCATTACTCTCTATGTGTTACATTGCCAGCATATTCCATGTGCTGACCCGTTTTCGGGCTGCAACTTTCATGTTGCAGACTTTTCAGACGACAAGTAAGGTGCTTTTAGGTCGTGGTTCTATACTCAGTGATGCCGTTGGAGTTGATGGACCCATTTATCTTCCGAGTCTTCCGCTGTTATCGTCACTAGATGGCCTTAAGCCATATTTATTGTAATAAGTTCTCTTTGAGACAACGATATAATAAGTGTGTGATTTCCACTCTGCTATAAATCCTTCGATGTACTGTGTGGTGTCAGCATTACTGATCCAAGGATGACACCGGAGCACAGTAGACTTGATCCATTCGGATCAGGTCGCTACAGGGAGATGAACACGACACTCTCGGTGGGTTCGGGAGTAGGGATGACCTGCCCTCGGGCAGGCAGCCTATGCAAAATTTCAGTGGTCAGATATCTGGCCTCTCTCAGCTTCTTGATGTCCTCCTTTGTGATAGAGGAAGGCATCCATCGACCTTGAAGGTTGGATCCGGACATAGTTCAAGGTCCGAAGCGCCTGACCTGAGCTTTGGGTGTTATAACTCGAGGCGGGGGAAGGATTCGATTGAGCACGAGAGGGAAAAAAGGACAGGCCTCGCCATCTTTATAAAAGAGGTGAATATCAAGTGTCCTCCTTGTGGCCGTTTAGGACTTACCTAAGATCTAGGAGTCATACTGATACGTCTCCAACGTATCTATAATTTTTGATTGCTCCATGCTATATTATCTACTGTTTTGGACCATATTGGGCTTTATTTTCCACTTCTATATTATTTTTGGGACTAACCTATTAACCGGAGGCCCAGCCCAGAATTGATATTTTTTGCCTATTTCAGTGTTCCAGAGAAACAGAATATCAAACGGAGTCCAAACGGAATGAAACCTTCGGGAACGTGATTTTCTCATCAGATAAGACCCAGGAGACTTGGACCCTCCGTCAAGAAAGCCACGACGCGGTCATGAGGGTGGAGGGCGCCCCCCCTAGGGCGCGCCCCCTGCCTCGTGGGCCCCTCGAAGCTCCACCAACATACTCCTTCCTCCTATATATACCTACGTACCCCCAAACGATCGAGGACGGAGCCAAAAACCTAAATCCACCGCCGCAACTTTCTGTATCCACGAGATCCCATCTTGGGGCCTATTCCGGAGCTCCGTCGGAAGGGGAATCGATCACGGAGGGCTTCTACATCATCATCCAAGCCCCTCCGATGAAGTGTGATTAGTTTACTTCAGACCTACGGGTCCATATTTAGTAGCTAGATGGCTTCTTCTCTCTTTTTGGATCTCAATACAATGTTCTCCCCCTCTCTCGTGGAGATCTATTCGATGTAATCTTCTTTTTGCAGTGTGTTTGTTGAGACCGATGAATTGTGGGTTTATGATTAGGTCTATCTATGAATAATATTTGAATCTTCTCTGAATTCTTTTATGTATTATTGGTTATCTTTGCAAGTCTCTTCGAATTATCAGTTTGGTTTGGCCTACTAGATTGGTTTTTCTTGCCATGGGAGAAGTGCTTAGCTTTGGGTTCAATCTTGCGGTGTCCTTTCCCAGTGATAGAAGGGGCAGCAAGGCACGTATTGTATTGTTGCCATCGAGGATAACAAGATGGGGTTTTTATCATATTGCATGAAACTATCCCTCTACATCATGTCATCTTGCTTAAGGCGTTACTCTGTTTTTAACTTAATACTCTAGATGCATGCTGGATAGCGGTCGATGAGTGGAGTAATAGTAGTAGATGCAGGCAGGAGTCGGTCTACTTGTCTCGGACGTGATGCCTATATACATGATCATACCTAGATATTCTCATAACTATGCTCAATTCTGTCAATTGCTCAACAGTAATTTGTTCACCCATCGTAGAATACTTATGCTCTTGAGAGAAGCCACTAGTGAAACCTATGGCCCCTGGGTCTCTTTCTCATCATATCAATCTCCATCACTTTATTATTGCTTTGCTTTTACTTTGCCTTTTACTTTTCACTTTGCATCTCTATACCAAAAATATTATTTATCATCTCTATCAGATCTCACTTTCATAAGTGACCGTGAAGGGATTGACAACCCCTAAGCGCGTTGGTTGTGTTGAGCTATTGTTTTGTGTAGGTACGAGGGACTCGCGCGTAGCCTCCTACTAGATTGATACCTTGGTTCTCAAAAACTAAGGGAAATACTTATGCTACTTTGCTGCATCATCCTCTCCTCTTCGAGGAAATCCAATGCAGTGCTCAAGAGGTAGCACATACCAACAGGCACGATTGGATTACCCACGTCCGTATTGATGAGAATCCCGTAATAAGGGGGGCACGATCTCTGCTTTGATGAGACGTGTCAGAAAAACCGCCTTGTAATATGCGCAGCGTTGGTTGAGAAAAAATGGTTCAGATAAAGACCGGGCCATGACGTGATGTCGTGTTGTCAAAACGTGACAACGGATTAGATTTATGGAAATATTATTCTCTCTGCGATGGGGTGTGGAACTTGTTCTGCAGAGCCGGATGCTATCCTTGAGTTCAAAATTTTTTGTGGAGTATTCAGAGGAGGAACCCGCCTTGCAATGCCGAAGACAATACTGCGCGACGGACTCGTCGTCATTGAAGCCTGGTTCAGGGGCTACTGAGGGAATCCTGGATTAGAGGGTCTCCGGACAGCCGGACTATATCCTTTGGCCGGACTGTTGGACTATGAAGATACAAGATTGAAGACTTCGTCCCGTGTCCGGATGGGACTCTACTTGGCGTGGAAGGCAAGCTAGGCAATACGGATATGTATATCTCCTCCCTTGTAACCAACCTTGTGTAACCCTAGCCCCCTCCGGTGTCTATATAAACCGGAGGGTTTAGTCCATACGACAACATACAATCATACCATAGGCTAGCTTCTAGGGTTTAGCCTCTACGATCTCGTGGTAGATCAACTCTTGTAATACTCATATCATCAAGAACAATCAAGCAGGACGTGGGGTATTACCTCCATCAAGAGGGCCTGAACCTGGGTAAAACATCGTGTCCCCTGCTTCATGTTACCATCCGCCTTAGACGCACAGTTCGGGACCCCCTACCCGAGATCCGCCGGTTTTGACACCAACACCGCCGCCGTTAACGGAAATCGTCTCCGCCGTTGCCGCCGTAGCAGGTCCATCGCCGCACTTAGGGTATGGACTTGATCCTTGTGCTAATCTCACTCCGATTCCTAGCACATTGTTTTGCCATGTATCTTGCCACGATTGAGATCACTCTATCCAGCGAAATAACTCCGTAGTTTAGTTGTGGATTGAAAATTTAGGGTTAGGTTTCCGCCGAAATCATCTCGGACCAACCGAGTTGTTGAAATCGGTTCCACCGATTCGGCTAAGGCCATTGCACATGTGATTCTCGATCTGACCGAGAATTGCAAATCGGTGTGACCGAGTTCAATACTTTGTGAAACCCTAGCAGTCTCGGTGCCACCGAACTGTGACTCGGTCTGACCGAGTTCACTAGTTTAGGTTCCAAAAGATGCTTCAGTATCACCGAGTTTTCAAATTGGTAGATCCGAAATGCTTTCTATGGAAAACTAAAACTAAGTTTTTGACTCATTCTTTTGCAAAAAAAACCTCTGTACTTTGTGATGCTCATCCAATCTATCTCATCTATATCTATTCACAGGGTCTGCTATCAGTGTTTGCATCATGTCAGATCAGAGTGACAGTCAGAACAAGTCTGAGGAGCAAGTTAACATGAGTGAGGGCACTAGTCCCTCTAGCAGCTTTGATGAGGGAAGCAGAAGTACACCCAGCAACTTGCCTAAGGCAGCCACCAGGACCAGAAAGAAGAGAACCTCAGATTCTAAGGATGAGGACTATGTGGCTGTTGAGGAAGAGGCCACCTCAAAGAGGAAAGTTTTGAAAAAGGAATATGGCACAGCTGCTGCCACTAAGCCAGGAATGAAGCAAAAGGTTCCTACCAAGAGAGTTCCTATGTCAAAGGCCAGAACGTCCACTCAAGAGACTTTGGGATCTGCACCCAAAGAACAGGTTGTGGTAGAGAAGAAAAGGAAGGAAAGGGTCAAGAAGACCACTGCCAGAGTGCTTGGCAGATCTTCAATAATGAAAGATTTTGAAGAAGAGGAAGAGGATGCAGCACAGCACCCAAAGCTCAAAAGCTCATGGGAGATGCTATAAGGGCAGGGATTTCTCCATCTAAGCCCAAAACTGCTCCTAAGACTGTTGCTCCAGCTCCAGAGCCAAAACCCAAGAGGAGCACCAGGAACATCCCTGCTGAGGAGAAGAACAAGGCCCAGTGCCTCAAGCTGCTGAAGAAGAAGATGATTCTGTTGTTTTGAGGAAGTTGAAGCCCAAGATCCCTGATCACAATGATGCATGCCCAGTTGCAGAGAATACAAAAATTAGGAAGGATTCAGGATTGAGACTATGGAGAGAGTCTGATCCATATGCCACCAGGAGAAGGACTGCTGTGGACTACAGGTTCCATACAAAGGAATAGCAGGACTTCTATGAGACTATTTTATTTGACAAGAAGCCCATAGTGTGTGACATGAGATGGGTTGATTAGAAATTCATTGAGGAAAATGAAGATCACTTCCCTGGTGTATATGACAGCTTCAAGGCATATGGATTCGATGAGTTTGTGGCTCAGAAGCTCACAAAGTGGAATGATGAGCTTATTATGCAATTCTACTCCACAACTCATTTCTACCCATATGGAAGGATTGTCTGGATGTCTGAAGGTACTAGGTACAAGTCAACGGTTGAAGAATGGGCAAAATTGATCAATGCTCCTAAGGAGAATGAAGATGACTTGGATGTCTATGCCAAGAAGAAGAAGGATCACAACACCATGGCACATATGTACAAAGAGATCCCAGATGCTGCTCTTGAGACACACAAGTTTGGATCAGTACATTACCTTCTATCAGGTTTGCCAACCATCAATTGGATCCTCAGGCACACTCTATTGCCAAAATCAGGTGATCACAAGATGATCAGAGGCCATGCAATTAACCTACTTCACATATTTGATGTGCCTCAAAAGTTCAAAGTCATGAGCCTAATTGTGGAAACCATAAAGAGAACAGCTGCAGATCAAAAGAGAAGCTGTGGGTATGCCCCACAGATCTAGGAGCTAATCAACTCCGAGATGGGCACTGGCACATATCTCTTGGACAAGGAACACATGCCCATCTACCCAGACTTTGAGGACAACACTGTGGTGATGGATGAGAATGAACCATCTTCTGTGCAAGCATAAGCAAAGAGGGAGAAGGCAAGGACTGAAAAGGCTGCAAAGATGCCAACCATTGATGAGGCATCTTAGTATCTTCTGAAGAGCAAGCAAGATCAGCTTGGCTACTTGATTGCCTTCACTCTGAGGATTGAGAAGGGATTGGCCACCCTGACTCAAAACCAGGAGAGCTTGGAGAGGATCATGGAGCAGAAGTTCTATGATTTAGATGTGAAGGTCACAGAGATACAGTCAGTTATTGAGCAACTTCAGGATGAAGTGCAGGAGAAGAAGGGCAAGTCTACCACTGATGCTTTTGCTAGAGTGCCCAGAGGGCAGAGATCTGCTGCAGTGCCTGTTACAGACACCAGAGCAACCGCATCTACACCAGCTACAACTTCAGTGCCACCATCTCCAGCACCCACTCCACCAGCTCCATCTACATGAAATGATGCCTTCGTCCTTGGAGTTTTATCTACACCACCACCTGAAGACCAAGCCTGAGAGTCGATCTAGCACTATGCATTTTATGAACTTTTTGGTAACTTGTTGCCAAAGGGGGAGAAAATGTATAGATCATAGGCTTCGAGAGAGAGTGTTTCTTTTTATTCTCTCTTATTGTTTGGTGGTTGAACTTTGTTATTTGCTTGTTTGAGATACTTTATGCTTGTGTGTGATACTTGGATGATCATGTGTTTGATCATATGCTACCTTAATGCTTGTTGGATGACATTATCTATCCCCATATGATCATTCACTTTGCTTGGTGATGAGTGCATGTATTTCATTATTATCATTTTGAGCGCTCCACCAAGATGTATGTGACATGGAAGAGTAACCCATGATCCTAACTCATTGTGCATTTGCAGTCCAAAGCAAATCTTAAACTATGCACAAATTTAGGGGGAGCTCTTGATTTTCACATACTTCTCAAAGCGACAATGTTTATCACTCTTATTATCATTTGTCGAAGCTTTGATCTATATGTTGTCATCAATTACCAAAAAGGGGGAGATTGAAAGTGCAACTATCCCTAGGTGGTTTTGGTAATTCCTAACAACATATAGCTCATTGAGCTAATGCTATTTCAAGATTAATATCTCAGGAAAGCTCAATGATTGGCATGGCATGGATGAGAAAAGTGGACCCCTCAAAATGCTAAGGACAAAAGGATTGGCTCAAGCTCAAAGCTCAAAGCTCAAGACTCTACATTTTCTATTTTAGTGATCCAAGATCACATTGAGTCTATAGGAAAAGCCAATACTATCAAGGAGGGATGAGGTGTTGCTTAATGAGGATCTTGCTCAAAATGCTTAGTGATATGCTCCAAAACCCTCAACTACTTTCTCACATCCACATATGACCTAAACCAAAAGTCAAACTCGGCCCCACCGATTCTTTCTATCCGGCGCCACCGAGTTCAGATGTCATAGCCACTGCCACAAACCCTAGGCAAATCGGTCTCACCGATAGGGATCTCGGTCTCACCGAGATGGGATTGTAATCTCTCTGTTTCCCTTCGTAACGTTTCGGTCCCACTGAGATGAGCAATCGGTCCCACTGAGATTGCAATGTAAACTCTATGTTTTCCTTTTGTAACATTTCGGTCTCACCGAAATGAGCGAATCGGTCCCACCGAGTTTACCTGACTAACTCTCAGGTTAGCTTATTACCAAAATCGGTCTCATCGAGTTTGTGTAATCGGTCTCATCGAGATTACGTTATGCCCTAACCCTAACCATATCGGTCCTACTAAGTTGCATGTCAGTCCCATCGAAACTCCTAACGGTCACTAGCTTTGCTGAATTGGTCCGACCGAGTTTATCAATTCGGTCCCACCGAGACTGGCAAGTTGTGTGTAACTGTTAGATTTTGTGTGGAGGCTATATATACCCCTCCACCTCCTCTTCATGTGTGGACAGAGCCATCAGAACAAACCTACACTTCCAACTTACTTTTTCTGAGAGAGAACCACCTACACTTGTGTTGAGACCAAGATATTCCATTCCTACCATATGAATCTTGATCTCTAGCCTTCCCCAAGTTGCTTTCCACTCAAATCTTCTTTCCACCAAATACATATCCTGTGTGAGAGAGTTGAGTGTTGGGGAGACTATCATTTGAAGCACAAGAGCAAGGAGTTCATCATCACCACACCATTTGTTACTTCTTGGAGAGTGGTGTCTCCTAGATTGGCTAGGTGTCACTTGGGAGCCTCCGACAATATTGTGGAGTTGAACCAAGGAGTTTGTAAGGGCAAGGAGATCGCCTACTTCGTGAAGATCTACCGCTAGTGAGGCAAGTCCTTCGTGGGCGACGGCCATGGTGGGATAGACAAGGTTGCTTCTTCGTGGACCCTTCGTGGGTGGAGCCCTCCGTGGACTCGCGTAGCCGCTACCCTTCGTGGGTTGAAGTTTCCATCAACGTGGATGTACGATAGCACCACCTATCGGAACCACGACAAAAACATATGTGTCTCAAATTACGCTTGAATCCTCCAAACCCTTCCCTTTACATTCTTGCAGGTTGCATGCTTTACTTTCCGCTGCTCATATACTCTTTGCATGCTTCCTTGAATTGTGTTAAGATTGCTTGACTTGTCCAAAGTTGCTAAAATCTGCCAAGAACTAAAATTGGGAAAAGGATAAGTTTTTATTTGGTCAAGTAGTCTAATCACCCCCCCCCCCCTCTAGACATACTTTCGATCCTACACATACCCTCCGATACTACTCATAGATTCATCAAAATAAGCAAACAACACATAGAAAACAGAATCTGTCAAAAACGGAACAGTCTGTAGTAATCTGTATCAAATGTATACTTCTAGAACTCATAAAATTCTCAAATAAATTGGTGGACCTGAGTAATTTTTCTATTAATCATCTGCAAAAATAATCAACTTGATAGCACTCTCCAGTAAAAAATGGTAGCTAATCTCGTGAGCGCTAAAGTTTTTGTTTTTTACAGCAAGATCACAAAGACTTCACCCAAGTCTTCCCAAAGGTTCTACTTGGCACAAACACTAAGTAAAAGCATAAAACCACATCTAAAGAGGG
This sequence comes from Triticum dicoccoides, assembly GCF_002162155.2. NCBI lineage: Eukaryota > Viridiplantae > Streptophyta > Magnoliopsida > Poales > Poaceae > Triticum > Triticum dicoccoides. The sequence goes on from NC_041388.1 coordinate 72,881,851, forward strand.
GCTAGATGAATTATTTATTACTGAACAGAACCAAAAAGCAAAGAACTAAAATAAAATTGGGTTGCCTCCCAACATGCACTATTGTTTAACGCCCCAAGCTAGGCATGATGATTTCAATGATGCTCACATAAAAGATAATAATTGAAACATAAAAAGAGCATCATGAAGAATATGACTAGCACATTTAAGTCTAACCCACTTCCTATGCATAGGGATTTTGTGAACAAACAACTTGTGGGAACAATAATCAACTTGCATAGGAAGGTAAAACAAGCAAATCTTCAAGATTTTCAACACATAGAGAGGAAACTTGATATTATTGCAATTCCTACAAGCATATATTCCTCCCTCATAATAATTTTCAGTAGAATCATGAATGAATTCAACAATATAACCATCACATAAAGCATTATTTTCATGATGCACAAGCATAGAAATTTTACTACTCTCCACATAAGAAAATTTATTCTCATTCGGGATAGTGGGAGTATCATAAGAAACTTGAATACTATAGATTGTTTCCACATTAAAAGAGTAATGTTCAGAAAAAGGGTAATCATAATCATGACAAGTTTTATAAATATAATCATCACTACTTTTTATAGCATAAGTGGCATCACAATAATCATCATAAGTAGAAACTTTGTTCTCATCATAATCAATTGAAACATCTTCCAAAATAGTGGAATCATTACTAAATAAAGTCATGACCTCTCCGAGTCCACTTTCATAATTGTCATAATAAGATTCAACACCCTACAAAATAGTGGGATCATTACTTCCTAAAGTTGACACTCTTCTAAACCCACTTTCATCAATATAAGCATCATAAATAGGAGGCATGCTATCATCATAATAAATTTGCATATCAAAACTTGGGAGGTTAAACATATCATCCTCATCAAACATAGCATCCCCTAGCTTGGGACAAACATTAATTGCAGCAAATACATTCTCAAACATGTCATTCTCATCAAACATAGCATCCCCAAGCTTGGGCCTTTTCATATCATAAGCATAATCACTTTCATCATTAATAGTATGGATAGCACCAATAGTATAGCAATTATCATCATCGCAATGAGTGATAGGAGCAACATCATTTAGGAGCGATACCTCTTTATCTTTACTTCTCCGTCTTTTCTTTTTCTTCTTCACATTAAGTATGGGTTTATCCCTCTTTTTGGAGCTCCTTATTGATGAGATTGGTTGAATAGAAGGCTCCTCCTTGTTACCCGATTCATCATAAGAAATAATAGGAGGGTATTGGGAGATATCTTCCCTTTCACTAGTATTCCCTTCATCTTCTATTTGTTTTCTAGACTTTATGTAATTGGCAATATAAGGATTCTCAATGCAATTCACCACACAATACACATAAATTCCCTCTAGATCAAAATCAAGAAATCTATCAAGATTAAATTTTGGAATACCCTCAGTTATATGTTTCATTTATTCATACCCCAAAATAAGACTAAGCTCTTTATGATGCTCAAGGGTAATCAAGTTATCAATATTTTTGGACATGATTTGATCATGAAACAAATAGCATTGGAGCTTTAAATGACCATGTTCATTGAAAAGTTCACAAGGATGGCGATAAATATTGAATCTTTCAACACAATCATCTGGCCTTTCTTGCAACCATTTAGTTTCCAAATACTTATGCCTCTTGCAAAATCTATCTTCCCTATTTGGTGTGTGCTTGCAAGCTCTATGTATTCAACAAAAGTTGACATGCTTATAAGAGACATTTTCATCATGACTAGTGCAATCATCACTAGTACTATGGATATTCAAAGAGTTCATACTAATAACATTGCAATCATGCTCATCATTCAAAGATTTAGTGCCAAACATTCTAGTGCATTCTTCTTCTAACACTTTGGCACAATTATCGGAATCCTTATTTTCATGAAAGATATTAAAAAGATGAAGCATATGAGCTACCCTCAATTCCAATTTTTTTGTAGTTTTCTTTTATAAACTAAACTAGTGATAAAATAAGAAACAAAAAGATTCGATTGCAAGATCTAAATATATACCTTCAAGCGCTAACCTCCCCGGCAACAACGCCAGAAAAGAGCTTGATGTCTACTACAGAACCTTCTTCTTGTAGACGTTGTTAGGCCTCCAAGTGCAGAGGTTTGTAGGACAGTAGCAAATTTCCCTCAAGTGGATGACCTAAGGTTTATCAATCCATGGGAGGCGTAGGATGAAGATGGTCTCTCTCAAGAAACCCTGCAACCAAATAACAAAGAGTCTTTTGTGTCCCCAACACACCCAATACAATGGTAAATTGTGTGGGTGCACTAGTTCGGCGAAGAGATGGTGATACAAGTGCAATATGGATAGTAGATAATGGTTTTTGTAATCTGAAAATATAAAAACAGCAAGGTAACTAATGATAAAAGTGAGCGTAAACGGTATTGCAATGCTAGGAAACAAGGCCTAGGGTTCATACTTTCACTAGTGCAAGTCCTCTCAACAATAATAACATAACTGGATCATATAACTATCCCTCAACATGCAACGAAGAGTCACTCCAAAGTCACTAATAGTGGAGAACAAACGAAGAGATTATGGTAGGGTACGAAACCACCTCAAAGTTATTCTTTCTGCTCGATCTATTCAAGAGTTCGTATTAGAATAACACCTTAAGACACAAATCAACCAAAACCCTAATGTCACCTAGATACTCCAATGTTACCTCAAGTATCAGTGGGTATGATTATACGATATGCATCACACAATCTCAGATTCATCTATTCAACCAACACAAAGAATTTCAAAGAGTGCCCCAAAGTTTCTACCGGAGAGTCAAGACGAAAACGTGTGCCAACCCCTATGCATAAGTTCACGAGGTCACGGAACCCGCAAGTTGATCACCAAAACATCATAAAGTGGATCACGTGATATCCCATTATCACCACAGATAAGCACATGCAAGACATACATCAAGTCTTCTCAAATCCCTAAAGACTCAATCCGATAAGATAACTTCAAAGGGAAAACTCAATTCATCACAAGAGAGTAGAGGGGGAGAAACATCATAAGATCCAAATATAATAGCAAAGCTCGTGATACATCAAGATCGTGCCGCCTCAAGAACACGAGAGAGAGAGAGAGAGAGAGAGATAGAGAGAGAGATCAAACACATAGCTACTGGTACATACCCTCAGCCCCGAGGGTGAACTACTCCCTCCTCGTCATGGAGAGCGCCGGTATGATGAAGATGGCCACTGGAGAGGGATTCCCCCCTCCGGCAGGGTGCCGGAACAGATCTAGATTGGTTGTTGGTGGCTACGGAGGCTTCCCGCGGTGGAACTCCCGATCTAGGTTTCTTTCTGGAAGTTTGGGGTTATATAAGAGGTGTTGGAGTCGGGAACAAGGCGGGGGGTCTTCGGGCTGTCCACGAGGCAGGGGGGCGCGCCCCCCACCCTCGTGGGCAGCCCGAGAATCTTCCGGCCCAATTCTTTTACTTCATGGCCTTCTTCTGGTCCAAAAATAAGTTCCGTGAAGTTTCAGGTCAATATGACTCCGTTTGGTTTTCCTTTTCTGCGATACTCAAAAACAACGAAAAAACAGAAACTGGCACTAGGCTCTAGGTTAATAGGTTAGTCCCAAAAATCATATAAAATAGCATATAAGTGCATATAAAACATCCAAGGTTGACAATATAATAGCATGGAACAATCAAAAATTATAGATATGTTGGAGACGTATCAGCATGTCAGCTAAGTGGTGTTATTTATTTCAAGTTATCCTTTCATTCTACAGCTATGTGCTTGTGTTGGTACTTGAATATTGGTGAAAATATAGCTAGTTACCTGGGCATGTCAGCTAATCTTATTGCATTTGACTCTTTGACAAAACTAAAACTATCTATTCATGCCCTATGGTGATATCCTTTTTGATCCTATAACTATGTTCATTTTTATTCCCGTGAAAGTAATGAGTAGATGCAATCTAATTTGTGGCACTAACAAATTAGATGCAATCTAATTTGTGGCTCATGTATCCCTTTATTCAATACACAAACAGGCAACAGTACAGCCATACAAAATTCTATGCTTCAGGATAGGTACACTATTTTAAATAATGGGTATGCATGTGAGCTTGTTAAAACAACAAATAGGCATAGATGCTAGTAGATTGTATTCTTGACTGATAAAAAATCTCTTTTATCACAAGAGTGAACAGCCACATATACATACTACAAAACTGCGCATCATTGTTAGCACAAGAGTGGACAGTAAGAAATATTCACAGAAAATTTCAAAGGAGCTTTTGTTGACAGTGTACATCAAATTCATTTATACAACAGACAACCTCCACAATCTGGACCAACAATCCTATCTTGATTTGAGAAGAAATTTCTGAAGGAAAATGAACGAAGCATCAACTATCCCAAAATACTTGACAATGTACATCAAATTCATTCCTATACAACAGATAACCTCCACAACCCGGACCAGCAATCCTATTTTGCTAGTTTTTTGTCTTTCTTTTGCCATCCTGCTCGCTGATCATTTCCGTCAGCGTTACATCACCAAAAACTTTTGTATCATGTGAGCTATTCCCCTCTTTCATATCAGCCTAGCCCCACGTGCAAGATACATGCCAGCAGGCAACGAGTCGAGTACCAGACCACATCCGATGGAGCCAAGTTGAGGAGGATGGTCGTGGACGGAGCGCCGGTGGGTAGCGATGCAACGAGCAGAGGACTTGCACCTCAAGGACGAGCTTTCGGGCTGCCGAGGAATACGGTCGTGGACGGCGGCAGAGAGCAGCGGGGAGGTCGTGCCGGCCGCAGCGAGCGAGCCGGAGAAGCGAGCGGAGGAATTGGGAAGCGCCTCAAGGGTAAGCTGTCGGGATGCCGAGGAACATTGTCGTCAACGGCGGCGGAAAGCAGCGGGACCGGCGGCGGCTGCTGAGGCGAGCGAGCCCGAGAAGGAGAGGAGATTTGGGATTTGGTAACGGGGCTAGGGAACAAGAATCATGAGTGGAAACAGAGAGGATAATGGAGAGGGTCTCCCGCAACTGGCGTTGAGATTCCGATCGCCTGGTGTCGCCCACTGGATAGGGTCTCACAATCCGTTGCGTACGACCCGGGTCTTATATGATTTTCTTCCTTCTAGACTACCACGGGTGGTCACTGAAGGATTTTAATGAGATCTTAAACTCGGCTAAAAAAGGAAGGAGGAGCCCATCACCCCATCGTCTGAATGCAAGCCTTCTTGGGTGTGCTGATGCAATGCTCTCTAGAAGACATGGGGTATGAAGGTGGTATATACACTTGCTTTAGAGGTGATTTGAAGGAAAGGTTGGATCAAGTGGTATGTAATGAAGAATGGAGCTACAAGTTCCAATTGGCTGGCATCCAAACTTTGGAACTTCGCAAGAATGAACACCGGCCGATTTGCTGACACTGGATGTCGCAGGTTTGAGGCAAGATGGTTGAGTGAGGCGGTGGAGGATATTGTGAAGACTGCATGGGTGAAAGCTAGGCATCATGGCCTCTTCCCTACTACCAAGGAGAAGTTTTATCTTGTCCATAAAGAACTTCATGTCAAGGACTGGAAAACATTGAAGGGCTGAGAGCTCGGCTACGCAAAGCACAAGAAGATCTAGAAAGGATGATGGGCAGCCTAGCTCGGATGACTCTCACATGAAGCAAAAATAACTTGATGTGTTGATGAGTGTATTTTTGCACTCATTTGTGCATGTGCTTAAGCCGGATAATCTCAGATTTTGTGAGAGAATTGCTTTGATACGATCACTAATGACTAAAAAAATGAAAGATCATAAATCCCTTTGTCTTTTTTGTTCCTTGCAGGGATGGGGGATTCTTGTGAAATCTGTACGAATAGAGGAACTTTCATGTGTTTTACATCAAGGGCACTGAAAAGTGTCGAGGAATGGCTCGCTAAATGAATCAGTATATATTTTCTCGCTAATAGCATGCCATAGCGCGATATAACATATGCCAGTAGCGAACTTTAAGGCCGATGTTATTTTGCTATAGCATGTTTTTTTTTTCATTGTTCAAAGTGAAAATTCCTACAGGAATCTTTATTCAAGTTTCGTTTGATTGTTTTTAGCTTTTTTAGGGGACTTTGTTCATTTTTACTGGATACGAAGTTTTCTTTGAAATTCCTGTGAACCGAAACCGGCCCTCCCAACGGGCCATTCGCGAGTCACCCAGCCCACCCGCCACGTGCCCTGGCCGCCTGTCGAACCCCGCAACGGCTATATCGCGCGCCTCCTCTCTGATAAGTGGGCCTAGCGAATCTATGTAGCCTCTCGCTTTCCTTTCCTACATGACCGCCCTTGACTTTTAAACGCCAGACTCCGCACCCAAACCCGCACAGACCGAAGCAAGGTGAAGCAATCAAGCAAATCGACCAGCACATGGCGGCCATGGCCATGAACCCCACCTCGCCGGCCCCATCCGCGAAGCTGCGGACGCCTCCGTACCACCACCCCTCCCCCGCGGCGGAGGAGGAGCCCATGGCGACGCCGCCGCCGAAACCGACGGGCCAGAAGCCGCCCATGCCGTCGCCGCTGCAGCTTTCCGGCGGGTACTCGCTCCACGAGCTGCTCCTGCTCTCCCCGTCCCCGACCTCCCGCCACACCCGCTCGGGCCAGCGGGCCGCGGCCGGGGGAGGCGTGGATTCGAGCCTGGAGATGGCGGGGACGCCTCCCAGGCGGCGGCGCGCGACGCCCGCGGGGGCCTCGCCGAGGAACGCGAGGCGGGCGAGGCGGAGGCTGGAGAAGGAGGCCGACCCGGAGGAGGAAGCCGTCAGGAAGGCGCGCCGGAGGAGGTCTTCCAGGGTGGCGTCCAAGGTCGCGACCGCGGTGGCCGTGGACAAGGCGGTGGCGGCGGCGGCGCCCGCCCCAGGGAAGGAGGACGACATGAGCTTGGCCTTGGTCCCTGCTCCTGCCGATGCCACTCCTGGTGAGCATTGCTAGATTTCTGGTTGAAGAAAGCATTGCTAGATCCGAATGCTCACTTCCTAGTAGTAACTGCCGTTGTTGTTTCAGTCACAGAAACTGACGCTCTGGAGCAGTCCGGGTGGGAAAGTCTCTGGGAAAGGGTCGTCGAGCTGGTGATGTGGAAGGACGTGGCGAAATCAGCACTCTGGTTCGGGCTGGGATCCATGTTCTTCTTATCTTGCTCCTTTCCAAGAGAGATCACTTTCAGGTATGCATGATCTGCTACTGCTTTTCCTCAAATTTCTACTTTGCTCTATGTTTCTTCCTGTGCTAATCTCGTATGAGTTTTGGGTGACCATCTGTACAGCCCAATTTCTGTATTTTGTCAGCTGGGCGTTATGATTTTGGGTCTAGCCTTCTTTAAGGATTCTGTGCCACAGAGGTATGAAGTACTATGAGCCAATGATCAATTTTGTTCTTTGTGCCACAGAATAAGTCGTTACTCTGTTTGAACCGAGCAGCTAATTTCAGTTAGCATTTGTAGCAGGCATCCGGTGAGGGAAAGGAACTTCCAATTGACTGAAAAAGATGTGCTTCGTGCTGCCGGAGCTGTGCTGCCGATTGCTAACTCCATCATATCCACGGCACAAGTGATCTTCTCAGGCAACCCATCGATGACTCTCAAAGTAAGCATTAAATTGTATTAGTGACTGGATCGTTCTGGCTGAAGCATAATTCTTTCCCTGAGTAATTTATAAATCTTTGTCTCTTTGATATCTGAATCTTAGGTATTGCCTGTTCTTCTGTTCGGTGCAAAATATGGTAGTCTGGTTACGGTATGGAGGCTTCTAGCCACAGGTACAAGACATAAAGTACTATCAGAACAATCTTAGCATGACTGCGGTCCTATATCATTTTCTTATTCACGAAATTTTGCAGGTTTCTTCACCAGTTTTACACTCCCAAAGCTTTATATCTGTTATTCAACACAAATTCATATGATAGGTATAGTTACCAGTCCATACTCTTGAGATTACCTTATTTGTTAAACATGGCTACTGTTAACCCAAATTCATAGCATAACACTAACACCGATGTGTACCCTGTTTACCCCAGCTGAAAATTTGATAGACCGGGCTCTAGAAGCATGGAAGTCTTGCCCCCGCAAGAAATTCGTTGCGGGCACGGCAGTGACAGTGTGCTGGAATTTGTTTAGTGTTAAGACTCGCTTCCTGGCAGGTACAGTTGGGATGACTTTTTTTTTTGGTGGCAATCTTGCAGATTCAATTCCAATGCAGTGCTGATGAAAATATGATATATTTATTAGAAAATGATGAGAAGTTTACCATATGATCCTTGATTTGCATCATGGAAAGGGTTGTGTAAATTCTGACACCTGTATGGTGTCATTTTCTCCACCAAAAGAATCTAGACAGAAATGGCCTCAAATGTTTCAGGAAACTAAAACCCAAATCAATTTTCAATATTGGCCTCAAAGGTAGTGCGTTAAGCTAAGTGTTAACATCTCATGTGCGAGCTTTAGACACTTGGTGCATGAAAAAACATTCCTTTTCTTATGATTCCGGTTGAATTCAAATTCAATGTGAAAAAGTGTTCATGACTTCATAGCATGACTGTGGCAAATTCATATTATTAACATGAAAGTGCATCTTTTTTTGGCAGCCTTCATTTCAGTAGTGATACTGCGGTACAATCATCAGACCGCAGGGCTGGTGTGATCCCGGAAGTTAAATGTTGTCAAGATGATCAAGAGCACTAGAACAGCAAATGGAGGTACAACCATACAAGAGTGAAGTTGCATTTGCCGCAGGAATGCTTTTGATGTGTACAAAGAAATTCTTTATTTATTTACAATAATCATTTCTTCCACATCTAGTGGTTGTACCAACTAACTGCAATATCTGTAGCAACGAACTAGCAGCAGTAGACATGAGGCATGTTGCAGGATCAGTAGTCCCATCGTATTGTTCTCCGCTCCTGCAATTTTATAATCCATTTCGGTGAATGTTGACAAAAGCTAATTCTTCTTATTGTGCTATTAATCTCAATTGAAACAAGGTTTTATCCAATGGCACGGTTAAAAACAAGTTGCTATATCAGTCAAGTCCACCGGACAGGGAACCTAGTACAGTGAAATTCGCTGTCATCATCCCTATCATCCAACGATTCATCTTTGCTACCAGATCACGGAAAAATAGAACACTTATAAGGGTGTATTATCACATAAAAAAATTCACAGAACCAAGAGGAGGAATGTTGTTACATCTTTTGTCGATTCTAATTCAACACCAGAATGTAAGACGTTTTGGCAGTTTAAATTCTAATTTTACACCAGAATCCACCACAATTCGAAAGTCGTCAACCTCCGCCGGCGAGGATGGGGATGAGTGCATGGCAAGATGGAAGTTCTCTCAGAAAGTACTTCATAGCAGAAGCAGTCGACCATAGTTTTTCTGCACTGTCGAAATACAATGTCCCAGGAAGATCGTAGCTGGAGAGTCAGTGATGAGAAGTGTGTATATGAGCTCTCAACAATCTTTTAGGGGCACATACAATTCGGTTCTCTAATTCAAAGGTGTCATACTTCACCATAACCTCCGTTTGTGAGGAAAGAAAAAAAATTATACGGAGATGCTAAAAATCAGTCGACTGAGACTTCGCGAAGTCTGAGCGATGTTTGTCGCTTCAAGATTCACGTTTGTATAGTGTCTTGTATCAATTCGGCCTGTTAAGACGCGACCAGCCCAGTTCCTTTTTGTTTTTTTGCCGCAAAAGGCTACGCGCGGCTGGCCAGCGGCTGGATGGCCTTTTCCGTTGTTTTGCTTTTGTCTACCACAAGAAGGAAACTTGCTAGCGCAGCCCACTCTCGTATATACATGTACTTTATTTTTTTTCCTTTTCTATTTTAGTGTATATAATCATCAATTTGTTTTTATTAAAATGGTTTACTTGTAATTTCTTTTTATCTTTTGGCAATACGGAACATCTAAATTTTGTAGAACAGACCTTTTTTACATGCATGAAGAATTTTACGCTCGCTTATTGATGTCTTCTGGACATGGATTTTTTGTTTATTTGTATGTTGCCTATTCTTTTTTGTACATGGATTTTTTTGTTTGTTTGTATGTTACCTGTTCTTTTTTGTAAAAAAAAAAATTTGTTTCATTCATGTATTACCCAGCAATATATTTTCGTAATGTTGATATGCCCTATTTTTCGTACGTCAGGTTGACAGAAAAACTTTTGCCTTTTCTTTTTATTTGTCACAAAAACTCTTATTCCCCTTGCGTACAACTAGAATTATCGGAATCCATGCAACTACGAGGGTGCAACACATATGCAATTGCCTACATCCAAAACTACGTGCAGCTCAAGGAGTAAAACGTGTCCGCAACTATGACGAGACTTGTTTGGCGATGAGATCGAAACACGCATAATATGGGGAATTTTATTATTTAACTTTATTTTATTTTATAGTTTTTTTACTTTCTTTTTCCCATCCACATGGAAGTCGACATCCAGTGGGATATTGAAAAAAAAATTGTTTTTCATGCAATTTGCCCCGTCGATGAGGTGTTTCTTTCTTTCTTTTTATTGCTCTTTTCAAACATTTTTCTTGCTACCTTTTTTATTCATTTTTTATTAAATAAATGTTTCACTTTTGAAAATTGGAAATGTCGCCATCTGGTTGCACAATCGGCCCCGACTATTGCTACATGTCTTCAACATGATCGTAACTCAGTGGTGTTTTTGTTGGGGAGGGAGTAGCTAGCAAGGGTCACCCCTAAGTACAGCCGCACATCTTCAACGCGATTGTAACTCTTTGGTGTTTTATTGGAAGATGTGGTAGTTGCATGTCTATCACTAGGCACACAACTCCAAGTGCCGCCAACTACAACTCTATGATGTTCCATCGGGAGGACAGTTGCATGCTTGGAACTAGCATGCAATTGCAAGTGTCTTGTCTTGTCCTGACTGCAACTGCAAGTCTTCAACGCAATTGCAACTTTTTATTGTTTTGTCGGGAAGAGACAATTGCATGTCTGATACTAGCCATGCAACTGCAAGTATCGCCCCGTAATGCAACCATGTGTTGTTTTGTCAGGGGGGCGACTGCAACTACAAGTCTTCAACACAATTTGCAACTTTGTATTGTTTTTTGGGAAGGGACAATAGCATGTCTGATACTAGCCATGCAACTGCAAGTATCGCCCTATAATGCAACTATGTGTTGTTTTGTCGGGGGGTGCATGCATACTGATTTGTCGTGCCCGGGTTGCAAGTGCATGTATTCAAACACAACTGCAACTCTATGGTGTTTTGTCGAGAGGACAACTGCATGTGTATCACTAGTCATGCAATTGGAAGTGTCTCGTCCCAACTGCAACTGCAAGTCTTCAACGCAATTGCAACTCTGTATTGTTTTGTCGGGGAGGGACAATTGCATGTCTGATACTAGCCATGCAACTGCAAGTATTGCCTCGTAATGCAACTATGTGTTATTCTGTGTGTGGGTGGGGTGAGTGTGGAGTTGCATGTATGCAACCAGGCACGCAACTCTGATTGTCGTGCCCCATCTGCAACTGCATGTCTTGTAACCCGACCGCAAGTGGAATTTTTTGTTCTTTTGGAGGGGAAGGGCCAGTTGCAAGTCCGACAATAGCCCCGCAACTGCAAGCGCCGCACCCGACCGCAACTGCATGTCCCCCATCATGGTTGCAACTGGACGTTTGTATTGACAGAGGGGTGGGCCAGTTGCATGTCCGACTCTAGGCATGCAACTGCAAGTGTCGCAGCCGACCGCAACTGGATTTTTTTTGTTCTGTCAGAGGGGGCGCCGGTAGAGGGGGCGAACCAGTTGCAAGCCCAATAACATCCTCGCAACTGCAAGCGCCGCACCCGACCGAGACTGCATGTCCCCCAACGTGGTTGCAACTAGACCTTTGTTTTGTCGGTGGGGGAGGCGGGAGAGGGGGTGGGCCAATTGCATATCCGAAACTACGGTGTTTTGTCAGGAGGGGCAGTTGCATGTTTGTCACTAGGCATGCAACTGTAAGTGTTGCCCCGACTACAACTTTGTGTCCGTTTTGTCACGGGAAGGGGGCAAATGCAAATGCAACAATTTTTCATGTTTTAATTTTTTTATCCTTTCTCTTTGCTAGTTGTACGATTCTTACTACATTTTTATTTTTAATTTATATTAAACAGTAAGTTTTCTAAAAATTTGAAATATTGCCATGTGGTTGCACAATCATCCTCGACTGTAACTTCATGTGTTCAACTCAACTGAAATTTAGTGATGTTTTTTCTTCTTTTATCTTTTATTTTATACTGTTTTCTAAAATTTTGATACTGCAAACGTGCAACCTAGCGCGTGTAGCCGCATACTTCACACCGCATGCAACCGCAAGCGACATAAGCACACTACTAGAAGGCACACGTGGGGGTGTGGGCGGAGGGTGCTCGGTAGGCGTCTTTTATTATTTTTGTCTTCATTTTATTTGTTTTTATCCATTGCTTGTGTACTCATCAAATTTATTATTTTCGTCAATATATTTTCTTGTGTTTGAATCCTTGTATTTTCCTCGAATGAAAAATGACAATAAGTTGCATGCCCATCTAGAAAAAAACTACAAGCACCATACTACATATACAAGTTCTGACAAAAACAAATGGAACGATTTGAACACAAAAAAAGTTGCCTCACTTGTTGAGGACTTGAGGTTGTAGTTTTTTATTTATAATTGTTAAGGTTGTAGCTGCATAGCGAAACACACATATATGTGTGTCGTATAGCCCAAGCACAAGGAAGAGGGAAAAATCTGGCAACAAAGCAACGTTCACAGTGGAAAAGGTGACAAAAGCCCACTAGAAATACAAAGGCAGCCCGTAACGTCAAAAACAGACAAACAGTTCTAGGAATAAAACAAGCCTGGTTTGTCCACATGCTGATGTCATCAGTCGACTTAGACTTCGCGAAGTCTAAGTCGACTGAGACCTAGACAGACTCAATATTATAATGACCGATGCAAGACTAACAAAACTGACAACAGGAAATAGGCTATGAAAACTGTCAAAACATGGAAGTGTAGTTAACTCAAATTTAAGTTATAGGTTTATTCATATTCTAACATAAGTGATAAGCTCTTTCGGCTTTGGACACAAGGGCATCTCTAACCAAACCCTGAAAATTTAACTCTTGAAGAGATTACATTTTGAGCTGTTAAGCCTAGGTAACTGATCCCTCAAATGATTAACTCCTCAAACTTGTCAGGATAATCCGAAGCACACATTGATCCGTACAGGAAAATCACACAAGCACGAGCACGGCACCGAGATTATATACCAAGGTTCACTATCATAGCTAATCACAGGGCATGATTACGAGCGCACCTCTTCATGTACAAAATCACACGATGCAGATCGACGATAAGACTTTTGAGACCACCAGACGGTGTGCCAACCACTTGTCATGCACCCGTCCGGCCAGCCCTGCCACGGGCGCCTGAACCGTCCCTTTCGTGATCTTTGTCTTGGCCTACAACTTATGTCTAGTCTATTAGGCTACACCCAGTGCCTATCAATAATAAGCCCGGGTTACGCATGCCCGACTCAAACACGTAACCCACTGGTAATTACAAGTCGAACTGTAGCCCAACTCGAAAACATAATATTCGACAAATATTTCAACAAATATTTTGAGTAGTTATGCCTCAAACTTTGTCCCTCTAACTCAAATTTGAGCAGCCGCATCTACTTATGAATAAAAGATTCCCTCCGCCTCCCCTCCTCTTCCCGCCCACGGCTCCGCTCCTCTTCCTGCCTCCGCTGCCGCATGGTGCCAAACACACCGATTGTAGCAAGAATGGAACCGCCGCCCCCCTCAGCACCATGGAATAGCTATGGAAATGTTGATCTTGGGGATCATGAGAAATGTTGGTCTCGAAGACCATGAGAGTTTTGGTATGATCTCGGCGTGATCAAGAGAATATGGTTATCATCTTGGTAGGATCATCAGAAACACTTAAAATGTTATACCCATATATTTGTATGCTTTATCTTCATATTACTTACTAGATAAAGTCTGTTAAAATTGCTCTGCCATGATAGCTAGAATGGTTATGATAATGTGATGTGCCACGGTTTTCTTTGCTTAGTGATATATGTGTTGGGGACGTAGTAATTTCAAAATTTTCCTACGCACACGCAAGATCATGGTGATGCATAGCAACGAGAGGGGAGAGTGTGATCTATGTACCCTTGTAGACCGACAGCGGAAGCGTTAGCACAACGCGGTTGATGTAGTGTACGTCTTCACGGCCCGACCGATCAAGCACCGAAACTACGGCACCTCCGAGTTTTAGCACACGTTCAGCTCGATGACGATCCCCGGACTCCGATCCAGCAAAGTGTCAGGGTAGAGTTCCGTCAGCACGACGGCGTGGTGACGATCTTGATGTACTACCGTCGCAGGGCTTCGCCTAAGCACCGCTACAATATTATCGAGGATTATGGTGGAACGGGGCACCGCACACGGCTAAGAATATGATCACATGGATCAACTTATGTGTCTAGGGGTGCCCCCTGCCCCCGTATATAAAGGAGCAAGGGGAGGAGGCCGGCTGGCCCCAATTGGCGCGCCAGGAGGAGTCCTCCTCCTAGTAGGAGTAGGACTCCTACTAGGAGGGGGAAGGAAGTGGGGAGGGAGAAGGAAAGGGGGGCACCCCCCTTCCTCTCCTAGTCCAATTCGGACCAGGGGGGAGGAGGCGCGTGGCCCACCCTGGTTGCCCCTCTCTCTCCACTAAGGCCCATATGGCCCATTACTTCTCCCGGTAGGGTTCCGGTAACCCTCCGGCTCTCCGGTTTTCTCCGAAATCACCCGGAACACTTCCGGTGTCCGAATATAGCCGTCTAATATATCAATCTTTATGTCTCGACCACTTCGAGACTCCTCGTTATGTCCGTGATCACATCCGGGACTCCGAACTAACTTCGGTACATCAAAACTCATAAACTCATAATATAAATGTCATCGAAACCTTAAGCGTGCGGACCCTACGGGTTCGAGAACAATGTAGACATGACCGAGACACGTCTCCGGTCAATAACCAATAGCGGAACCTGGATGCTCATATTGGCTCCTACATATTCTACGAAGATCTTTATTGGTCAGACCGCATAACAACATACGTTGTTCCCTTTATCATCGGTATTTTACTTGCCCGAGATTCGATCGTCGATATCTCAATACCTAGTTCAATCTCGTTACCGGCAAGTCTCTTTACTCGTTTCGTAATACATCATCTCGCAACTAACTCATTAGTTGAAATGTTTGCAAGGCTTATGTGATGTGCATTACCGAGAGGGCCCAGAGATACCTCTTCGACAATCGGAGTGACAAATCCTAATCTCGAAATATGCCAACCCAACATGTACCTTTGGAGACACCTGTAGAGCTCCTTTATAATCACCCAGTTACGTTGTGATGTTTGGTAGCACACAAAGTGTTCCTCCGGCAAACGGGAGTTGCATAATCTCATAGTCATAGGAACATGTATAAGTCATGAAGAAAGCAATAGCAACATACTAAACGATCGGGTGCTAAGCTAATGGAATGGGTCATGTCAATCACATCATTCTCCTAATAATGTGATCCCGTTAATCAAATGACAACACATGTCTATGGTTAGGAAACATAACCAACTTTGATTAATGAGCTAGTCAAGTAGAGGCATACTAGTGACGTTTAGTTTGTCTATGTATTCACACAAGTATTATGTTTCCGGATAATACAATTCTAGCATGAATAATTAACATTTATCATGATATAAGGAAATAAAATAATAACATTATTATTGCCTCTAGGGCATATTTCCTTCAGTCTCCCACTTGCACTAGAGTCAATAATTTAGATTACACAGTAATGATTCTAACACCCATGGAGCTTTGGTGCTGATCATGTTTTGCTCGTGGAAGAGGCTTAGTCAACGGGTCTGCTACATTCAGATCCGTATGTATCTTGCAAATCTCTATGTCTCCCACCTGGACTAGATCCCGGATGGAATTGAAGCGTCTCTTGATGTGCTTGGTTCTCTTGTGAAATCTAGATTCCTTTGCCAAGGCAATAGCACCAGTATTGTCACAAAAGATTTTCATTGGACCCGATGCACTAGGTATGACTCCTAGATCGGATATGAACTCCTTCATCCAGACTCCTTCATTTTGCTGCTTCCGAAGCAGCTATGTACTCCGCTTCACATGTAGATCCCGCCACAACGCTTTGTTTAGAACTGACCAACTGACAGCTCCACCGTTTAATGTAAACACGTATCCGGTTTGCGATTTAGAATCGTCCGGATCAGTGTCAAAGCTTGCATCAATGTAACCATTTACGATGAGCTCTTTGTCACCTCTATATATGAGAAACATATCCTTAGTCATTTTCAGGTATTTCAGGATGTTCTTGACCGCTGTTCAGTGATCCACTCCTGGATTACTGTGGTACCTGCCTGCTAGACTTATAGCAAGACACACATCAGGTCTGGTACACAGCATTGCATACATGATAGAGCCTATGGCTGAAGCATAGGGAACATCTTTCATTTTCTCTCTATCTTCTGCATTGGTCGGGCATTGAGTCTTACTCAATTTCACACCTTGTAACACAGGCAAGAATCCTTTCTTTGATTGATCCATTTTGAACTTTTTCAAAACTTTGTCAAGGTATGTGCTTTGTGAAAGTCCAATTAAGCGTCTTGATCTGTCTCTATAGATCTTAATGCCCAATATGTAAGCAGCTTCACCGAGGTCTTTCATTGAAAAACTCTTATTCAAGTATCCCTCTATCCAGAAATTCTATATCATTTCCGATTAGTAATATGTCATCTACATATAATATCAGAAATGCTACAGAGCTCCCACTCACTTTCTTGTAAATACAGGCTTCTTCAAAAGTCTGTACAAAACCAAATGCTTTGATCACACTATCAAAGCGTTTATTCCAACTCCGAGAGGCTTGCACCAGTCCATAAATGGATCGCTGGAGCTTGCACACTTTGTTAGCTCCTTTTGGATCGACAAAACCTTCCGGTTGCATCATATACAACTCTTCTTGCAGAAATCCATTCAGGAATGCAGTTTTGACATCCATCTGCCAAATTTCATAATCATAAAATGCGGCAATTGCTAACATGATTCGGACAGACTTAAGCATCGCTACGGGTGAGAAGGTCTCATCGTAGTCAATCCCTTGAACTTGTCGAAAACCTTTTGCGACAAGTCGAGCTTTGTAGACAGTAACATTACCATCAGCGTCAGTCTTCTTCTTAAAGATCCATTTATTCTCAATTGCTTGCCGATCATTGGGCAAGTCAACCAAAGTCCATACTTTGTTCTCATACATGGATCCCATCTCAGATTTCATGGCTTCAAGCCATTTTGCGGAATCTAGGCTCACCATCGCTTCTCCATAGTTCGTAGGTTCATCATGATCTAGTAGCATGACTTCCAGAACAGGATTACTGTACCACTCTGGTGCGGATCTTACTCTGGTTGATCTACGAGGTTCAGTAGTATCTTGTTCTGAAGCTTCATGATCATCATCATTAGCTTCCTCACTAATTGGTGTAGGTGTCACAGAAACTGGTTTCTGTGATGTACTACTTTTTAATAATGGAGCAGGTACAGTTACCTCATCAAGTTCTACTTTCCTCCCACTCACTTCTTTCGAGAGAAACTCCTTCTTTAGAAAGTTTCCGAATTTAGTAACAAAAGTTTTTCCTCGGATCTGTGATAGAAAGTGTAGCCAATAGTTTCCTTTGGATATCCTATGAAGACACATTTCTCCGATTTGGATTTGAGCTTATCAGGTTGAAGCTTTTTCACATAAGCATCGCAACCCCAAACTTTCAGAAACGACAACTTTGGTTTCTTGCCAAACCATAGTTCATAAGGCGTCATCTCAACGGATTTTGATAGTGCCCTATTTAACGTGAATGCGGCCGTCTCTAGAGCATAACCCCAAAATGATAGTGGTAAATCAGTAAGAGACATCATAGATCGCACCATATCTAGTAAAGTACGATTACGACGTTCGGACACACCATTACGCTGTGGTGTTCCGGGTGGCGTGAGTTGCGAAACTATTCCGCATTGTTTCAAATGTACACCAAACTCGTAACTCAAATATTCTCCTCCACGATCAGATCGCGGGAATTTTATTTTCTTGTTATGATGATTTTCAACTTCACTCTGAAATTCTTTGAACTTTTCAAATGTTTCAGACTTATGTTTCATTAAGTAGATATACCCATATCTGCTTAAATCATCTATGAAGGTGAGAAAATAACGATATCCGCCACGAGCCTCAACATTCATTGGACCACATACATCTGTATGTATGATTTCTAACAAATTTGTTGCTCTCTCCATAGTACCGGAGAACGGTGTTTTTGTCATCTTACCCATAAGGCACGGTTCGTAAGTACCAAGTGATTCATAATCAAGTGGTTCGAAAAGTCCATCAGTATGGAGTTTCTTCATGCGCTTTACACCGATATGACCCAAACGGCAGTGCCACAAATAAGTTGCACTATCATTATCAACTCTACATCTTTTGGTTTCAACATTATGAATATGTGTGTCACTACTATTGAGATTTAATAAGAATAGACCACTCTTTAAGGGTGCATGACTATAAAAGATATTACTCATATAAATAGAACAACCATTATTCTCTGATATAAATGAATAACCGTCTCGCATCAAACAAGATCCAGATATAATGTTCATGCTTAACGTTGGCACCAAATAACAATTATTTAGGTCTAATACTAATCCCGAAGGTAGATGTAGAGGTAGCGTGCCGACCGCGATCACATCGACTTTGGAACCATTTCCCACGCGCATCGTCACCTCGTCCTTAGCCAATCTTCGCTTAATATGTAGTCCCTGTTTTGAGTTGCAAATGTTAACAACAGAACCAGTATCAAATACCCAGGTGCTACTGCGAGCATTAGTAAGGTACACATCAATAACATGTATATCACATATACCTTTGTTCACCTTGCCATCCTTCTTATCCGCCAAATACTTGGGGCAGTTCCGCTTCTAGTGACCAGTCTGCTTGCAGTAGAAGCACTCAGTTTCAGGCTTAGGTCCAGATTTGGGTTTCTTCTCTTGAGTAGCAACTTGCTTGCTGTTCTTTTTGAAGTTCCCCTTCTTCTTCCCTTTGCCCTTTTTCTTGAAACTAGTGGTCTTATTGACCATCAACACTTGATGCTCCTTCTTGATTTCTACCTCCGCAGCTTTCAGCATTGCGAAGAGCTCGGGAATAGTCTTATTCATCCCTTGCATATTATAGTTCATCACGAAGCTCTTGTAGCTTGGTGGTAGTGATTGGAGAATTCTGTCAATGACGCAATCATCTGGAAGATTAACTCCCAATTGAATCAAGTGATTATTATACCCAGACATTTTGAGTATATGCTCACTGACAGAACTGTTCTCCTCCATCTTGCAGCTATAGAACTTATTGGAGACTTCATATCTCTCAATCCGGGCATTTGCTTGAAATATTAACTTCAACTCCTGGAACATCTCATATGCTCCATGATGTTCAAAGCGTCGTTGAAGTCCCGATTCTAAGCCGTAAAGCATGGCACACTGAACTATCGATTAGTCATCAGCTTTGCTCTGTCAGACGTTCATAACATCTGGTGTTGCTCCAGCAGCAGGCCTGGCACCCAGCGGTGCTTCCAGGACGTAATTCTTCTGTGCAGCAATGAGGATAATCCTCAAGTTACGGACCCAGTCCGTGTAATTGCTACCATCATCTTTCAACTTTGCTTTCTCAAGGAACGCATTAAAATTCAACGGAATAACAACACGGGCCATCTATCTACAATCAAACATAAACAAGCAAGATACTATCAGGTACTAAGTTTATGATAAATTTAGGTTCAATTAATCATATTACTAAAGAACTCTCACTTAGATAGACATCCCTCTAATCCTCTAAGTGATTACATGATCCAAATCAACTAAACCATGTCCGATCATCACGTGAGATGGAGTAGTTTCATTGGTGAACATCGCTATGTTGATCATATCTACTATATGATTCACGCTCGACCTTTCGGTCTCCGTGTTCCGAGGCCATATTTGTATATGCTTGGCTCGTCAAGTATAACCTGAGTATTCTGCGTGTGCAATTGTTTTGCACCCGTTGTATTTGAACGTAGAGCCTATCACACCCGATCATCACGTGGTGTCTCAGCACGAAGAACTTTCGCAACGGTGCATACTCAGGGAGAACACTTCTTGATAATTAGTGATAGATCATCTTAAAATGCTACCATCAATCAAAGCAAGATAAGATGCATAAAAGATAAACATCACATGCAATCAATATAAGTGATATGATATGGCCATCATCATCTTGTGCTTGTGATCTTCATCTTTGAAGCACCGTCGTGATCACCATCGTCATAGGCGTGACACCTTGATCACCATCGTAGCATCGTTGTCGTCTCGCCAATCTTATGCTTCCACGACTATCGCTACCGCTTAGTGATAAAGTAAAGCATTACATTGCAATTGCATTGCATACAATAAAGCGACAACCATATGGCTCCTGCCAGTTGCTGATAACTTGGTTGCAAAACATGATCATCTCATACAATAAAATTTAGCATCATGTCTTGACCATATCACATCACAACATGTCCTGCAAAAACAAGTTAGACGTCCTCTACTTTGTTGTTGCAAGTTTTACGTGGCTGCTACGGGCTTAAGCAAGAACCAATCTTACCTACCATCAAAACCACAACGATAGTTTGTCAAGTTGGTGTTGTTTTAACCTTCGCAAGGACCGGGCGTAGCCACACTCGGTTCAACTAAAGTTGGAGATACTGTCACCCGCTAGCCACCTTTGTGAAAAGCACGTCGGGAGAACCGGTCTCACGTAAGCGTACGCATAATGTTGGTCCGGGCCGCTTCGTCCAACAATACCGCCGAACCAAAGTATGACATGCTGGTAAGCAGTATGACTTATATCGCCCACAACTCACTTGTGTTCTACTCGTGCATATAACATCAACACATAAAACCTAGGCTCGGATGCCACTGTTGGGGAACGTAGTAATTTCAAAATTTTCCTACGCACACGCAAGATCATGGTGATGCATAGCAACGAGAGGGAAGAGTGTGATCTATGTACCCTTGTAGACCGACAGCGGAAGCATTAGCACAACGCGGTTGATGTAGTCGTACGTCTTCACGGCCTGACCGATCAAGCACCGAAACTACGACACCTCCGAGTTTTAGCACACGTTCAGCTCGATGACGATCCCCGGACTCCGATCCAGCAAAGTGTCGGGGTAGAGTTCCGTCAGCACGACGGCATGGTGACGATCTTGATGTACTACCGTCGCAGGGCTTCGCCTAAGCACCGCTACAATATTATCGAGGATTATGGTGGAAGGGGGCACCGCACACGGCTAAGAATATGATCACGTGAATCAACTTGTGTGTCTAGGGGTGCCCCTGCCCCCGTATATAAAGGAGCAAGGGGAGGAGGCCGGCCGGCCCCAATTGGCGCGCCAGGAGGGGTAGGAAGTGGGGAGGGAGAAGGAAAGGGGGGCGCCGCCCCCCCTCTCCTAGTCCAAGTTGGACCAGGGGGGAGGAGGCGCGCGGCCAACCCTGGCTGCCCCTCTCTCTCTCCACTAAGGTCCATATGGCCCATTACTTCTCCCGGTAGGGTTCCGGTAACCCTCCGGCTCTCCGGTTTTTTCCGAAATCACCCGGAACACTTCCGGTGTCCGAATATAGCCGTCTAATATATCAATCTTTATGTCTCGACCATTTCAAGACTCCTCGTTATGTCCATGATCACATCCGGGACTCCGAACTAACTTCGGTACATCAAAACTCATAAACTCATAATATAACTGTCATCGAAACCTTAAGCGTGCGGACCCTATGGGTTCGAGAACAATGTAGACATGACCGAGACACGTCTCCGGTCAATAACCAATAGCGGAACCTGGATGCTCATATTGGCTCCTACATATTCTACGAAGATCTTTATCGGTCAGACCGCATAACAACATACGTTGTTCCCTTTGTCATCGGTATTTTACTTGCCTGAGATTCGATCGTCGATATCTCAATACCTAGTTCAATCTCGTTACCGGCAAGTCTCTTTATTCGTTTCATAATACATTATCTCGCAACTAACTCATTAGTTGAAATGCTTGCAAGGCTTATGTGATGTGCATTACCGAGAGGGCCCAGAGATACCTCTCCGACAATCGGAGTGACAAATCCTAAACTCGAAATACGCCAATCCAACATGTACCTTTGGAGACACCTATAGAGCTCCTTTATAATCACCCAGTTACGTTGTGACGTTTGGTAGCACACAAAGTGTTCCTCCGGCAAACGGGAGTTGCATAATCTCATAGTCATAGGAACATGTATAAGTCATGAAGAAAGCAATAGCAACATACTAAACGATCGGGTGCTAAGCTAATGGAATGGGTCATGTCAATCACATCATTCTCCTAATAATGTGATCCCGTTAATCAAATGACAACACATGTCTATGGTTAGGAAACATAACCATCTTTGATTAATGAGCTAGTCAAGTAGAGGCATACTAGTGACGTTTGGTTTGTCTATGTATTCACACAAGTATTATGTTTCCGGATAATACAATTCTAGCATGAATAATAAACATTTATCATGATATAAGGAAATAAAATAATAACATTATTATTGCCTCTAGGGCATATTTCCTTCAATATGCCATTTGGTTCTTGCAACTACTTTCAAAGTACTCACTATCTCATTTTTTTGACCAGATCCAACTAAGGTGTCGTCTTCCACTAGCGTGAAGTCGGAGTGTTCATTTGCTAGGAGAGTTTTCTAGTCAGTTCCTTGTGGAGTGTTGTCCCTCCAAGTCCGTGCGCCCACTTAGTTTGTCTTCTGTTGTCGTTAAACTCTGCTATAGTGCCAATTATGGTGTTGCTTTAATAAACAAGCCACAATTGCTTGGTAAACCTTCTTTTAGTAAATGTTTGTGTTGTGAATATCATGTACGTCAAGTGCGCCAATGTGATTCTTGGGCCGGATGCACGAGCTGCAAATTGGTGTGTGACAATGTCTCAGTTGGATGAATTGCATGTACTCGACCTCGATGACATAGCGATGCATATGGCGCATGATCCTGAGAGGGAGAATGATCCCTAAGTGGAGGAGGTCGAGGAGCCCGTGGAGCCACCAAGCAAGCATGAAGAAGATAAGGTCGGTCCGTCAGTGAACTACCATAGCCAAGAGGACATCAATTTGCGCCTTGTTTGGATGAATGTCTCGACTCGGTTGGTATTCTCTACCTAAAAATAGGTGGATTAGTTTTGGAGTAGGATTGAAGAGTACTACTCAAGCAACGCGATTGTTCCTTCACATCATATTAAAGGGGCTCTCGCCGCTAATGGGGTGTGATCCAAGATCAATGCAACTGATGTCTAGTTGTGTTGATTAAGTGAACATTGCACCGTCGAATGGGGTGTCAATCAATGAGTATGTGCTGAAGGTTGATTGTGATTAGGCAATAAACCTTTTAGGCACCTAAAGAATAGGTGACCCAAAAACTCATTCACACATGATGAACACCATTCGTTTGTGCTACCCCGTGACACGGATTCTGTTGAATGTCGGATTGTACGCCCATGCATGTTTCTATGCATGCTACCGTGGCTTGACAACGTAAACCTGCGTGAACCAACATGTGGTTAGATGGTTAGAGAGATAGTGGTATCTCCAGCCCACCAGGATTAAGTCTTGATGCTCGCATTATTTTTGGATTTCCGGCGATGCATTTTCAGTAGGAGGAGATATTCCCATCGATGACTTCGTAAATTTCAAGATGACATGACAGCTCAGTCTCTCAGAGGTGCTCATAGGGATAGAGTGTATGTGCGTGTTCATAGAGATGAGTGTATGTGTGTATGTATGAACGCTTGTGTCTGTACTGATGTTAAAAAAAACTACGTAAAACTGCACGGGATATAAATACGTACCGATCTATCGAAATTACAGAAAACTTGAGGACCACGTATGCACAACATATACATCCGGTTAAGAAGCAAGAAAAACGCAACGAAATTAATCAACCCAAACAGACCGCCGTGGATACCTGTGGCATCGGCCACCTGCGAAATCCATGGACGACGAGGGCACCAGCTGCAGCGTCGTGGAATTCCCGACGGCCACGGACGTCCTCGTGGAGATCCTGCTGCGGCTCCCGCCCAACTCCCGCCGCCGATCCCGCCTCGTGTGCCGGCAATGGCGTGACGCCGTCGACGAGCGCACGGCGACGGACCTGCGGAGCCGCGCCAGGACCCTCCTCGTCAGCGGAGGGGAAGCGTACGTCCTTGACGACAAGTGTGGGCTTAAGCGGGTGATGGCTAGCCGGGCGGACCGGGTAATGAAGGTGGTCGGCACGTGCAACGGCCTGATCTGCCTCTGCGACGACAGCCAGCCCGGCGGCGCCATCGCACTGGCGAACCCGGCCAACGGGGAGAGGCTCCTCCTCCCGCCGTTGCCTTGCGCGGCCGACATCCATATGCGTTCATCCAGCTTGAAGTGGCACGAGGCATACGGCTTCGCGCACCACCAGAGCACGGGGCGGTACAAGGTCGTACACGTCCCGTGCGGCTTCCGGGGAGTCTGGGAGTTCCACACCGTGCAGGTGTTCACGCTCGGGGACGCGTCCTGGCGCGACGTCGCGACGCCGGCCGTTGGCGGCGCCGGCGCGAGGTGCCTCCTCGAGGCCGGCATCGTCGGCGTCGACGGCGCGACGTACTGGATCGCACAGGGCACCGAGAGGATCATGTCGTTCGACCTCGAGCACGAGCACGAGCGCGTCGCGTCCGTCAAGCCGCTGCCGGTGCCGCTGCCGACCAGGCCCGGCAGCCGCTTCCGCCTGGCGGAGGTCCACGGGAGGCTGGGCATGGCGATCATCCACGACTCGCCGGCGCTGGAGAGGACAGAAATGTGGGTTCTGGAGAGCGCGAGGCGGGAGCAGAGGTGGAGGCGCTGGTACCGCGTGGAGATGAACGTGCGGCCGCCGCAGAAGCTCCTGCTGCCGCACTTCGCGCACAGCGAGCATGTGCTGACGCGCGGGTATGCGCGCGGGAAACATGTTCTATACACTCACAGGTCGCGGCATGGCATGGTTCAGATCAGCGAGTGCAACAAGGGCACGCACGTTGCCACAGGGTATGTCCACCAAGCATTCGCCTATGTAGAGTCCAAAGAGCCGTTGAATGTTTATAGGCTCTGGTGACGGTGCATCTGGGTGCTAGCATCGAGCTAGGTGAATACGTTGTTGCTTGGAGGAAGAAATGTTTTCTTTCTAGGGAGACTCTATTTGTCATGTGCTTGAAAAAAACAGTTGCGTCAATCACTTTTTATATGGACCGCTATATCTTCATCCAAACGTCCAGAATTGATCGAGGTATTGTTCATCTTCTTCCTCCCCCGAACGCTCAAGCTACCCCACCCTAACCGTCGATTTCAACCACCCGCGGCCGGCAGGCGCCACCACGCACCACCCCGCCCTCCCATCAACCTCCCCCGCCACCGTTGCTAGGCAACACCCCAGCCATCCCTCTAAGGGCATCTCCAGCCGTTGGCCCCCCAAGGGGCGTCAAAAAGCGCCGCCTGGGGTGAGCCGGCGCAAAAAATGGCTCTGAGGGCGAGTCGGTCCCCAGCCGTCGGCCCCCAGGGTCGCCCCCAGGCGCGTATTAAAAAAAGGAGGACCGTTCGGCGAAGTTATGATAAAAACTAGTTAAATTTCGGTCAAACATGGCAATTTTCGGTGAAATTCGCGTATTTTCATTACATTAACCTAATCTAAAAAAAAGAAAGGGGCTGAAGTCGTCGCCGCCATTGTCGTCGTCGGCCTTCTCCTCCTTGACGCGGGCACCCCTACTGGACCCCTGCCCGGCATCGCCATGGCGGACTGGCGGCGGCGCGTCGTCGTCGTCGTCGCTGTCGCATAAGACGACGACCCCGCCTTCATCGCGGCCGCGTCGGCGCTCCTCGAAGTGGCGTAGGGCGGCGCACTGGCGCTCCTTCTCCTTCTCCCGGCGCGCCTTCTCCATCGCAATGGAGTCCTGGCGCGCCCATTCTAGGGCCGCGTCGTCGTCCTCGAACTCCGCCTTCACCGGCGCCAGCCCCGGCTCCGTCTTCACCGGCGCCAGCCCCGGCTCCGTCTTCACCGGCGGCGAGGGGCGGGGCTGGTGTGGGCACAGGCGAGTGGAGGCCACCGGCTTTTATAGTCGTGCCGCGCCCGTGTGTACGCGTGCGAGGGAGGGGAGGCGTCGACGCGCCGTCCCGTGACGCGCCGCCCGTGAGGAATCAATGGCAAGGCTGACCGGCGGCAGCCTTGCCATTGATTCCCCGCGGGAACCGAGGCCGTTGGGGGAAGACGAGGCGCCGAGTCGCTGACGCGGCTGGCCCGCGGCTTTTTCGCGCCAAAACAGCTCGCCCCGGCGCCCCCGGGCGCCCCCCAGCGCGCCGGGTTCGGCCTGGGTCCGCTGGCGCTGTTTTTGGCCCAAGCCGGCGAAAATCGGGCTCCTGGGGGTGCGACTGGGCCGTTTTTTCGGCACCGGCGCGAAAAAAATCGCCTGGGGAGGCCTTCCTGGGGGTGCGGCTGGAGATGCCCTAAGCCCGGCACCACTCATGAAAACCTCTGACGATCCCC
>NC_041388.1:72908817-72939250 GCF_002162155.2 Triticum dicoccoides
ATAATAGGGTCATGACTTCACACCCTCATATAGATGGTGGGGCTAATTCTTCTACGCCGAGGTCCGGTCAAGAGGGAAGGAAGAAGGAAAAAAGTAACTGGCACGAAAAGAAATTTCAGGCACCTGAGAAATAGCAAATCCGTTTTTTCAAATGGAGGAGTTACCTAGCACCAAGGTGGGGACCAATAGGGTGTTGCCAGATTCTAATGGCCAAGTATTTCTTCGTATTTTAGTATGTCAGAGTTTTCACCTTTGTATTCCTTCACTTTTCTTTCAGGACTTGGTAGTGTCATCACATCTTACATTCTTAAGAAATTGATCCCAATTCTCTCAACATGCAAAGTGTTCACATCAACGTCCCATTAAGCAATGCATGCAGCCAATCCACCTCATCAACCTATCCACCTCAGCGACCCTGCCATGTCTACATGGCAGCCCATTCGTTTCTAAACGTTTTGTTTTCTACCATTTATACAATGCTGAATGGCACGTATTGTGACTCTTAACATGCAACGTTTCATCACCAGCGTTCGACTGTACACCTGCCTTCTCTTCATTTCCACTTCCAGTAGTAACCCACGGACACATCTCTTCATCATTGAAAAAAAACACAAAGCGATCGACCCCTCTCTCCCTCATAAAAAAGAACACCAGTTTTCTACCCTCGCTATGGCGGCTGGGAGCCGATCTCTGCGTCAGGGAACGACTGCTCGCCTCGGCGGCTCTCTGGGATTCTCTAGGGGTATGTTCACCTCCGCTGGTCCTCCACTCCCCATGCTTGTCCCCGTCCTGACTAGGTATCTGCGCAGCTATTGGGGTGATCGATTTCTGCCGGCCGGTTCCAGCACAATCAAGCGGCTGATGGGTTTCTAATCTGAAGTTGGCTTTCTTTTCATCCTGGAAGGAACTCGATCATTGGTGCATCGCTGGCAGGGCCTCAGCCATGGCGTGGAGGTATTTGTTTTTTGCATGAGTCCACCGGGTCACCATGTCATCTAATTTTCATTTTTTTTCCTTTTTATCATGGAATGAACACATTAGTGTGCCGCCGGGCAAGGCCTCAACCATGGTGTGGAGGTTTTCTCTTTTTGGCCCAGAAGGAACGCCCATACAGATGAGTCCACCGGGTCACCAGGTCATTCAATTTTCAATATTCTTTTAGAAGTACACAGGGACTGCAATTCTGCACATCGTCCTCTTTGGTCGACTCCATTCCTCATTTTTCTGCCATACGTTGCAATTTCAATATGTCAATTTTGTCACTAATGCGGCTCCAAATTAATTGTAGTGGTTATTTGTATTGATTCTAATTTCCTAACCAAACATTGTTCCCTTTTATAGATAATTCGATAACATGTTACTTTCACATTGGTGAGGATGGTTATCAAATGCTAGGGACCAATACAGTCGATTATCATTGAAATATATTTCAACCAATTCCCGCTGCAACGCGCGGGGTATTATCTAGTGCATTAAAAAGAGCAACCCCTAAAAAAGAGTTAAAAAGACCAGAAGTGTGTGTGGGTGGGTGGGTTGGGGGCTGGGGGTGATTGTGGTTTTCATGGGAACTTTTTGTTCTTTCATTTCCTATATTAGGAAAAATACATCCTCAGTGGACGTAATGTCCACGTCTAATGTACTATCATGTGGTAGTTAAATACACTATTTTTCTTATTTAAGTATATTGACATAACATATCTAGATACAATATCGTGTGTTCCTCATGTATTTTAGAAAATGGTCATCATGTACTAAAAATGATCATCAGGTTTGTAAAAAGTGTTCCGCCTGTATAAAAAAAATCATCAATGGTTCTTAAAATTGCACATTTTCAGCAAAATGTTCATGACTTTTACAACAAAACATTCACACATTTATAAAAAAAATGTTCATGACATCTAAGAGACATCCATACCATTCAATCAAAATGTTCATGAAATTTAAAAAAATCTTCATAAAACGTATAAAACTGTTCGGGCATTTAAAAAACCATAGCATATAAAAAATATATTTGTACCATTTAAAAAAAATAACATAAAGTGTTTATGAAAACATAAAACGCACAATTTGTTTAAAAAATATTCATTTTTTTTGAAGAACATGCTTTACTTTATTGCTCAATAGAACGAATTACAGGAATAATAGCAGTATCATGAGGGTGTAACAGCCATACATGGCGACCCTCCCCTAAATGTAAAGCATGTCGAGCTAAGCCATGAGCCTCCTTATTGGAGAGACGTCTCTCATGGACGAAAGAACAAGACTGAAACTCCCTACTCGAGTCGATGATCTCCTCCACAATTGGAGCGATTGTACCCATAGTGCCAGTATGTATGTCCTTGACCACGGCAAGGCAATCAGAAGCTACCTTCAAATGAGTAAGTGCAAGGTCCCTGGCTAATGCAATAGCCTCGCGGCATGCCAAAGCTTCCAGAATATGTGGATCAGTCATGCCATGGAATACCACCGCTGCTGACCCAGCAAAAGTTCCTGATTGATCCCGGCAAACCGCACTTATGGCCCCGACAGGAGGTTGTTTACATATAGCAGCGTCGACATTAACCTTGTGATGACCCGCCGGTGGTGGAATCCACACAGGCGTCCGCTCTGGGGCTGTTCTCGGCTTCATTATTTCATGTGACATAGAAACAATACTCAAATCTGCGAGAAAGCGTTTGATAAATGAGTGAGTCCCCATGGGGCTCTGGTGCTCCCCTTCGTGGATCAGCTTACGCCGTGCACCCCATATAGCCCATAGTGTCACAGCTAGCTTCGTGAACTCGGAATGCGGCATCGATTCTTGCATACTGAAAATCCAAGCCTTTGCATTCGGTTCTGCTGTTGCGATGATATGCTCAACCAACTCCGGGTCATCTAGCGCCCACACGCACCACGCCATTGTGCACGTTATGAGTGAGTGCATCCATGAGTCCTCCTCTCCACAGATGGCACACCGCGACGATGTGGACATGTTCCGATGACGGAGTACATCCGCCGTGGGTATAGAGCATTGTGCAAGTCTCCACAGGAATACCTTCAGTTTTGACGGCACCGCAACCTTCCAGATATTGGACCAGCTGGTTTCCTCTCTCTGCCTGTCAGCCGGGCCGGATCGTCCTTTGAGCCAAGCCTCCCGCCTAAGCTTCGTATTGATTAGTATCCGATATGCCGAGCGGACGGAGAAGGCACCCTTATATTCATGAGCCCAAGCCCAAGAATCTCTGCAGTGTCTTGTGGCTATCGGAATATTGAGGATCACCTCCGCATCAATTGGAAGGAACGTTGCACGAACTACTTCCTGCTTCCACCTGGCATTTGCGCTGTCAATGAGTTCAGACACGAACTGCAGCCGATGTTGGCTCAAGCATACTATAGGTCTGAGTGACGCCACTTTGTGTATCCAGTTATGCTGCCATATCAATGTATCCCGACCATCACCTATGCGTTTGATGAGACCCTGCGATAGGATCTCCTTGCCCTCCATGATCGCTCGCCAAATTTGTGATGGTTGGTTACCTAGGGATGCGTCAAGAAAGTCTGTCGTTGGAAAGTAGCACGCTTTCAAAAATTTTGCACTTAGGGATTCAGGTGTTTGTAGGATTCTCCACGCTTGTCTTGCCAGCAGAGCGAGGTTAAACAGCTCGATGTCTCGAAAACCCAATCCACCTTCATATTTCGGCCTTGTCATCTTCTCCCAGGAGACCCAATTTGTCTTCCTTTCGCCCCGTTTACTCCCCCACCAGAACTTCGGTATGATGGAGTTGATATGAAGACAGAGGCCCCGAGGCAGCTTAAAACAAGCCATAGAGTATACCGGGATAGATTGAGCGACAGACTTTATAAGTACTTCTTTTCCTCCGGATGACAACACCTTTTCCATCCATCCCTTTACTTTGTTCTAGACTCTATCCTTCAAATATTTGAAAGCCCCGTTTTTGCTGCTCCCTACATCCGTAGGCATGCCCAAGTACTTCTCTGATAGACTCTCATTATGAACATTCAGGGTAGTTTTCATGCTCTCTTGAACACCCTGCGAGCAGCCTTTGCTAAAAAACACTGAAGATTTGTCCAAGTTTATTTTCTGTCCAGAAGCATTACAGTATGATTCCAACAAAGAGGATACCTGAATAGCTCCCTCAACACTAGCCTTGACGAACAGCAGGCTGTCATCTGCGAAAAGAAGGTGGCTTACCGGCGGAGCCGTATCTGCCACTCTGATCCCATGCACTGGAGATGACTCTGTTTGGTTTTTTAAAAGGCTCGAAAGGCCCTCTGCTGCCAACAAGAATAGGTAAGGTGATATTGGATCCCCCTGTCGGAGTCCTCGTGAAGGTGTAAATTTCTCCAGTCTTTTTCCATTGAACGTAACCGAGAATTTGACTGAACATACCATCCTCATAGCTGAGTTGACCCAAGCCGGTGCAAAACCCAGTTTGGACATGATAGCACGGAGGTAGTCCCACTCCAAACGGTCGTAGGCCTTCATCATGTCAAGTTTAAGGGCACAAAACCCATTCCTCTTAGATCTATTCCTCTTCATAAAATTTAAACACTCATACGCGGAGATGATATTATCCGTGATAAGCCTTCCCGCCACAAAGGCCGATTGCTCCTCCGATATGATCATAGGAAGGATGGTCTTGAGCCTGTTTGCCATAACCTTCGATGCAATCTTATAGAGTACATTGCATAGACTTATAGGGCGAAACTGTGACAGAAGTATGGGATTTGTTACCTTGGGGATGAGGACGAGGATAGTATCATTCAGCTCCTCCACATCTTCCTCACCCCTCAGGATTTTCAAGATGATAGTAGCCACTTCATCCCCGCAGAGCTCCCAATTTTTCTGAAAAAAATGCGCAGGGAACCCATCAGATCCTGGAGCTTTAGTAGGGGCCATCTGAAACAACGCCGTTTTAATTTCCTCTCTGTTGTACTCGCTCATCAGCCGCTGGTTCATCTCGTTTGTGACTTTGCGAGGAACCACGTCAATTACTTCATGCATATTCATTGTCCCCTCTGATGTGAACAGATTTTTGTAGAAGGCCGTGACCATGCACTCCATCTCTGTTGCATCTTCTGCTGTAGTTCCATCATGTCTCAGCAGACATTTTATCTTGTTCTTAAGGCGCCGCCTGCTGGCCCGTAGGTGAAAGAACTTGGTGTTCTTATCACCCGCCGCCAGCCATGTTATTCGCGATCGCTGATGCCACATTACCTCCTCTCTGTGATAGAGCTCGACAGGCGATCTTTTACTTTCTCTTCCTGACGAGTAGGTGCCATCCTCGACGGGTCAGCACGCATGCTCTCTAGCTGAAGCTTTAGAGATCGAATCTCCTCCTTCACACTGCCAAACGTAGTTCGGTCCCAGTGTTTCAGATTTGTTGAGAGCGTTTTAATTTTTGCACATAGTTCCGCAACCGTGGTTGCTCCTGGGCCTTGCCAGTGTTGTTCAATTGTCGCCTGGAAACCCTCGTGAGATTCCCACATCATCTCATATCTGAAGGGTCTAGCTTGCTGTGGCTGATCATCTACCGGTGATAGTTGTAGCAATATCGGTATGTGGTCCGATGTGGTGGCAGATTTGTGAGATAAAACTGCTCCTGGATACATGCTGGACCACGATGGGGTGGCAAGTGCCCTATCAAGACGCACTCGCGTGTGTGTTCCTTCGGCTACTCTCTTTCCAAACGTCCAGTTGTTTCCCGAGAAGCCTAGATCAATAAGGCCACATGTGTCAACAGCATCCCTAAAACCATTCACCTGTGTCATGCACCGATGACCAATCCCGTCATGTTCATTCAGACTCAGTACTTCATTGAAATCACCGAAACACACCCATGGCAGACCATCATCCTCAGCGAGAGATCTCAACACGTCCCAAGTCTTGCCTCCACTGACTTGTGCTTCACCGTACATCACTGTGAGCTGCCATGGAGAAGCACCAGGCAAAGTAACATGAGCATCTATGTGATAAGCAGAGTAACCAAAATTTTCAATCTTTATTTCATTATTCCAAAAAATACCGAGACCACCACTCCTATCAGAGCTACTAACAGCAAATGAATTATCATAACCTAGGGTGCTTGCTAAGTTTTCCACTCTATCTCTCGGGAGTTGAGTTTCAACAATACAAAGCACCAACGGGGCAAACTGCCTCGCGAAATCGCGAAGCTCTCGAACTGTCGCGGGTTTGCCCGCCCCGCGACAGTTCCAGCATGAGAGACTCATTGGACCCGGCGGCGCTCCTCAGAGGAGCCCGCCACGCTGTCCATATTGCTTTTGTTTGGGGAACTACCTTGCTTTTGCTTCTTTCTATCCCTTGGGGTAACATAAGGTGGTGGAGGAGGAGGGACAACACTGGCCCCTTGCACAGATGCATCAAGCGAGCCACCTCTGATGCTCTCATCAGCCTGCTTATCCATGTTCAACTTGCGACTAACCGTGGTCTGTGGCCGGACGGTCCCAACATCAACGCCCTTGTCCTTGAGAGGGCTCTCAGCCGTATCTTTGAGATCATCATCACCATCTTTGTCAATTTCCTCACCTAGACCGGCGTCCTCAGATGATCGTTTCTTGGCTCCATTGTTTCTTCCACGGCCGCCACCACGGGCTCGTCCACGTCCTCGTGTGGAATTCCCCCTGTTCCAGCTCGGGTCACGGTTCTGGTTATCCGGCATGGCTCTCCTGGTTGCTTTCATCCACTCCCCGTATTCAACCTCCTCGGGGCTGTGAACCCCATCGCCGCACTGTTCCATGGAATGGCCTAGGACGCCACAGACTTCACAGAAGAAGCCTATCTTCTCATATCTTACTGGCAAGAGAATTCACCCTTCCCCTTTGATGTTCAATGGGGCAAACCGCACCAAAGGATCAGCTAGTTTAATCTTCGCCCGGACCCTAACATAGTTGCCTTCAAAGACTCGGTTAGGGTTCATCTCCACGCTCTTTACCTGACCTATGCGACGAGCCAGTTGGTCTACAATTATCTCCTTCCTGTAGAGCTCCGGGGTATCATGAATCTGCGCCCACACATGGACTCGGTCAAGCTGAACTAGATCTGGTTTACCTTTGCCATCATACTCCTCAATTGCCACCATAAGTCCCCTATAGATCCAAGGGCCCTGGTGCATAACTCTGTTGACGACGAACAGATTGTTATCTGCCTCGCGGATATCTGGCTCGTGGGCAAGTCTCCATGCGAAAATCATTGTGTTCTTGAAGGACTCGGCACTGAAGTACTTCGTCGTGTTCACCCGTGCTACCGCTAGCCATCGGGACTCCTTGGACAGTTCTGCAATTTCCTCATCGCCAACTATCACGTCATCCAGCTCCGTCTCCTTCAACTTCATGTTCCTCATCGCCGCTTCCAGGTCGATCGGAGTCTTCCCCTTCCTTCTACCTGAACTAGTACTCCCCCCTCCATTGGAAGAAGTCGCTCCTGCCATGGCTGCAGTTAACCCTAGATCGCCGCACCGCACCGAGGCCGGGTGGAAGGACAAAGCCGACCCCTTGATCAGCCCGAGCGCAGGCGTGGGATGGTTGGGATGCGCAGGCAGGTTATCCGGATCCTCGACGGCGACGAACGGCGCCGGAGTAGGAAAACCCTAGTCGCCGCGGCGGCTAGGGTAGGCTTAGAGAGATGAGATGCGCATTCCAGATCTGGCCCGCCTATTTAAAAAATATTCACGAGATGGCGGCTAGGGTAGGCTTAGAGAGATGAGATGCGCATTCCAGATCTGGCCCGCCTATTTAAAAAATATTCACGAGATATAAAAATATGTCTGTGCACTAGAAGTAGAAGTGTAGCAGCATCGGCCCATGTTTGTGCAAGTGCAGCGACGAGAGTTCTTCCAGAGCCCATCTCCCGCTCGACCTGTCTCAAAAAAAAATCTCGCTCGACCCACCGGCTGGCTCCCCGTCCGTGACGCACACGCACGCCCGGTCCAACCGCAAATCATTCCCCCGCACCCGCAGGCATAAAATATCCCGTGGGCCCCACTACCAGAAGTGTCCGGACCCACCGACCAGTCCCACGCCCGCCGGTGGAGGCACGGGAGGAGTACGGGAGGGAGGACGCGGCCCGGTCGTGTCGGGGCAGGACCGGTCTGGTCAGTCATTCGGCCCCTTTTGCGGGCCCCACGCGGAAGATTCGCCGGCCGCGGGCCCACCGGTCGATTCGCCTCGCCTCGCCCCGCGCTCTCGCTCCGGATTGCTGGGCAGAGACCGGGGACGGTGGTCACTCGCTTGAGTCGCCGTGGCGCGTCGCCCGTCCGTCCCGTCCCGTCCCGTCTCTCGCTGTTGGGTGGTCGCGGTCCATGGGCCGGGGGCTGCAGGTGGGTCCAGACCGTTGCGGCAATCTGGTTCGGGCTGTGAAAGCGAAAAGAAAGGAAAAACACGCACGTGCTTTGCTTGCGGAACAGTGCTCGTTGCTGAATGCGTTGCATGGCTAGTCATTTTGTAATTATTGCGCATGTTCCTTCTGAAATACTGCTCCTCGCCTGAACGTGCTACGGCCACGATCCACGGGGCACGGCTCACATGAACTCAGATGTTTGCTTTAATGTTTCATAGCCACGATCCACACAGCATTAGTGTGCATGACACATGATTGACCATGTCAATGTTTTTTGGCTCGTTACATCTTTTTTACTACTGGATGGATGCAGTTTACATATTCCTAGACAACACGGCTAAAGCAAATTGTCGTTGCTACATTGTGAACGAACCGAATCCTCTAACATTCAGAAGAAAAGTCACGGTGCTACAGTGCTAGTCTAGTATAAAATAAAGAAGGAAAGTTAGGGATTGTTAATACGTAGTTAAGGGTTGTTATTGTTGATATTTACTATGGATATAAATAATTCAAAATTAATTTTATTTCATCATCAATTTGTTTGTATATAATTACTATAAATGTACACAATAGATCATCAATTTACAAATTAATTTAAGTTATTTTAGTCTTAATCATACGGATAGAAAGAAGAAAAATTAGGGTACTTTAGCGTCTCTAACATTCCTTATCAATGTTAGAGGATCTGGTTCCATTGTGAACATGCTTATGAAAAAGGCCCTACATTGGCTTCAGCCACCCGTCAATAAACAAACATCAATTCCTCACGCACCAACATCCCCCGGTGAGTGGATCTAAGAACATTTTCAACTGGGCGCTTAAAACTAGACACCGAGGTCAAAATCCCAATTGTTTAGTTTATTATTAACCTAAGGCATGTCATTGATGTTCAACTTAGAATATGTCGCTTAAGTGAATACTTATTGATTCTTAATTGTCTAATTGCCGTAAATAGTACTCCATCCGTTTACAAATATAAGATGTTTTGCATATTTTAATATGAACCATACATAAGCCAAAGTTAGTGAACAAATATATCAAAACATGTCTATATACATCCAATTCAGGAAGAAAATACAAACATCATATGTCTATATACATCCAATTCAACGGATGCTATGACCCTCGCGCGAGTGCTTGTATTGTTATATTTCTTATTCTTTTTTTTTTGAGTTTTATCCTATTGCCCATTGACGACCTGAGTACATGCCCATTATTGCTCCTAGCATTGTCAGGATCACAAAGTGAAGATTAGTACAGACACCCTAAATCTGGCTAAAAAGTATTTTCATCCGTATATATTAATCAAGATTAATTTTATCGGTTGGGTGATTAGACCCTTTATGTACGCTAAAGCATACCCAAAATACATGCCCAACCACTTCCACATGTTCATGAGAAGTCCCTTGGAAAAGGATTATGCATCCAATGATGATATTCTCATGAAGGGCGAGGAGCTCCTCGCCAACCGGTCCATCAACTAAGAACTTTTTTTTTTTGGAGAAGTGGAACTACTTTGTGGTCGATTCAGATATCGCAAAAAGTGATGTTCATCTCATTATAAACAATGGCTATTTTATTGCAATAATAATTGTACTAGTCATATCGACACACATCAACAAGTATTTTATTACCGAAAATGTGTTGACGTGAGAACTGATCAAGGCAAGTTATCTAGTGCACCGAATAAATTACGACGATAAACTTCTAGGTGTCTTATCATATCCACACTTCACAGGTTATGCAAATGGTATCATACTTGACTTCTGCGTTTGACAAGTCGAATCGTTGGCTATCATACAGGGGAGACATGACATGTTTTCTGTCTAGGACTCTGATACATGATAGGTAGACTCGGGGCCGGAGGGCGGAAGAGAACCGACAACCCGTTCTCTGATGTCGATCCAACCAAGGGTTTCATTGTTACAATGCCGCTAGAGAGCAGGGGCTTAAGCCCGAAAAAAAGCACAATGCAAGTTTTTAAAAAATAAAAATTTGCAAGGAAGTTTCAAGCTAATGCTTTGCTTATATCCACCATACAAATAAGATAAATTCTAGTCTACTATGATTTGCATCAAAACTTGAGATAGTATAATCTGCCCACAAAACTAAAATAAGAATGGAACTCATTGCAGGTCACCAAGAAAGGAAAAAAGAGAGCCCATCACAGTCGAAGCAGGTAGGGGACGACGATCTACTGGTCCACCGTGGACGCGGCGCACGACAAAAGCAGCTAGCAGTCTTCCTTCCCCACGACTCCTCCTCCCTCCTCCATCCTCTCTCCCTCCCTCGCGCATGCTCCAAAAAAGCTACTCTCTCCGCCCCACCTTTCCCCTCTCCCCACGTCTAGGGTTCCCCACCTCCCCGCCCCCGTCCCCCATGCCGCTCCTCCCCGAACCCTAGCCCCAGCCAGCCTCGTGCTCCGCCCCGCCCCGCCGCCGACACGCATGGCCTCCGCCGTCGCCGTCGCCGGCGACGCCGAGTACTCCTTCGCGGCAGAGTACGACGGCCCGCCGCTCCCCTACTCCCTCCCGCGCGCCATCCCGCTCGACCTCTCCCACATCCCGCTCGCCGCCCTCTCCTCCTCCTCCTCGCCGCCGCCCACCGGCTCCTCACCGCTCCCCGTCGTGCGGCCCCTCACCCCCTCCTCCCTCTGCTCCGCCATCCACGCGCAGCAGCACGCGGCGGGGCCTCCTCGCTCCTCCGGGGACCCCGCGGGGGGTGGTGCTGCCCAGGCGGTCGCCGACTCCCCGACCTCCGTCATCGAGAACCACCACGCCGCCGCGCACCACTCCGCCGAGCTCCCCTCCTCCCCCTCTGACGCCGATGACGACGACAAGGAGGAGGAGGAGGAGGAGGAGGGGGCCGGGATGCCGTCGGTTCCCCACCAGCCCACCGTCTCCTTTGCCGAGACCAGCTGCTCCATCCTCGATTCATCCGAGGAGGAGGAGGACGACGACGACGAGGACGAAACCGCCGACGAGGCCCTGCCTGCCGCCGCTCGATCCAGCGGCTCCCTCTCGCCGGCGCATTTCGAGGCGGGGAACCACCAAACGGGAGCCAAGTCTCGGGGCTGCTACAGATGCGGGAAGGGAGGCGGCTTCTGGGGCCGTGGGGACAAGGAGGCGTGCCTCGCCTGCGGCGCACGGTACTGCTCGGCTTGCGTGCTCAGGGCGATGGGGTCCATGCCGGAGGGCCGCAAGTGCTTGTCCTGCATCGGGCGGCCCGTGGCCGAGTCGAGGCGGAATGCCCTGGGGCGAGGCTCACGCGTGCTGCGGCGACTGATCAGTGCGGCGGAGGTGGACCTCGTCATGAGAAGCGAGCGTGAATGCGCAGCGAACCAGCTGCGCCCGGAGGACATTTACGTTAATGGGGCTAAGTTGTCACCGGAGGAGCTAGCTTTGCTGCAGGGATGCTCGTGCCCTCCTTCCAGGCTCCGACCTGGCTTCTATTGGTACGACAAGGTATCCGGCTTCTGGGGCAAGGTACGTGAGTCAAGGTTTTGGCACGAGAATTAATCTGTTCGTTTGCTTTGTCTATCAGTCTTGTCCGTGATGTAAGGAACCTATTTTGAGTGGCCTCTATAACCCTATAGTATGATGTCATAATTGTGTGTTAGCCAATCGATAGTGCATTCGTCTACATTTCCATTAGTGCCTTCCTGGAGCTAAGCGACTACCTGCCTGTTCGGAAGCTCTCCCGTCCCTTAACTCCGCTCCGCTCGAGGAGCTGGTTTCAAGCCGCTCCCTGCTTTTGTGCTCGCGCTCCCTCCGCTCCCGGAGCTGCAGTGGGGGAGCGGAGAGGATCCGAACAGGGCCTACGTTTTTCACATTTGCCGGTGGACATGGACAAATGGTTTTCCAACAGCGTTGTAACGGCCAGTGCCTGCTATTCTCACTCACATAAAAAATAGAAGCAGCTTTCAACCAAAAATATGGAGGGTTTCTACCCAAACACATTCACTTTCTATTAGACATCCATCTAGATTTCAGGCAGGAGGTTTCCCTTATTTTTTTTTAAAATCCATCTAGATTTCAACCATGAATCTGTCCAACCTCCACTACCCAACTTTCGACCCTGCTTCCAACTAATGAACACTGTCCTTCAACTAGATGAACTAGAGTTTTCAATCAATCAACTAGGAAAAAAAACCCAAAATCAGATACTATATTTGGCCTTAAATCTGAGCTTTCAGCTCTGAAAGACACCAACTTCTAAATTCATCATTAATTTCCACGAAAATAAATAAATTGAATTGAAGGTAAAACTCGACCTCAAATCCTGAGATCCGGGCTTTAAACCTCCCACAAGCCAGCTTCCAAGTAATCTTGGAGAACTTCATCCCAATATAATCAAGGAAAAAAAATCAAGTCGGCTCCCCTCTGCGCCCTTGCTGGCAGCACGTGGCGGTGCCCCTAGCCGGCTTCCTTACCGGAGATCCAAGCCAGGGTAGATTATTGGAGGTGCAAGAGACATCTTGAGGTTTCTGTGTATGGTTCTGAACTTCTCATAGGAGATGTGGAGTAATTTGGAATATTCTGTTGAATGCTTAGATTTAATGGTTATTAAAGGTGGAACATGGGTTGTTGGCTTGTTGCCCTTGCCAATGCTGCAAACTGGAAGTGAAAGATTACTCCTTTAGGGTCTTTGCGTGGGTTTTCGCCGGATAGTTGCCTGATATGATTGAGCTGTGTAGGTTCTGTATTGGATGAAAATCATGAGACTGTATATTTAATTATTCTTGGTGGGAAATATGTAGAAAGATCTGGAGGGATAGTGCTGTTGAGCTTTGATATTGTCAAATATCTAGTTGACTATTTCGAATATTGATGTTTTTTTAGTTAGTTGGTAGAGCCATGATGCCTTACGATCTTATCATGGTTTGAACGAATTATCAAATCCAGGAATCATGGTGGTTGGTATTGTCCCTAAATCAGGAGAAGTTGCTACATTTCTTTTTCTAGTTGAGAATAGTACACAGTTGCACACCAAGGTTAGCACATATTAGCAGTAGTATGTATGTAAAATAGTACTCCCTCCGTTCCGAATTACTTGTCGCAGGTATGGATGTATCTAGATGTATTTTAGTTCTAGATACATCCATTTCTGCGACGAGTAATTTGGAACGGAGGGAGTACATCATAGTACATAGGAATATTGCAGTGTCTGGGTGTCATAGCTTGTGCTGACTTATTTTTTGGGGAAAATGGAATTTCAAGTTAGAAATGTCATTCTTTTATCCTGCACATGCCATTTCAGAATTTCAATCATTGCATGATTATTTTTGCTTGCTTCTTCGCATAAATGTTGATGATATATATCGTCCACAACTCTGGTTTTAAACTCTTCTTCGATAATGTTACAGGAGGGACACAAACCCCATTGCATAATAAGCGCAAATCTAAATGTTGGAGGTGCTTTAGTTCAAAAGGCAAGCAATGGGAGCACCGGCATCTTGGTAAATGGTCGTGAGATTACAAAATCTGAGCTGCAAATACTTAAGGTTCGGAATTAATTTACTCCTACCTCATTTTTAGATTCGTGAGTTGCATTTTTCCTTACATATATCTTTGGTTTCAGTTGGCAGGAGTTCAGTGTGCTGGGAAACCTCACTTTTGGTTGAATGCTGATGGGAGTTACCAAGAGGAAGGCCAAAAAACTGTTAAAGGAAAGATTTGGGATAAGGTAGTTCTAGAATTCATCTTTTCTTAGGTGACCTGTATTTCCCCGTGAGGAGTCTGACCAAAGTTAAATTTATCTGCACTTTTCACCAGCCTATAGTGAAGCTGCTTAGTCCTGTCCTGTCATTGCCAACTCCTAATAAAATGACTAATCAATGTGGCGAAGAGGCTATTAATGTGGTAAATCGACCTGACTACTTGGAGCAAAGGACGACCCAGAAACTTCTGTTAGTTGGATCAGGGACAAGCACCATACTCAAACAGGTACATATGGCTATTGACGTCTATTGTGTTCATGTTCACGAACTGATAAGCTGACTAGCTGCATTAAGGTCACCGTCCAATTACAACCGGTATTCACACTGTTATATTAGTATTAAGATTTACATCCACATGTGCACTTACTAAATCTTCTGCAGTGCCAAATGTCATTTGCAATACTCTTGTAGACTAGCAATTAATTCTGAATCTCTTGAATCTCAGGCTAAATTCTCATACAAGAGTAAACCATTTTCTGTGGATGAGTGTGAAGATCTCAAACTTATCATACAAAGTAACATATATCGCTACATTGGTATACTTCTTGAAGGCCGTGAACGGTTTGAAGAGGAAGTTTTAGCTGATAGAAGAAAACTCTGCCAACACGATCCTTCTAGCTCTGGTATGATCATTTCTATCCACCATTTGTTCTGCTTCATAATAAACATATAAGTCTTAGATTCATGGTACCTTGTAAAGCAACTGAAACCAAGTGGAAGACTCCTATGTTGGAAATTCGCCCATAGGATCGATCACAATAAAACACGAACACGCGCACACAAGAAATCTGATAGCCAAGGGCTCTTGTCGTGCCCTCTTTTCCTCTTTATTGATTTTCTGGTTTTCTCTCTGGTGTTACAAAAAACACACGCAACCGTGCATATATATATAGGAGCAGCATACGCGTAGCAAGCCGACCCAAACCTGAACACCTAGACCTACACGGATTATTACAGAAACCCTCATGTAATACTACACAGACATCCAGAGAACTAACTAGGACTCATACACTTTCCTACACTAATCTCCAGCAAGCTTGATCACACTTGTTAATCCTAGCCGGACTCAATAAACTTTCCTATTTTAGCCCTAACACACGATAGCTATGTTTGGATTATTCCAACATCCTATGCTAACTGTTTGGCTAGAACTGACCCTAACAGCCACATGTTTTTTGCAGGGCGTCCTGAGTCGGGGTTCTGTGATGAAGAAGTTACTGAGTACTCCATTGTCCCACGCTTGAAAGCATTCTCGGATTGGATTCTAAAGGCCATGGCTTTGGGTAATCTTGAAGATATTTTCCCTGCAGCTAGTCGTGAATATGCGCCACTGGTTGAGGAACTATGGAAAGATCCTGCTATTCAAGCTACATATAGACGAAGAAATGAACTGCCGTTCCTTCCGTTTGCTGCCAGTTACTTCCTTGACAGGGTACTATTGTTGTTCTATTGAAAAATTTGCTCGTTTACTTGGGTTGATGTTTTCATATCCATTCCTATATTGGACTTCTTTAGTAGTGATTTAGTTGTCCAATTGTGATCATTCATTCTTTGGCCTTTGTGCATTTGAAATTATCAGGTGGTTGATATTTCTCGAACGGAATATGAGCTCTGTGATACTGATATCCTCTATGCTGATGGAATAACATCCTCGGATGGATTAGCATCTACAGATATCTCTTTCCCGCAGCTGGCTTTGGATGTGCGGGTTGCTGATGAGCTTGATCCACATGACACGTTGCTAAGGTAAATCTTTTGTCACAAAAGGCAGGGATGGTCTGGTATTTACTTGTGTTCCGTGTAGTTTTTCCATAGCTTACAATATTTCAGCACCATTAGCTAATTATGTAATAAAAAATGCATATATGCGTGGGTTCCTGTTAGTCTTTCCCTTCTGATTTCATGAGGCCGCTTTCCATGGTATTTTGTCATATATCTGTCGCAATGGAAAGCACACATGTACATTTAGTATCTCGTTCAGCTCAAGACACCATATATTTACATTCTATGTTGGATTCCTATATTACTATTAAGAACTGTGATAGTAATACTCACAATAAAAATTTCTGTTTTATTATCAGGTACCAGCTGATCAGAATAAACAATAAAGGATTGCGGGAGAACAGCAAATGGCTGCAGATGTTCGATGATGTCAGCCTTGTCATCTTCTGTGTTGCGGTTAGCGATTATGACGAGTACTACGAGGATGCAAATGGCACCGTTGTGAACAAGATGATAGAGAGCAGACAGCTATTTGAGAGCATCGCCCTTCATCCAACGTTTGAGCAGATGAATTTTCTCCTACTCCTGACCAAGTTTGATCTTCTAGAGCAGAAGATTGGTAAATCCCCGCTAACAGCATGCGACTGGTTTGCCGAATTCACCCCGTTGGTAAGCCGCAATCTGATTGATGGAACCAGCAGAAGCAAGCGCGGCAGCCAGAACGGCGCGTCGCTGGCGCAGATGGCCGCGCACTACATCGGCGTGAAATTCAAGAGGCTGTTCCACTCGCTCACAGAGCGGAAGCTCTATGTGTCCTACGTGAACGCCCTGGACCAGCAGTCTGTCTGCTCTGCTATCCGCTACGGCCGGGAGATCGTCAAGTGGGAGGAGGAGAAGCCTGTTTTTGGCTCCACCGAGACGGTATACAGCGGCGACGAGCCGAGCTCCTACTGACGGCGACCTTTGATTGTGTGACAGAAGACGAAGAAGAGGTGTAAATAGTTGTGCATTTCCCTCTCCGGCGATGACCTTTTTTTAGAGCTTTGCCC
The DNA here is from genome assembly GCF_002162155.2 of Triticum dicoccoides. Taxonomy (NCBI): domain Eukaryota; kingdom Viridiplantae; phylum Streptophyta; class Magnoliopsida; order Poales; family Poaceae; genus Triticum; species Triticum dicoccoides. The sequence continues at coordinate 72,925,664 of NC_041388.1, forward strand.
ATTTTGGTTCTTTTTTCCCAGCTCATCTTCTGTTTGTAATTTATTGTATGGTTTGTTTGTTTAGTTGTTCACACGTAGAATGAGAGGCAAGATGCCTGCCTGGTTCCGATTGATTCTTGCATCTGTATGTATCATTATCGATCTCCTTTACATGGTAGCATGTCCGATTTCTTGTACAATTGTTTGTGTGCTCGAAGCATCTCAACAGGTACTAGAAAATAAAGAATGCAACTACATTGTCAAGTACTTGCAATGAAGTGCCCGAGCAGGAGGTACGTGCTGACTGCTATACAACCGGTCGAGATGACCTCCGGGCAATGGTCGAACTGGGGGTAAAGAAGTTGTGCAACTATCGTTCCTGCATATATGTACAAACAAGCATGGTTGCTTAGGGAGGTGCTTAGAAAAATAAATCAGATTTTTTCTGAAACATGGGTGCCTATTTCTACAGAAAAGACGCTTTATTAAGTGTCTGCTACAAATAAGTACCAGTGCTTAAAGAAAGCCTGATTTATTTCTCCAAGCATCTGCTTGCAACAAGGCCTTAGCAGACTCCCTGACATCGCCCCCCTCCCCCATCCCTTTTTGCTGTCCCAAGTGTAGGGCAACTCCAATGTTTGCATTAAAACACCTCTAAATGTTTGGACAGTGTGGTCCGACCCACAAACCGGCCCGTGCGTCCATGGACTGGCCCGTGCGTCTTAATTCCCATAAACCGGAAGCAAACCGGTGGAAGTTGTACGGGTGTCTGGATGCGTGCCATGTTGGCGTCCAGCTACACGGTCTCACCCAAAGCCCTTGTCATGTGCTCCGCTCTAAAATCATTGCTGCGCATTCATGTCGCTTCAGAGCAGACGCGACGTGGCGGCAGCCTACTGTTGGAAATATGCCCTAGAGGCAATAATAAAAGCATTATTATTATATTTCCTTATTCATGATAATTGTCTTTGTTCATGCTATAATTGTGTTATCCGGAAATCGTAATACATGTGTGAATAATAGACACCAACATGTCCCTAGTAAGCCTCTAGTTGACTAGCTCGTTGATCAACAGATAGTCATGGTTTCCTGACTATGGACATTGGATGCCATTGATAACGAGAGCACATCATTAGGAGAATGATGTGATGGACAAGACCCAATCCTAAACATAGCACAAGATCGTATAGTTCGTTTGCTAGAGTTTTCCAATGTCAAGTATCCTTTCCTTAGACCATGAGATCGTGTAACTCCCGGATACCGTAGGAGTGCTTTGGGTGTACCAAACGTCACAACGTAACTAGGTGACTATAAATGTATACTATGGGTATCTCCGAAAGTGTCTGTTGGGTTGACATGGATCAAGACTGGGATTTGTCACTCCGTATGACGGAGAGGTATCACTGGGCCCACTCGGTAATGCATCATCATAATGAGCTCAAAGTGACCAAGTGTCTGGTCACAGGATCATGCATTACGGTACGAGTAAAGTGACTTGCCGGTAACGAGATTGAACGAGGTATTGGGATACCGACGATCGGATCTCGGGCAAGTAACATACCGATTGACAAAGGGAATTGTATACGTGGTTGTTTGAATCCTCGACATCGTGGTTCATCCGATGAGATCATCGAGGAGCATGTGGGAGCCAACATGGGTATCCAGATCCCGCTGTTGGTTATTGACCGGAGAGCGATCTCGGTCATGTCTACATGTCTCCCGAACCCGTAGGGTCTACACACTTAAGGTTCGGTGACGCTAGGGTTGTAGGGATATGTATATGCAGTAACCCGAATGTTGTTCGGAGTCCCGGATGAGATCCCGGACGTCACGAGGAGTTCCGGAATGGTCCGGAGGTAAAGAATTATATATAGGAAGTGCTATTTCGGGCATCGGGACAAGTTTCGGGGTCACCGGTATTGTACCGGGACCACCGAAAGGGTCCCGGGGGTCCACCGGGTGGGGCCACCTGTCCCGGGGGGCCACACGGGCTGTAGGGGGTGCGCCTTGGCCTACATGGGCCAAGGGCACCAGCCCCAAGAGGCCCATGCGCCTAGGGTTTCAAGGGAGGAAGAGTCCTAGGAGGGGAAGGCACCTCCTAGGTGCCTTGGGGAGGAGGGATTCCTCCCCCTTGGCCGCACCCCCTAGGAGATTAGATCTCCTAGGGCCGGCGCCCCCCCCCCTTTGGCCCTCCTATATATAGTGGGGGAGATGGAGGACTTCTTACCTTTCCTTTGGTGCCTCCCTCTCCCTCTCCAACACCTCTTCCTCCTCCATAGTGCATGGCGAAGCCCTGTCGGAGTACTGCAGCTCCATCACCACCACGCCGTCGTGCTACTGCTGGAGCCATCTCCCTCAACCTCTCCTTCCCCCTTGCTGGATCAAGGAGGAGACGTGGCTGTTCCGTGTTGGGTAACGTAGCATAAATTCAAAATTTTCCTACGTGTCACCAAGATCTATCTATGGAGTCATCTAGCAACGAGGGAGGAGTGGATCTACATAACCTTGTAGATCGCGCGCGGAAGCATTCAAGAGAACGGGGTTGATGGAGTCGTACTCGTCGTGATCCAAATCACCGATGATCCTAGCGCCGAACGGACGACACCTCCGCGTTCAACACACGTACGGAGCAGCGACGTCTCCTCCTTCTTGATCCAGCAAGGGGGGAGGAGAGGTTGATGGAGATCCAATAGCACGACGGCATGGTGGTGGAAGTAGCGGGATTCCAACAGGGCTTCGCCAAGCACTGCGGGAGGAGGGAGATGTGTCATGGGAGGGAGAGGGAGGCGCCAGGGCTTGGGGCATGGTTGCCCTCCCTCCCCCCACTATATATAGGGCCAAGGGAGAGGGGGAGGGCGCAGCCTTGCCCCTTCCTCCAAGGAAGGGTGCGGCCAAGGGGGGGAGGAGTCCATCCTTCCCAAGGCACCTCGGAGGTGCCTTCCCCCTTTAGGACTCTCCCCTCCTCTTGTCCCTTTGGCGCATGGGCCTCTAGGGGCTGGTGCCCTTGGCCCATGTAGGCCAAGGCACACCCCCTACAGCCCATGTGGCCCCCGGGGCAGGTGGCCCCACCCGTTGGACCCCCGGGACCCTTCCGGTGGTCCCGGTACAATACCGGTGACCCCGAAACTTGTCCCGATGGCCGAAACAACACTTCCTATATATAATTCTTTACCTCCGGACCATTCCGGAACTCCTCGTGACGTCCGGGATCTCATCCGGGACTCCGAACAACTTTCGGGTTACCGCATACTAATATCTCTATAACCCTAGCATCACCGAACCTTAAGTGTGTAGACCCTACGGGTTCGGGAGACATGCAAACATGACCGAGATGACTCTCCGATCAATAACCAACAGCGGGATCTGGATACCCATGTTGGCTCCCACATGTTCCACGATGATCTCATCGGATGAACCACGATGTCAAGGACTTAATCAATCCCGTATACAATTCCCTTTGTCTAGCGGTACGATACTTGCCCGAGATTCGATCGTCGGTATCCCGATACCTTGTTCAATCTCGTTACCGGCAAGTCTCTTTACTCATTTTGTAACACATCATCCCGTGATCAACTCCTTGATCACATTGTGCACATTATGATGATGTCCTACCGAGTGGGCCTAGAGATACCTCTCCGTCACACGGAGTGACAAATCCCAGTCTCGATTCGTGCCAACCCAACAGACACTTTCGGAGATACCCGTAGTGCACCTTTATAGTCACCCAGTTATGTTGTGACGTTTGGTACACCCAAAGCACTCCTACGATATCCAGGAGTTGCACAATCTCATGGTCTAAGGAAATGATACTTGACATTAGAAAAGCTTTAGCATACGAACTACATGATCTTGTGCTAGGCTTAGGATTGGGTCTTGTCCATCACATCATTCTCCTAATGATGTGATCCCGTTATCAATGACATCCAATGTCCATGGTCAGGAAACCGTAACCATCTATTGATCAACGAGCTAGTCAACTAGAGGCTTACTAGGGACATGGTGTTGTCTATGTATCCACACATGTATCTGAGTTTCCTATCAATACAATTATAGCATGGATAATAAACGATTATCATGAACAAGGAAATATAATAATAATCAATTTATTATTGCCTCTAGGGCATATTTCCAACAGTCTCCCACTTGCACTAGAGTCAATAATCTAGTTCACATCGTCATGTGATTAACACTCACAGGTCACATCGCCATGTGACCAACATCCAAAGAGTTTACTAGTGTCACTAAACTAATTCACATCATCATGTGATTAAGACTCAATGAGTTCTGGGTTTGATCATGTTTTGCCTGTGAGAGAGGTTTTAGTCAATGGGTCTACAACATTCAGATCCGTATGTACTTCGCAAATTTCTATGTCATCTTGTAGATGCAACTACTACGCTACATTTGGAGCTATTCCAAACAACTGTTCTACTATACGAATCCAGTTTACTACTCAGAATAATCTGGATTAGTGTCAAAGTTTGCATCGGCGTAACCCTTTACGACGAACTCTTTTACCACCTCCATAATCGAGAAAATTCCTTAGTCCACTAGTTACTAAGGATAACTTTGACCGCTGTCCTGTGATCCATTCTTAGATCACTTTTGTACCCCTTGACTGACTCATGGCAAGGCACATTTCAGGTGCGGTACACAACATAGCATACTGTAGAGCCTATGTCTTAAGAATAGGGGACGACCTTCGTCCTTTCTCTCTATTCTGCCGTGGTCGAGCTTTAAGTCTTAACTTCATACCTTACAACTCAGGCAAGAACTCCTTCTTTGACTGATCCATCTTGAACACCTTCAAGATCATGTCAAGGTATGTGCTCATTTGAAAGTACTATTAAGCGTTTTGATCTATCCTTATAGATCTTAATGCTCAACACTCAAGTAGCCTAATCCAGGTTTTCCATTGAAAAACACTTTTCAAATAACCCTATATGCTTTCCAGAAATTCTACGTCATTCCTGATCAACAATATGTCAACAACATATATTTATCAGAAATTCTATAGTGCTCCCACTCACTTCTTTGGAAATACAAGTTTCTCATAAACTTTATATACACCCAAAATCTTTGATCATCTCATCAAAGCGTACATTCCAACTCCGAGATGCTTACTCCAGTCCTTAGAAGGATTGCTGGAGCTTTGCATACTTATTAGCATCTTTCAGGATTGACAAAACCTTCCGGTTGTATCACATACAACCTTTCCTCAAGAAAATCGTCGAGGAAACAATGTTTTGACATCCTATCTGCAAGATTTCATAAATAAAGCAGTAATCGCTAATATAATTCCAACAGACTCTTAGCATCGCTACGAGTGAGAAAGTCTCATCATAGTCAACTCCTTGAACTTGTCGGAAAACATCTTAACGACAAGTCGAGCTTTCTTAATGGTGATACATACCATCATTGTTCGTCTTCCTTTTAAAATCCATCTGCACTCAACAGCCTTACAACCATCGAGCTGTTCTGCCAAAGTCTACACTTTGTTCTCATACATGGATCCTCTCTCGGATTTTATGGCCTCGAGCCATTTATTGGAATCCGGGCCCACCATCGCTTCTCCATAGCTCGTAGGTTCATTGTTGTCTAGCAACATGACTTCCAAGACAGGATTACGTACCACTCTGAAGTAGTATGCATCCTTGTCATCCCACGAGGTTTGGTAGTGACTTGATCTGAAGTTTCATGATCACTATCACAAGCTTCCACTTCAATTGGTGTAGGTGCCACAGGAACAACTTCCTGTGCCCTGCCACACACTAGTTGAAGAGACGGTTTAATAACCTCATCAAGTCTCCACCATCCTCCCACTCAATTCTTTCGAGAGAAACTTTTCCTCGAGAAAGGACCCGATTCTAGAAACAATCCCTTATTGCTTTCGGATCTGAGACAGGAGGTATACCCAACTGTTTTGGGTGTCCTATGAAGATGCATTTATCCGCTTTGGGTTCGAGCTTATCAACCTGAAACTTTTTCACATAAGCGTCGCAGCCCCAAACTTCTAAGAAATGACAGCTTAGGTTTCTCTAAACCATAGTTCATATGGTGTCATCTCATCGGAATTACGTGGTGCCCTATTTAAAGTGAATGTGGTTGTCTTTAATGCCTAACCCATAAACTATCGTGGTAATTCGATAAGAGACATCATGGTATGCATCATATCCAATAGGGTGCAGTTATGATGTTCGGACACACCATCACACTATGGTGTTCCAGGCTGTATTAGTTGTGAAACAATTTCCACAATGTCTTAATTCTATGCCAAACTCGTAATTCAGATATTCATCTCTATGATCATATCATAGATATTTTATCCTCTTGTCACGACGATCTTTCAACTTCACCCTGAAATTACTTGAACCTTTCAATAATTCAGACTCGTGATTCATCAAGTAAATGTACTCAACATCTACTCAAACCATCTGTGAAGTAAGAACATAACGATGTCCACTACACGCCTCAGCACTCATTGGACTGCACACATCAAAATGTATTACTCCCAACAAGTTGCTTTCTAGTTCCATTTTACTAAAAAACGAGGCTTTCAGTCATCTTGCCCATGTGGTATGATTTGCATGTCTCAAGTGATTCAAAATCAAGTGAGTCCAAACGGTCCATTTGCATGGAGTTTCTTCATGCATATACACCAATAGACATGGTTCGCATGCCTCAAACTTTTCAAAAACGAGTGAGCCCAAAGATCCATCAACATGGAGCTTCTTCATGCGTTTTATACTGATATGACTTACGTGGCAGTGCCACAAGTAGGTGGTACTATCATTACTATCTTTTGGCATGAACATGTGTATCACTACGATCGAGATTTTAATGAACCATTCATTTTAGGTGCAAGACCATTGAAGGTATTATTCAAATAAACAGAGTAACCATTATTCTCTTTAAATGAATAACCGTATTGCGATAGACATAATCCAATCATGTCTATGCTCAACGCAAACACCAATCTCGATGGTAGAGGAAGCATGCGATGCTTGATCATATCAACATTGGAAACACTTCCAACACATATCGTCAGCTCACCTTTAGCTAGTCTCCGTTTATTCCGTAGCTTTTATTTCGAGTTACTAACACTTAGCAACCGAACCGGTATCTAATACCCTGGTGCTACTAGGAGTACTAGTAAAGTACACATCAACACAATGTATATCCAATATACTTCTATCGACCTTGCCAGCCTTCTCATCTACCAAGTATCTAGGGTAATTCTGCTCCAGTGGCTGTTCCCCTTATTACAGAAGCACTTAGTCTCGGGTTTGGGTTCAACCTTGGGTTTCTTCACTAGAGCAGCAGCTGATTTGCCGTTTCATGAAGCATCCCTTTTTGCCCTTGCCCTTCTTGAAACTAGTGGTTTCACCAACCATCAACAATTGATGCTCCTTCTTGATCTCTACTTTTGTGGTGTCAAACATCGCGAATATCTCAAGGATCATCATATATGTCCCTGATATATTATAGTTCATCACGAAGCTCAAGCATCTTGGTGGTAATGACTTCGGAGAAACATCACTATCTCATCTGGAAGATCAACTCCCACTCGATTCAAATGATTGTTGTACTCAGACAATCTGAGCACAAGCTCAACAATTGAGCTTTTCTCCCTTACTTTGCAGGCTAATAAAATCGTCGGAGGTCTTATACCTCTTGACGTGGGCACGAGCCTGAAATCCCAATTTCAGCCCTCAAAACATCTCATATGTTTTGCGACGTTTCAAAACCGTCTTCGGTGCCTCAATTCTAAACTGTTTAACTGAACTATCACGTAGTTATCAAAATGTGTATGTCAGATGTTCGCAACATCCACATACAACGTTCAAGGTTCAGCACACTGAGCAGTGCATTAAGGACATAAGCCTTCTATGAAGCAATGAGGACAATCCTCAGTTTACGGACCTAGTCCGCATAATTGCTACTATCAACTTTCAACTAAATTTTCTCTAGGAACATATCTAAACAGTAGAACTGAAGCGCGAGCTATGACATAATTTGCGAAGACCTTTTGACTATGTTCAGGATAATTAAGTTCATCTTATGAACTCCCACTCAGATAGACATCCCTCTAGTCATCTAAGTGATTACATGATCCGAGTCAACTAGGCCGTGTCCGATCATCACGTGAGACGGACTAGTCAACATCGGTGAACATCTTCATGTTGATCGTATCTACCATACGACTCATGCTCGACCTTTCGGTCTTCTGTGTTCCGAGGCCATGTCTATACACATGCTAGGCTCGTCAAGTCAACCTAAGTGTTTCGCGTGTGTAAATCTGTCTTACACCCGTTGTATGTGAACGTAAGAATCTATCATACCCGATCATCACATGGTGCTTCGAAACAACAAACTGTCGCAACGGTGCACAGTTAGGGGGAACACTTTCTTGAAATTTTAATGAGGGATCATCTTATTTATTACCGTCGTTCTAAGTAAATAAGATGTATAAACATGATAAACATCACATGCAATCAAATAATAGTGACATGATATGGCCAATATCATATAGCTCCTTTGATCTCCATCTTGGGGCTCCATGATCATCTTGTCACCGGCATGACACCATGATCTCCATCATCATGATCTCCATCATCGTGTCTTCATGAAGTTGTCTCGCCAACTATTACTTCTACTTCTACAGCTAACGGTTAGCAACAAAGTAAAGTAATTACATGACGTTTATGTTGACACGCAGGTCATAAATAAATTAAGACAACTCCTATGGCTCCTGCCGGTTGTCATACTCATCGACATGCAAGTCGTGATTCCTATTACGAGAACATGATCAATCTCATACATCACATATATCATTCATCACATCCTTTTGGCCATATCACATCACATAGCATACCCTGCAAAAACAAGTTAGACGTCCTCTAATTGTTGTTTGCATGTTTTACGTGGCTGCTATGGGTTTCTAGCAAGAACGTTTCTTACCAACGCAAAAACAACAACGTGATATGCCAATTGCTATTTACCCTTCATAAGGACCCTTTTCATCGAATCCGATCCGACTAAAGTGGGAGAGACAGACACCCGCTAGCCACCTTATGCAACTAGTGCATGTCAGTCGGTGGAACCAGTCTCACGTAAGAGTACGTGTAAGGTCGGTCCGGGCCGCTTCATCCCACAATGCCACCGAATCAAGATTGGACTAGTAACGGTAAGCATATTGAACAAAATCAACGCCCACAACTACTTTGTGTTCTACTCGTGCATAGAAACTACGCATAGACCTAGCTCATGATGCCACTGTTGGGTAACGTAGCATAAATTCAAAATTTTCCTACGTGTCACCAAGATCTATCTATGGAGTCATCTAGCAATGAGGGAGGAGTGGATCTACATACCCTTGTAGATCGCGCGCGGAAGCGTTCAAGAGAACGGGGTTGATGGAGTCGTACTCGTCGTGATCCAAATCACCGATGATCCTAGCGCCGAACGGACGGCACCTCCGCGTTCAACACACGTACGGAGCAGCGACGTCTCCTCCTTCTTGATCCAGCAAGGGAGAGGAGAGGTTGATGGAGATCCAACAGCACGACGGCATGATGGTGGAAGTAGCGGGATTCCAACAGGGCTTCGCCAAGCACTGCGGGAGGAGGGAGATGTGTCATGGGAGGGAGAGGGAGGCGCCAGGGCTTGGGGTATGGTTGCCCTCCCTCCCCCCACTATATATAGGGCCAAGGGAGAGGGGGAGGGCGCAGCCTTGCCCCTTCCTCCAAGGAAGGGTGCGGCCAAGGGGGGGAAGGAGTCCATCCTCCCCAAGGCACCTCGGAGGTGCCTTCCCCCTTTAGGACTCTCCCCTCCTCTTGTCCCTTTGGCGCATGGGCCTCTAGGGGCTGGTTCCCTTGGCCCATGTAGGCCAAGGGGCACCCCCTACAGCCCATGTGGCCCCCGGGGCAGGTGGCCCCACCTGGTGGACCCCCGGGACCCTTCCGGTAGTCCCGGTACAATACCGGTGACCCCGAAACTTGTCCCGATGGCCGAAACAGCACTTCCTATATATAATTCTTTACCTCCGGACCATTCCGGAACTCCTCGTGACGTCCGGGATCTCATCCGGGACTCCGAACAACTTTCGGGTTACCGCATACTAATATCTCTATAACCCTAGTGCCACCGAACCTTAAGTGTGTAACCCTACGGGTTCGGGAGACATGCAGACATGACCGAGATGACTCTCCGGTCAATAACCAACAGCAGGATCTGGATACCCATGTTGGCTCCCACATGTTCCACGATGATCTCATCGGATGAACCACGATGTCAAGGACTTAATCAATCCCGTATACAATTCCCTTTGTCCAGCGGTACGATACTTGCCCGAGATTCGATCGTCGGTATCCCGATACCTTGTTCAATCTCGTTACCGGCAAGTCTCTTTACTCGTTTCGTAACACATCATCCCGTGATCAACTCCTTGATCACATTGTGCACATTATGATGATGTCCTACCGAGTGGGCCTAGAGATACCTCTCCGTCACACGGAGTGACAAATCCCAGTCTCGATTCGTGCCAACCCAACAGACACTTTCGGAGATACCCGTAGTGCACCTTTATAGTCACCCAGTTACGTTGTGATGTTTGGTACACCCAAAGCACTCCTACGATATCCGGGAGTTGCACAATCTCATGGTCTAAGGAAATGATACTTGACATTAGAAAAGCTTTAGCATACGAACTACATGATCTTGTGCTAGGCTTAGGATTGGGTCTTGTCCATCACATCATTCTCCTAATGATGTGATCCCGTTATCAATGACATCCAATGTCCATGGTCAGGAAACCGTAACCATCTATTGATCAACGAGCTAGTCAACTAGAGGCTTACTAGGGACATGGTGTTGTCTATGTATCCACACATGTATCTGAGTTTCCTATCAATACAATTATAGCATGGATAATAAACGATTATCATGAACAAGGAAATATAATAATAATCAATTTATTATTGCCTCTAGGGCATATTTCCAACATTCCGTACGTGTGTTGAACGCGGAGGTGCCGTCCGTTCGGTGCTAGGATCTTCGGTGATCGAATCACGTCGAGTACGACTCCCTCATCCCCGTTCTTTGAACGCTTCCGCTCGCGATCTACAAGGTACGTAGATGCATCTAATCACTCGTTGCTAGATGAACTCCTAGATGGATCTTGGTGAAACCGTAGGAAAATTTTTGTTTTCTGCACCGTTCCCCAACAGTGGCATCATGAGCTAGGTCTATGCGTAGTTCTCTTGCACGAGTAGAACACAATTTGTTGTAGGCGTTGATGTTGTCAACTTTCTTGCCGCTACTAGTCTTATCATTGTGGGATGAAGCGGCCCGGACCAACCTTACACGTACGCTTACGTGAGACCGGTTCCACCGACTAACATGCACAAGTTGCATAAGGTGGCTGGTGGGTGTCTGTCTCTCCCACTTTAGTTGGAGCGGATTCGAGGAAAAGGGTCCTGATGAAGGGTAAATAGAAGTTGACAAATCACGTTGTGGCTTTCACGTAGGTAAGAAAACGTTCTTGCTAGAACCCTACTTCAGCCACGTAAAACTTGCAACAACAATTAGAGGACGTCCAACTTATTTTTGCAGCAAGTGCTTTGTGATATGATATGGCCAAAGTTGTGATGAATGATGAATGGTCTATATGTGATGTATGAGATGTTCATGCTATTGTAATAGGAATCACGACTTGCATGTCGATGAGTATGACAACCGGCAGGAGCCATAGGAGTTGTCTTTATTTTTTGTATGACCTGCGTGTCATTGAGAAACGCCATGTAAATTACTTTACTTTATTGCTAAACGCGTTAGCCATAGTAGTAGAAGTAATAGTTGGCGAGCAACTTCATGGAGACACGATGATGGAGATCATGGTGTCATGCCGGTAACAAGATGATCATGGAGCCCCAAGATGGAGATCAAAGGAGCTATGTGATATTGGCCATATCATGTCACTATTATTATTTGATTGCATGTGATGTTTATCATGTTTTGCATCTTGTTTACTTAGAACGACGGTAGTAAATAAGACGATCCCTCATAATAATTTCAAGAAAGTGTTCCCCCTAACTATGCACCGTTGCGACAGTTCGTTGTTTCGAAGCACCACGTGATGATCGGGTGTGATAGATTCTAACGTTCACATACAACGGGTGTAAGACAGATTTACACATGCAAACACTTAGGTTGACTTGACGAGCCTAGCATGTGTACAGACATGGCCTCGGAACACAGAAGACCGAAAGGTCGAGCATGAGTCGTATAGAAGATACGATCAACATGAAGATGTTCACCGACGTTGACTAGTCCGTCTCACGTGATGATCGGACACGGCCTAGCTAACTCGGATCATGTTATACTTAGATGACTAGAAGAGGGATGTCTATCTAAGTGGGAGTTCATTATAATTTGATTAGATGAACTTAATTATCATGAACTTAGTCTAAAATCTTTACAATATGTCTTGTAGATCAAATGGCCAACGTAGTCCTCAACTTCAACGCGTTCCTAGAGAAAACCAAGATGAAAGACGATGGCAGCAACTACACGGACTGGGTCCGGAACCTGAGGATCATCCTCATAGCTTCCAAGAAAGATTATGTCCTACAAGCACCGCTAGGTGACGCACCTGTTCTCCCTGCAGAACAAGACGTTATGAACGCTTGGCAGGCACGTACCGATGACTACTCCCTCATTCAGTGCGGCATGCTTTTGTAACGCCCCGAGACCGATGTGCCAGGTGTCGTTCAGTTATTCGTTGTTGTTGCCCTATCATTGCTTGCGTGTCATGCATTGCATATCATGTCATCATGTACATTTCAATCGCATACGTGTTCGTCTCATGCATCCGAGCTTTTTCCCCGTTGTCCGTTTTGCATTCCGGCGCTTCGTTCTCCTCCGGTGATTATTTCTACCTTTCTTTCTTGTGTGGGGATTAAACATTTCCGGATTGGACCGAGACTTGTCAAGCGGCCTTGGTTTACTACCGGTAGACCGCCTGTCAAGTTTCGTACCATTTGGACTTCGTTTGATACTCCAACGGTTAACCGAGGGACCGAGAAGGCCTCGTGTGTGTTGCAGCCCAACACCCTTCCATTTTGGCCCAAAACCCACCTAACTCTGTTCCATCATCTCGGTCGTTCGATCACGATCGCATGGCCGAAAACCGCACCTCATTTGGAGCTTCCTAACTCCCTCTACCTATAAAAGAGCACCCCTCCCCGAAATTTCGGGTCATTTCGCGGATGAAACCCTAACTTCAGCCTCTCCGCGCCGCCGGACACTTCTCCCCCGCAGCCCGGACACGTCCGCCCCCGCGCGCCACCTCACTCCAGCCAATCAGAAGCCGCCACGTCTCCCCGCCGCCGCTTCCCCTCCACTCACCGCGCGCCACATGGCACCGCGCTGCCCCACTTCGCCGCCGGGCCTGGAGAGCCCGCGACCGGCCCCCGCGGCCCATTCAGCGCCGCCGCCCGAGCCACGGGGAGACCAGATCCGCGCCGCCCGGTCCTCCCTTGCGCCGCCGCACGCCGTCTCGACGCCGGCCGCCCGCCGACGCCGCTAGCCGCCTCGTGCCCTGCCCGG
>NC_041388.1:72939685-73032097 GCF_002162155.2 Triticum dicoccoides
GTTGACCGCGTCCCCGCTCTTGGGCCCCGCCGTGGCCTCCCAGGCCCAGCGTGCCGCCCCCGCCTTCGGCCCAGATCCGCGGCCAGCATCGCCGGCCCAGCTCCCCGCGGTCCAGCGCGAGCGCCCCAAGGCCCAGCTCCAGCCGGCCTCGCCTTGGCCTGCCTCCTCCTCCAGCCGGGCCGAAGCCCACTGGGTGAGCCGACCCCAGCGCCCCCCTCCTCTTGTTTTTTTTTTCACTCTTGTTGGGCTTGCCCCAGATCCGGCCCGCGTCATTTTTTTTTCCAGATCGGCGATTTGTCTATTATCCTGAGACAGCAGTTTTGCAGTTTAGTCCCCCTAGTTCATGCATTTAATAACTCACAAACCGTGCATCGGATTAAAATGTTTTATATATGAAACTTGCTCAGAATTTTGTGTAGATTAATAATATCCAACTTTCATCTATGTTTGAGATGTTAAAAATGTTGTTTGCGTTAATTTGCTCCTATGCCATGCTAAAATGCTTTATTTCATAACTAAATAACCGTAACTCCAATTTTAATAAACTTTATATGTAAATGGGGTAGAATTTTGCCTAGTTTATCATGGTGACCTTTATTTGCATATTAAAAAACCCTAAAATTGTGTTTAGGGCAGAACAGGACCTAATCTAAAATATGCTTATGAGGAGTTTCCGGAATTGTTGTTCGTTGCTTCCGGCCTCATTTAAACTTGACTAGATAGGTAGTTTTACTTTGCTTCACCCTCTTGCCATGTTAACCAACATTTAATATTGTTGAGTACATAAACGAGATCAAACTAAATAACTTGTTGTGGTGTTTCGTCAATATGAAACTCGTTGCATATTGATCTCCACTTAATTTGTAGAACTGCTTGTGCACTTTGCCATGCCATGCTTCATTAAACCGGACATGCATCATACTCGATTGTGCGTCATGCCATGTTGTTGTGTTGGTTATTTACTATGTTGTGTGCTTCTTTTCCGGTGATTGCTTCTTCGGGTTGGTTCCGATAATGTCGCGTTTGTGAGGATCCGTTCAACTACGTCCGTTTGTCTTCTTCATGGACTCGTTCTTCTTCCTTGCGGGATTTCAGGCAAGATGATCATACCCTCGAAATCACTACTATCTTTGCTATGCTAGTTTGCTCGCTCTTTTGCCATGCCAATGCTACGATGCCTACCACTTGCTTGTCAGCCACCCAAATTGCCATGTTCAACCACTAACCCACCATGTCCTAGCAAACCGTTGATTGGCTATGTTACCGCTTTGCTTATCCCCTCTTATAGCGTTGTTAGTTGCAGGTGAAGATTGAAGTTTGTTCCTTGTTGGAACATGGAGATGTTGTTCCTTGTTGGAACATGTTTACTTGTTGGGATATCACAATATATCTTACTTAATTAATGCATCTATATACTTGGTAAAGGGTGGAAGGCTCGGCCTTATGCCTGGTGTTTTGTTCCACTCTTGCCGCCCTAGTTTCCGTCATATCGGTGTTATGTTCCCGGATTTTGCGTCCCTTACGCGGTTGGGCTATAATGGGAACCCCTTGACAGTTCGCCTTAAGTAAAGCTTCTCCAGCAATGCCCAACATTGGTTTTACCATTCGCCACCTAGCCTCTTTTTCCCTTGGGTTTCGCGCTCCTGAGGGTCATCATTATTTTACCCCCCCCGGGCCAGTGCTCCTCTAAGTGTTGGTCCGAACTGGGCAGCCTGCGGGGCCACCTCGGGGAAACTTGAGGGTTGGTTTTACTCGTAGCTTGACCTATCTGAGTGTGCCCTGAGAAAGAGATATGTGCAGCTCCTATCGGGATTTGTCGGCACATTCGGGCGGTGTTGCTGGTTTAGTTTTACCCTGTCGAAATGTCTTGTTGTACCGGGATACCGAGTCTGATCGGAGTGTCTCGGGTGGAGGTCTATTCCTTCGTTGACCGTGAGAGCTTCTGATGGGCTAAGTTGGGACACCCCTGCAGGGATTTGAAATTTCGAAAGCTGTGCCCGCGGTTATGGGCAGATGGGAATTTGTTAACGTCCGGTTGTAGAAAACCCGAAGTTGACCTTAATTAAAATACATCAACCGTGTGTGTAACCGTGATGGTCTCTTTCCGGCGGAGTCCGGGAAGTGAACACGGTTGTTGGAGTTATGCTTGACGTAGGTAGTCCAGGATCACTTCTTGATCATACTTTTATCGACCGTGCTTTGCCTTCTCTTCTCGCTCTCATTTGCGTATGTTTAGCCACCATATATGCTAGTCGCTTGCTGCAGCTCCACCTCATTACTCCATCCTTCCTATAAGCTTAAATAGTCTTGATCTCGCGGGTGTGAGATTGCTGAGTCCCCGTGGCTCACAGATACTTCCAAAACCAGTTTGCAGGTGCCTATGTTACCGTGCAGATGATGCAACCAAGCTCAGGAGGAGCTCGATGAAGATCTTGTCCTTTATGTTGTTTCGTGTTAGTTGATCAGTAGTGGAGCCCAGTTGGGGTCGATCGGGGACCTTTGTCGCATTTGGGGTTCTTCTTTTATTTTGGTTCCGTAGTCGGACCTTGATTGTATCTGGATGATGTAATGCTTTATTCATGTAATTGTGTGAAGTGGCGATTGTAAGCCAACTATGTATCTCTTTCCCTTATGTATTACATGGGTTGTGTGAAGATTACCTCACTTGCGACATTGCTTTCAATGCGGTTATGCCTCTAAGTCGTGCTTCGACACGTGGGAGATATAGCCGCATCGAGGGCGTTACAAGTTGGTAATCAGAGCCTTCCCCGACCTTAGGAGCCCCACTGCTTGATCGTTTTTAGCGGCCGAGTTGTGTCTAGAAAAATGTTTTGAGTCATTTAGGAATTATATATCGGAGAGTTAGGAATTCTTTTTACTCCCCAGTCTCTTCATCGCTCTGGTAAGGCATCCTGACGTAGAGTTTTGACTCTTCTCTTCTCAAATTTCACTAAAAAAAAAATTTAGGATCACGCGGGTATCTTGGAATCGTTCCGATGGTTTTATGATGAGAACATTGTCTTGGTGCCTCCTGTCAGGGGTTTAGTGGAAGTGTCCCGGGGAGTTGAGCTCTGAGGTGTTGTCGTCATAATTTTATCGTTGCAGTTCTGGAATACCTGAGTTTAGTACGCCGACATCGAAAATCTCTTTTATGCAGTTCGTTGGTGAGATAACCTCGACGCCACCCAGTACTGGGGCGGGAGTTCGGGAGTATCGCCATAACTTGTATAACGGATGCTTTTCGAAGGTTGAGGTAGATGATTTCCGAAGGTTTCTTGGTTATGTGTTGAAGGATGGATACAGCTGGATGTAGGATTTGTTAGTTTTGGGTGAGATATTATGCTTCCCCTGTATCCCCAACACCTGATTGCATAACCGGAAAGGTTCGGGAGTTTCATAAGTGGGAATTCTAGTAGCTCTTAGGATATCTTTCCGACGGATGTATGATATGAAATTGGGGTTCGACGTCTAGTGGTCCGCCTATTCACGGTCGATTTTACAGTGGTCTCGTTGTGTCTTAAAGAGTCCTTGGCTATGCCGACTCGGGGACGCTTCGTATGTCATGTGCACTGCCTTGTACATGATGGTGCTGTACGATCGAGCCCGTGTAGGCCCCACCACGAAAACTTCGGACGAAATCTCTATCATATGTTTGTTCTGGCTTATTTTGCAAGCCAATCCTTTGTGTTGTTTTGAGTTGTGGTATTCGAGTTTCTTCGAAGTCAAATGTTGATTCCATACCTTTTCCAAATGGTGTTCTCATATTCCTATGTGAATACTAATCCTTCTTGATCATCGAGTCTGTGTCAATCCTTTTTTTTAAACCGGTGTGTCTCTCCTCAAGTGGATCCGTTCACGTCAACATTTGCAAGATCATTTATCACTTCTTCTCAACGGTGTTTGTTTCATCCGTCTCCAAGTTGCCTTTGTTTTTCCCACCCTCCCTCCCTTTGTTTTTATCCGGTGATTCTCATGAAGATCCTAATGGAGCTTCAAGTTCGTCATTCCTCATTCCTTTCTCTTCTCCGGTGGATTCAAGTCAAGATTTGTCGATTATATCCCCTTTTTCTCGTCTCAAATACCTTCTCTTGACGGTGCTCCACAAATTTATTCACTTCCCGCTATTCTATTGTTCCGGAATGCTCAAGATATCTCGAAGATTCGTGTTTCCACTCTACTTTCGTTCAAGTTCTTTCGAGGATGTTCCCTCATTCAAGCCATTTAACTCAACCGGTGCAGCCTCTCTTTTAAATCGTTCAACGGTGTTTTCTTTTGAGTGGGCCCTAACCCACAGGTCTTTTTCCAGGATCTTACCTGACTCTTCTTATTTTCCCGGCGTTACTCTTAAATTTTTCTCCAAGTTTGACGTAAGAATGAGTTATCATCAGTCAAATGTTTTTTCTCCAAGATCTTTCAAATTCTTTTCATAGTTGGCTCAACCTCTTCGCTTTTGATTCTTCCGGTGTGCCTCAATAATTCTTGGTGGTGTTTCTCGTTGTCATTCTCATCATTTGAAGACCGAAGAAGAGTTTCTCCTTAATCTTGCTCTTTTCTCTTCAAGATTCGTGGTTCTAGTTCGAGGCCATCCTCTCATAATTGTTCTGATTGTGGGAACTCTTTTCACCCATCTGGAGTAATTCAAGAGTCTTCTCAGTTTGATTATCCGGAGCCCATCATCGAAGATTTATTCATTCTCAGTTTGCAGTTATCATCCTCCGATCTTATCGGTGCCTTGTTCAAGTGATCTTTAATCGGCTCGTGCTCTCTTCGTTCTCATGTATCTAAATACCCTAAAGTATCTTCATTCATTTTGCAATTCTTCCCGGTGATTTGTGCATTTGCTACGTTCAATTTCAATTCTTACGGTGGTTCGTTCAAGAGTTCTCTTTCTTTGTTATCATATCAATTCATTTGTTGTTCCAATCCTACCGGTGGTTCGTTGAAGACCTTCTCAAGTTTATGTTATATCTCTCTTAACCTTTTCTACGAGAATAAGTAATATGCCAAATCCGTTGATGGTCATCAATTTAAATTGGTGAAGGATAAGCATAATGTAATTCTTACTCTTGTTCCATTCAAGTGATTTAATTCCTTATTCCGGAGTGGCTCATCGTATCACATTCTCAGTTCGAGTTGCTCATCTTTTCTTTCCCGGAGTTCCAAGCTCAAATTATCATTCCAAAGATCTATCTAACCATTGCAGGGGTTCAACTTGTGTTTTCAACTTCTCCTTCATTTCGTTTTGATCATCTTTTTGTTACCGGAGTTCTTCATGGAGGCTCTACATGGTGGTTCGTCAAGGATTCTTTTCATTCTTCAATTGTTCTTCAAGATTTCTCTTGAAGTTAAGATCAGCCAAGTTATACTCAAAAATAAACATGGTGCTCAACACATGTTTTGTTTTGAGGAGTTCAAGCATTCTTCATCTTGCTATCCGGAGTGCAATTTCTTTCTACCATATTATCGGAGGTGGTATTATGTCATTCTTGATAATTTGAGTTCATGTTTTCCATGATTCACATGTTGTTAAGAATGAGTTAATTTTTAAATCCATCAACCTCGTTGTTGGAGTTATCTTGTGTCATATTCCACCTAAAGCCTTCCCTAAGGTTTGTTGCTGTCTATGGTGCTTATAAATGAACCAAGTTCTTCATTTATCCTCCCGGCGAAATAAGTTCTCGTCTCCTTGTTGATATCAATCCAATCCTTTTCCCGTGAGTGGCAGGTTGTCACCTCATAGTTTTGAGATGTTTTCCATAAGCCCACTACAAGCTTATTCGTTTCGTTGTTGGTTTTCCAACAACTCTGTTATAACCTTCTTGGAAGGGTGCTTGGCATTTTCTTCTCCATTCTTCTATTTCAATTATCTATCTTCTATTCTTTTGTTTCGGAGGCATTGTGATGTTGTGCTTTTCAATCATCATCTTGTTTTGTCAGGTTCGTGTTCTTTTCATGCTTATCCATTTAACCGGAGTGTCCTGCCTTTTTTTCTTTCAAGTTCTTTTTCATCTTATCAAGTCTTGCATCTCTTTTCAACCGGAGTGCTGTCCGATTTTGATCTTCCTTGTTCCTTGTTTATCTCGTTTCAACCAGAGTGATTTCAATTCCTTCTTGTCCATTGTACTCGTCATTCATAGCTTTGCAACCTTCAAGTCCTCGTAATGTTCCTTGTTCCTCTTTTCTAACGGATTGTTTGCAATCTCGTTCATCTCTGCTGTACTCTTTCTTTTAAATTGCTCAACCTCTCAAGGTTCATGGTTTCACTCGTTTGTCAGAGAAGCAACTTAGTTTACCTCTTCTCTTTCTCTTCCGTTTTCCCTCCGGTGCCATTCTAGATCTCGGGACGAGATCCTCTCGTAGTGGTGGAGTGTTGTAACGCCCCGAGACCGATGTGCCAGGTGTCGTTCAGTTATTCGCTGTTGTTGCCCTATCATTGCTTGCGTGTCATGCATTGCATATCATGTCATCATGTGCATTTCAATCGCATACGTGTTCGTCTCATGCATCCGAGCTTTTTCCCCGTTGTCCGTTTTGCATTCCGGCGCTTCGTTCTCCTCCGGTGATTATTTCTACCTTTCTTTCTTGTGTGGGGATTAAACATTTCCGGATTGGACCGAGACTTGTCAAGCGGCCTTGGTTTACTACCGGCAGACCGCCTGTCAAGTTTCGTACCATTTGGACTTCGTTTGATACTCCAACGGTTAACCGAGGGACCGAGAAGGCCTCGTGTGTGTTGCAGCCCAACACCCTTCCATTTTGGCCCAAAACCCACCTAACTCTGTTCCATCATATCGGTCGTTCGATCACGATCGCGTGGCCGAAAACCGCACCTCATTTGGAGCTTCCTAACTCCCTCTACCTATAAAAGAGCACCCCTCCCCGAAATTTCGGGTCATTTCGCGGATGAAACCCTAACTTCAGCCTCTCCGCGCCGCCGGACACTTCTCCCCCGCAGCCCGGACACGTCCGCCCCCGCGCGCCACCTCACTCCAGCCAATCAGAAGCCGCCACGTCTCCCCGCCGCCGCTTCCCCTCCACTCACCGCGCGCCACATGGCACCGCGCTGCCCCACTTCGCCGCCGGGCCTGGAGAGCCCGCGACCGGCCCCCGCGGCCCATTCAGCGCCGCCGCCCGAGCCACGGGGAGACCAGATCCGCGCTGCCCGGTCCTCCCTTGCGCCGCCGCACGCCGTCTCGACGCCGGCCGCCCGCCGACGCCGCTAGCCGCCTCGTGCCCTGCCCGGCCCCGGCCACCGTTGAGCTCGCCGGATGCCGCCCCCGTCACCTTTCGCGACCCGCCGCCGTCCCGGAGCGCAGCGGCCTCCATCCGAACCCAGGGAGGAGCCCCGGTGCCGCCCGCCCCAAGATCCGGCGCCGCCGCCTCGGTTCTTGCCGTCCCCGTCGCCGGAGTTCCCAGCGCGCCGCCGCCGGAGAGGATCGGGAGGAGCCCCGATCCGTCTGCGTTGACCGCGTCCCCGCTCTTGGGCCCCGCCGTGGCCTCCCAGGCCCAGCGTGCCGCCCCCGCCTTCGGCCCAGATCCGCGGCCAGCATCGTCGGCCCAGCTCCCCGCGGTCCAGCGCGAGCGCCCCAAGGCCCAGCTCCAGCCGGCCTCGCCTTGGCCTGCCTCCTCCTCCAGCCGGGCCGAAGCCCACTGGGTGAGCCGACCCCAGCGCCCCCCTCCTCTTGTTTTTTTTCACTCTTGTTGGGCTTGCCCCAGATCCGGCCCGCGTCATTTTTTTTCCAGATCGGCGATTTGTCTATTATCCTGAGACAGCAGTTTTGCAGTTTAGTCCCCCTAGTTCATGCATTTAATAACTCACAAACCGTGCATCGGATTAAAATGTTTTATATATGAAACTTGCTCAGAATTTTGTGTAGATTAATAATATCCAACTTTCATCTATGTTTGAGATGTTAAAAATGTTGTTTGCGTTAATTTGCTCCTATGCCATGCTAAAATGCTTTATTTCATAACTAAATAACCGTAACTCCAATTTTAATAAACTTTATATGTAAATGGGGTAGAATTTTGCCTAGTTTATCATGGTGACCTTTATTTGCATATTAAAAAACCCTAAAATTGTGTTTAGGGCAGAACAGGACCTAATCTAAAATATGCTTATGAGGAGTTTCCGGAATTGTTGTTCGTTGCTTCCGGCCTCATTTAAACTTGACTAGATAGGTAGTTTTACTTTGCTTCACCCTCTTGCCATGTTAACCAACATTTAATATTGTTGAGTACATAAACGAGATCAAACTAAATAACTTGTCGTGGTGTTTCGTCAATATGCAACTCGTTGCATATTGATCTCCACTTAATTTGTAGAACTGCTTGTGCACTTTGCCATGCCATGCTTCATTAAACCGGACATGCATCATACTCGATTGTGCGTCATGCCATGTTGTTGTGTTGGTTATTTACTATGTTGTGTGCTTCTTTTCCAGTGATTGCTTCTTCGGGTTGGTTCCGATAATGTCGCGTTTGTGAGGATCCGTTCAACTACGTCCGTTTGTCTTCTTCATGGACTCGTTCTTCTTCCTTGCGGGATTTCAGGCAAGATGATCATACCCTCGAAATCACTACTATCTTTGCTATGCTAGTTTGCTCGCTCTTTTGCCATGCCAATGCTACGATGCCTACCACTTGCTTGTCAGCCACCCAAATTGCCATGTTCAACCACTAACCCACCATGTCCTAGCAAACCATTGATTGGCTATGTTACCGCTTTGCTTAGCCCCTCTTATAGCGTTGTTAGTTGCAGGTGAAGATTGAAGTTTGTTCCTTGTTGGAACATGGAGATGTTGTTCCTTGTTGGAACATGTTTACTTGTTGGGATATCACAATATATCTTACTTAATTAATGCATCTATATACTTGGTAAAGGGTGGAAGGCTCGGCCTTATGCCTGGTGTTTTGTTCCACTCTTGCCGCCCTAGTTTCCGTCATATCGGTGCTATGTTCCCGGATTTTGCGTCCCTTACGCGGTTGGGCTATAATGGGAACCCCTTGACAGTTCGCCTTAAGTAAAGCTTCTCCAGCAATGCCCAACATTGGTTTTACCATTCGCCACCTAGCCTCTTTTTCCCTTGGGTTTCGCGCTCCTGAGGGTCATCATTATTTTACCCCCCCGGGCCAGTGCTCCTCTGAGTGTTGATCTGAACTGGGCAGCCTGCGGGGCCACCTCGGGGAAACTTGAGGGTTGGTTTTACTCGTAGCTTGACCTATCTGAGTGTGCCCTGAGAAAGAGATATGTGCAGCTCCTATCGGGATTTGTCGGCACATTCGGGCGGTGTTGCTGGTTTAGTTTTACCCTGTCGAAATGTCTTGTTGTACCGGGATACCGAGTCTGATCGGAGTGTCTCGGGTGGAGGTCTATTCCTTCGTTGACCGTGAGAGCTTGTGATGGGCTAAGTTGGGACACCCCTGCAGGGATTTGAACTTTCGAAAGCCGTGCCCGCGGTTATGGGCAGATGGGAATTTGTTAACGTCCGGTTGTAGAAAACCCGAAGTTGACCTTAATTAAAATACATCAACCGTGTGTGTAACCGTGATGGTCTCTTTCCGGCGGAGTCCGGGAAGTGAACACGGTTGTTGGAGTTATGCTTGACGTAGGTAGTCCAGGATCACTTCTTGATCATACTTTTATCGACCGTGCTTTGCCTTCTCTTCTCGCTCTCATTTGCGTATGTTTAGCCACCATATATGCTAGTCGCTTGCTGCAGCTCCACCTCATTACTCCATCCTTCCTATAAGCTTAAATAGTCTTGATCTCGCGGGTGTGAGATTGCTGAGTCCCCGTGGCTCACAGATACTTCCAAAACCAGTTTGCAGGTGCCTATGTTACCGTGCAGATGACGCAACCAAGCTCAGGAGGAGCTCGATGAAGATCTTGTCCTTTATGTTGTTTCGTGTTAGTTGATCAGTAGTGGAGCCCAGTTGGGGTCGATCGGGGACCTTTGTCGCATTTGGGGTTCTTCTTTTATTTTGGTTCCGTAGTCGGACCTTGATTGTATCTGGATGATGTAATGCTTTATTCATGTAATTGTGTGAAGTGGCGATTGTAAGCCAACTATGTATCTCTTTCCCTTATGTATTACATGGGTTGTGTGAAGATTACCTCACTTGCGACATTGCTTTCAATGCGGTTATGCCTCTAAGTCGTGCTTCGACACGTGGGAGATATAGCCGCATCGAGGGCGTTACAGCTTTACAGCTTAGAGTCGGGGCTCCAAAAGCGTTTTGAGAGACACGGAGCATATGAGATGTTCGAAGAGCTGAAAATGGTTTTCCAAGCTCATGCCCGGGTCGAGAGATATGAAGTCTCCGACAAATTCTTCAGCTGTAAGATGGAGGAAAATAGTTCTGTCAGTGAGCACATACTCACTATGTCTGGGTTACATAACCGCTTGACTCAGCTGGGAGTTAATCTCCCGGATGACGCGGTCATTGACAGAATCCTTCAGTCGCTTCCACCGAGCTACAAGAGCTTTGTGATGAACTTCAATATGCAGGGGATGGAAAAGACCATTCCTGAAGTATTTGCTATGCTGAAATCAGCAGAGGTGGAAGTCAAGAAGGAACATCAAGTGTTGATGGTCAATAAAACCACTAAGTTCAAGAAGGTCAAGGGTAAAAAGAACTTCAAGAAGGACGGCAAGGGAGTTGCCGCGCCCGGCAAGCAAGCTGCCGGGAAGAAGCCAAAGAATGGACCCAAGCCCGAGACTCAGTGCTTTTATTGCAAGGAAAGTGGTCACTGGAAGCGGAACTGCCCCAAATACTTAGCGGACAAGAAGGCCGGCAAAACGAAAGGTATATGTGATATACATGTAATTGATGTGTACCTTACCAGTACTCGTAGTAGCTCCTGGGTATTTGATACCGGTGCAGTTGCTCACATTTGTAACTCAAAGCAGGAGCTTCGGAATAAACGAAGACTAGCGAAGGACGAGGTGACGATGCACGTCGAGAATGGTTCCAAGGTCGATGTGATCGCCGTCGGCACGCTGCCTCTTCATTTACCTATGAGATTAGATTTAAACCTCAATAATTGTTATTTAGTGCCAAGTTTGAGCATGAACATTGTATCAGGATCTCGTTTAATACGAGATGGCTACTCATTTAAATCCGAGAATAATGGTTGTTCTATTTATATGAGAGATATGTTTTGTGGTCATGCTCCGATGGTGAATGGTTTATTCTTAATGAATCTCGAGCGTAATGCTACACATGTTCATAGTGTGAGTACCAAAAGATGCAAGGTTGATAATGATAGTCCCACATACTTGTGGCACTGCCGCCTTGGTCACATAGGTGTCAAACGCATGAAGAAGCTCCATGCTGATGGACTTTTAGAGTCTCTTGATTACGAATCATTTGACACGTGCGAACCATGCCTCATGGGTAAAATGACCAAGACTCCGTTCTCAGGAACAATGGAGCGTGCAACCAACTTATTGGAAATCATACATACTGATGTGTGCGGTCCAATGAGTGTTGAGGCTCGTGGTGGCTATCGTTATGTTCTCACCCTCACTGATGACTTGAGTAGATATGGGTATGTCTACTTAATGAAACACAAGTCTGAGACCTTTGAAAAGTTCAAAGAATTTCAGAGTGAGGTTGAGAATCAACGTGACAGGAAAATCAAGTTCCTGCGATCAGATCGTGGAGGAGAATACTTGAGTCACGAGTTTGGTACACACTTAAGAAAATGTGGAATAGTTTCACAACTCACGCCGCCTGGAACACCTCAGCGTAATGGTGTGTCCGAACGTCGTAATCGCACTCTATTAGATATGGTGCGATCTATGATGTCTCTTGCCGATTTACCGTTATCTTTTTGGGGCTATGCTTTAGAGACTGCCGCATTCACTTTAAATAGGGCTCCGTCGAAATCCGTTGAGACGACACCGTTTGAATTATGGTTTGGGAAGAAACCTAAGCTGTCGTTTCTAAAAGTTTGGGGATGCGATGCTTATGTCAAGAAACTTCAACCTGAAAAGCTCGAACCCAAGTCGGAAAAATGTGTCTTCATAGGATACCCTAAAGAAACTGTTGGGTATACCTTCTACCTCAGATCCGAAGGCAAGATCTTTGTTGCCAAGAATGGATCCTTTCTAGAGAAGGAGTTTCTCTCGAAAGAAGTAAGTGGGAGGAAGGTAGAACTTGATGAAGTATTACCTCTTGAACCGGAAAAGGGCGCAACTCAAGAAAATGTTCCTGAGGTGCCTGCACCGACTAGAGAGGAAGTTATTGATGATGATCAAGATACTTCTGATCAAGCTCCTACTGAAATTCGAAGGTCCACAAGGACACGTTCCGCACCAGAGTGGTACGGCAACCCTGTCTTGGAAATCATGTTGTTAGACAACGGTGAGCCTTCGAACTATGAAGAAGCGATGGCGGGCCCGGATTCCGACAAATGGCTAGAAGCCATGAAATCCGAGATAGGATCCATGTATGAAAACGAAGTATGGACTTTGACTGACTTGCCCGTTGAGCGGCGAGCCATAGAAAATAAATGGATCTTTAAGAAGAAGACAGACGCGGATGGTAATGTGACCATCTATAAAGCTCGGCTTGTCGCTAAGGGTTATCGACAAGTTCAAGGGGTTGACTACGATGAGACTTTCTCACCGGTAGCGAAGCTAAAGTCCGTCCGAATCATGTTAGCAATTGCCGCATTCTACGATTATGAGATATGGCAAATGGACGTCAAAACGGCATTCCTTAATGGTTTCCTTAAGGAAGAATTGTATATGATGCAGCCGGAAGGTTTTGTCGATCCTAAGAATGCTGACAAGGTATGCAAGCTCCAACGCTCGATTTATGGGCTGGTGCAAGCATCTCGGAGTTGGAACATTCGCTTTGATGAGATGATCAAAGCGTTTGGGTTTACACAGACTTATGGAGAAGCCTGTGTTTACAAGAAAGTGAGTGGGAGCTCTGTAGCATTTCTCATATTATATGTAGATGACATACTTTTGATGGGAAATGATATAGAACTCTTGGACAGCATTAAGGCCTACTTGAATAAAAGTTTTTCAATGAAGGACCTTGGAGAAGCTGCATATATATTAGGCATCAAGATCTATAGAGATAGATCAAGACGCCTCATAGGTCTTTCACAAAGCACATACCTTGATAAGATATTGAAGAAGTTCAATATGGATCAGTCTAAGAAGGGGTTCTTGCCTGTGTTACAAGGTGTGAAATTGAGCTCAGCTCAATGTCCGACCACGGCAGAAGATATAGAAGAGATGAGTGTCATCCCCTATGCCTCAGCCATAGGTTCTATTATGTATGCCATGCTGTGTACCAGACCTGATGTAAACCTTGCCGTAAGTTTGGTAGGAAGGTACCAAAGTAATCCCGACAAGGAACACTGGACAGCGGTCAAGAATATCCTAAAGTACCTGAAAAGGACTAAGGAAATGTTTCTCGTTTATGGAGGAGACGAAGAGCTCGTCGTAAAGGGTTACGTCGACGCTAGCTTCGACATAGATCTGGATGACTCTAAGTCACAAACCGGATACGTGTATATTTTGAATGGTGGGGCAGTAAGCTGGTGCAGTTGCAAGCAGAGCGTTGTGGCAGGATCTACATGTGAAGCGGAGTACATGGCAGCCTCGGAGGCAGCGCATGAAGCAATTTGGGTGAAGGAGTTCATCACCGACCTAGGAGTCATACCCAATGCGTCGGGCCAATCAAGCTCTTCTGTGACAACACTGGAGCTATTGCACTTGCCAAGGAGCCCAGGTTTCACAAGAAGACAAGGCACATCAAGCGTCGCTTCAACTCCATTCGTGAAAATGTTCAAGATGGAGACATAGAGATTTGTAAAGTACATACGAACCTGAATGTAGCGGATCCGTTGACTAAACCTCTCCCTAGAGCAAAACATGATCAACACCAGAATTCCATGGGTGTTCGATTCATCACAATGTAACTAGATTATTGACTCTAGTGCAAGTGGGAGACTGTTGGAAATATGCCCTAGAGGCAATAATAAAAGCATTATTATTATATTTCCTTGTTCATGATAATTGTCTTTGTTCATGCTATAATTGTGTTATCCGGAAATCGTAATACATGTGTGAATAATAGACACCAACATGTCCCTAGTAAGCCTCTAGTTGACTAGCTCGTTGATCAACAGATAGTCATGGTTTCCTGACTATGGACATTGGATGTCATTGATAACGAGATCACATCATTAGGAGAATGATGTGATGGACAAGACCCAATCCTAAACATAGCACAAGATCGTATAGTTTGTTTGCTAGAGTTTTCCAATGTCAAGTATCCTTTCCTTAGACCATGAGATCGTGTAACTCCCGGATACCGTAGGAGTGCTTTGGGTGTACCAAACGTCACAACGTAACTGGGTGACTATAAAGGTATACTACGGGTATCTCCGAAAGTGTCTGTTGGGTTGACATGGATCAAGACTGGGATTTGTCACTCCGTATGACGGAGAGGTATCACTGGGCCCACTCGGTAATGCATCATCATAATGAGCTCAAAGTGACCAAGTGTCTGGTCACAGGATCATGCATTACGGTACGAGTAAAGTGACTTGCCGGTAACGAGATTGAACGAGGTATTGGGATACCGACGATCGGATCTCGGGCAAGTAACATACCGATTGACAAAGGGAATTGTATACGGGGTTGTTTGAATCCTCGACATCGTGGTTCATCCGATGAGATCATCGAGGAGCATGTGGGAGCCAACATGGGTATCCAGATCCTGCTGTTGGTTATTGACCGGAGAGCGATCTCGGTCATGTCTACATGTCTCCCGAACCCGTAGGGTCTACACACTTAAGGTTCGGTGACACTAGGGTTGTAGGGATATGTATAGGCAGTAACCCGAATGTTGTTCGGAGTCCCGGATGAGATCCCAGACGTCACGAGGAGTTCCGGAATGGTCCGGAGGTAAAGAATTATATATAGGAAGTGCTATTTCGGGCATCGGGACAAGTTTCGGGGTCACCGGTATTGTACCGGGACCACCGGAAGGGTCCCGGGGGTCCACCGGGTGGGGCCACCTGTCCCGGGGGGCCACATGGGCTGTAGGGGGTGCGCCTTGGCCTACATGGGCCAAGGGCACCAGCCCCAAGAGGCCCATGCGCCTAGGGTTTCAAGGGAGGAAGAGTCCTAGGAGGGGAAGGCACCTCCTAGGTGCCTTGGGGAGGAGGGATTCCTCCCCCTTGGCCGCACCCCCTAGGAGATTAGGTCTCCTAGGGCCGGCGCCCCCCCTTTGGCCCTCCTATATATAGTGGGGGAGATGGAGGACTTCTTACCTTTCCTTTGGTGCCTCCCTCTCCCTCTCCAACACCTCTTCCTCCTCCATAGTGCTTGGCGAAGCCCTGCCGGGGTACTGCAGCTCCATCACCACCACGCCGTCGTGCTGCTGCTGGAGCCATCTCCCTCAACCTCTCCTTCCCCCTTGCTGGATCAAGAAGGAGGAGACGTGGCTGTTCCGTACGTGTGTTGAACGCGAAGGTGCCGTCCGTTCGGTGCTAGGATCTTCGGTGATTCGAATCACGTCGAGTACGACTCCCTCATCCCCGTTCTTTGAACGCTTCCGCTCGCGATCTACAAGGTACGTAGATGCATCTAATCACTCGTTGCTAGATGAACTCCTAGATAGATCTTGGTGAAACCGTAGGAAATTTTTTGTTTTCTGCACCGTTCCCCAACACCTACCGCATTGATGGAGATAGCTCCCTTGACGTACGGTGCATGTTGTTGGGGCACTAACATGTGGGCCTAGTTCCTGCCGGCCCCACCTGTCAGTGGTCGAATGGTACCCTGCCGTACGACAGAGGATCCTCGTCCCCGCATTGATGACGGTTAGGTCGACGTGACCAGATGACTAGCCACTTCAATGCAGATGCAACGATGGAGAAGCCTACTCCGGCCATTGTTTTCGGATTGAAGCGGCGCTGGTCCGTCTACCCCGGCTATTTAAGCAGGCCGGCCGTATGTGCAAACCCTACCTCATCTGCTTTGCACACCGCTGCCTCCTCTCGTCCGCACATCGTCGCGATGGGCAAGTGCGACAATGGCAAACAGGTGGTTCTCCCCGGTAGGAGGATCTCGGAAGAGCTACAAATCGTGGTGCCGCCGCCCACAGTCCCCAGGCCTGTCAGGGTCCACTGCTCTGTCGGTTAAGAGTTAAGACGGAGGCGGTGCTCTCCTCGGACGACAAAAAAAGAGGAGTTGTAGCATCCGCCCTTCCTCACATAGCCGCGCGGACGGATGAGTATGCGCGGCAGCAGCTTGAGTCGTCAAAAACACTTTGGTACGGTGATAGAGCTTTTGGCATGCTTCAAAAACACTTTGCGATTGTCCGTGGCATTTTTGAGTATTGGAAGTCTCAGATCCTGTGAAAGGTCATGCCAATGTATGTTATCTTGCACAACATGATTGTTAAGGATGAGAGGGATGACGCGAAGAACTTGCAGTTCCTCTACGCTGCTATCATGGTAGAGCTAGAACATCACCCCCAGTAGAATCCAAGCACGCGGAAGAATCGAGAACCGAGAAGCTCATAACCAACTCCAAGATATATTGTTGAGCCCCGCTGGCTACTTCATATCACTTGTCTCTTGTGCTTTGATCATTTTTTATTTGTATTCTTGTTTCATTTGAACCGTATGTTGTGTTTGAATTTGAATGACTAAGTTTAAAACCATTAAATTTGATACGTACTTGAATTCTTCGAGTTTTGAATTAATAAAGTTATTTTTTGGCGGGTATGGGCTAGAGATGCTCTGATCCCCCGGTTGCTCGGGTAATAGTCAGAACAGGGGAAATCACATGTCCAACCAGAGTTTCTGCATAAATGTCTCAAGAACGTAGTTACATACACAGTCGAGGTACACGAGGAAGCAGGGGTGGGTGAGACGAGCGAACACCGGCTAACTGGGTGCGAAGCGGTCGAGCAGCAGGTACACCGTCGCGTCCGACATCCCGCCGCCGCCGGCCTCCTTCCGGTCGACCACGGAAGGCCCCGCCGCCGCGGCCGCCTTGTTGCCATGGGCGGCCCCTCCCATCTGGTGCTGGTGCTCGGCGTGGCTCACCGTGGGTACGGCCTGCCGCTTCTTCCCACGCAGGGCGGCGGAGAGCTCGCCGAAGAACCAGACGCCGGCGACGTCGGATGCCGCCGTCGTCGTCGAAGACATGGCGATGGCGCAGGGCTTGATCTCAACCAACTTGTGGGCCGGACGAACACTTGTATGATTGCAGGAACGAAATGGGTGATCTGGATGCCAGCGAACGGGGCTGTGCAAATGCGAATATGCGATGGCCGATGGAGCACCTTGGATGCTGGCTGTCGCTTATATAAGGCGCCATCGCCATGCATCGCTGACGGGAAGGTGGCCAGGTAGGATAGGCGTTGGGGGTGTGACTGGCTGGCTCCACACGGCAAAGTATACCGTGGGCGTGCCGTGCGCGCGTTTGATTCGTTTGCGCTGCGGGTTCGGGTCGTCCTTGTTGGAGCGGATCTGAGGCCTGAACCGCCTACCCGCGTCGCAGTCGGAGGCAGATGGAGACCAAAACCGACGGACCGGCCGGGTTATTTGTCTAGGCATGAAGACAAGATAGGGGCAGCTGAGACGGTACATCGTTGAGGATTTGTTTCAACTGGTGCTAATTTTTTATTTTAGAGAAAATGATTTTTGAAAAGCCATCACGGCGCCAAAACTAACCTAAGTTAATTAACTTGGAAGAGTACTTTTCAGCCTTCTTTTTGGGATTCAAAGAGCTTTATTGATTTTTGATAGATAACCCTCGTTCGCATGGCGTTCTGTCTCGATCTGAAAGAAACGAGATGTCTCGTTCATTCACATCAGAGTAAGATCGCTAAAGCAGGACCCGACCTGTTAAACCGCAATATGAGCACACCAGGGAGCAGTCAAACGAACGCAAATGCTAGGTATGTCGTCTCTTCCTATCGTTCACGCGAGTGGCAGTGACGCGGACCCTACGGCCACCACGAGTGATCACGATCGGTGCCATAGATGATAGTTCCACGTCCCCACCAC
The DNA here is from genome assembly GCF_002162155.2 of Triticum dicoccoides. Taxonomy (NCBI): domain Eukaryota; kingdom Viridiplantae; phylum Streptophyta; class Magnoliopsida; order Poales; family Poaceae; genus Triticum; species Triticum dicoccoides. Next base: position 72,957,744 of record NC_041388.1, read on the forward strand.
GCGGTAAAGAAAGCACGCGCCGCGCCCGAAACGTGATAGTTTTTTTTAGCATTGCCGGTAATGTTGAAATAAATTCAAGAATAATGCGAGCATCAGGATTTGAACCCTGATGGGTTGAAGATACCACTGTTCACCTAACCATCTCAACCACAGGTTGATTCGCGGGAACGTGATAGCTAGAATATTTGAATCGCGTACCTTTTTTTTTTCTTGTTAGTGTTGCCACTTTATTTAAGGGACGTGGCTAGCGAGCGCCACCACACTTGTTCCCTGTTTAAAGCGCATCGCCGTATATCATTATAGCGTGTCTTTGTGTCCAGCTGCCACACTAGAAAAAAAAAGAACGTTGATATTTGCCATACGTGTGGCATATTCGAAATCCGCCCACTCGTCCTGTGTGGCATAATCAGGAGGCAGCCCACACGGGCTATATGTGGTCGAATATTAGAATTGCCCACATATGTGGGGCGCAGCTATTTCGTGCCACACGCCCAACAAGTATTATTCATCTTCATCTCGCGCGTGTGGCACGAAGCAAATATATCCACACGTCTTGACGAGCTACGTTAGTTACTCACGGGATGACACTTTAGTTACCCCGGGGATGGCAACTTTAGTTATCCGGGATAGTAAATGTAGTTGTAAAAGCATATAATTCTCTCTATTTTTGTTAACTATAGTTGTCATGTCTAATTTATGGCAGTTACCGCGTGTAATCAAACCATAGTTGTCGTGTGTAATTAACTACTTGCCACATGGGTCAAACAATAGTTGCCATGTGTATTTATATAGTTGTCATGTCTGCTCCAACCATAGTTGCCAATGCCATGTATGGTTAATCATAATTGCCATGTGTGTTTACCTGGTTGCCACGTACGCACAACTGCAGTTGCCATCTATCAACGAATTATAGTTGCCATGTGTGTTTACCTAGTTGCCACATACGCGCAACTGTAGTTGTCATCTATCATCATGCGATCGTCGTGTGGGCGAAGAGTAGTTCACCCACACGCACGTGGATGGGATGATGACTGTGTGGGCGGGAACTTGTTCGCCCACATAGCGCAATTGGCAACCACGCGCTGCCAGTCGTGTGGGCGAGCGCTCTAACGCCCACACAAACACGCTATACCTACGTGGCACTGAAATTTCAACAGATTCCTTCAAGATTCGTGCAAAGCATAATAGACGGAGATCAAAGCGTGTGGTTAAAGTGCAGATACGCCACACGTGTGGGCAAATTGGAGTGCCACACGTGTCGGCGTTATCATTTGGGAAAGGAAATTGTTTAGCTACATGTCTGTGACAGCCTAGATTTGCCTTCTCTCTTTCTTCGGACTTTCATTTGCATTTGCTTTGGATTTGGAGTTTTGAATCAATTCAAATGGACTTGAATACTTGGGCCTACCCTTGATTTTCACCCAAGTGACCCATCCATCTCTAACTCACCTTTCGTTTTCTGAAAAACTCCAACAAAAGACCAAGGAATATTTTTCATAAAAGAAAAATATTTATTTTCTTCCCTGAAAATCACTTTAGAGAAGTATGCTCCAAAGCAACCCCTAGATTTCTTGCTCCAAAAATACTTAATAAATTCACAAATATTCTTTAAACCCTAGGGCACCTTTCTGAGCAAAAAATTGCACAACTTTTTGTAATATTTTTGCTACAGAAAATCATTTCTATTTTGGACAGAATGGTCACTTTGCACATCAAGTATATTTTTGCTTGATCTTTTGGGGCTGATTTTTCTGAGCTTGATTACCCTCCTAAGAGATTGCTAAACCCCAAAGCACAACCTTTAGTTCTCACTAAAATTTTCTCAGTAAAGCTCATAAGTTTCTGTCCAGAAACTTGCCAGGAAGAAAGCCACTCCCACAGTTCACCTGTGACCCAGCCAACCATGCAAAACAACCAAAACCACTAAGGACTAACTGCCAGACATGGTGTTTGCGCTTAGCTCAGCCTGATGCCAAAGTTCACGTTGTGACCACGAGCGTCCAAGGGGGTTGACATGCGGCCGACGCGCTCTGCGGTGCGCCAGCGTCTCTGTTTCGTGCGTGCTCGCTGCCCCGGCCAGCGCACCTTGCCAAACCGCGCCCCCATCCTAATTTGCACCTCCATAACTCCACCCTGGCGCTCGCCGACGCTGGAGCTCGCCGCAGCGAGCATGGGCACGGCGCGGCCAAGGCAACAGTGCGCCCGTGCCCCTGTGCTCGTAGCGTAACGCGCTCCTGTGCTTGTCACAGCTCGTCTACAGCCCCCGTGTAATCTCCGGCGTCTTCTCCCCCTCTCACTCACGCCATTCATCGCCGGGCGACACTCCAGAGAGCTCCGGCGAGCTCTCGATCCCCACCTCGGCCTCGCCTATAAATAGAGCTCCCCCGAGCTCGTTTCTCTCTGCACACACACTCAGCACACCTCCACACAACCATAGGAAGCCGCAGCCCGGCCGGGCAGGCCTCTGGCCACCGTCCCCGCCCCGAGCTCGCCGGCGATCCCCGTCCTCTGCTCCCTCCCTCTCCAGAGCCGCTCGAGCTCCACTGACCACTCTGGCGTGTTCATGGTGGTCCACTAGTGCGTGCTGGTGCCGTTGGAGCTGCTGGACTGGCCCTGCTTCACCGGAACCACCATCTCCGACGAGCTCCGACTGCCGCCGCTGCTGGAGAGCTCCATTCCGACCCCGTCCGGCCACCCCTAGCCACGCTACGGGTATGGGCAGGTGCGCCTCAATCTCCTCTACAACCCTATCCTCTTAGATCTCGTCGCCGGGCACTCCTCGCTAGAGAAAGCGCCGTCGCCGCGCGGCCCGCCTCTGCTTCTTTTCCCCTCCCCCTCCGACCTGACCACTGGGGCCCGCTGTCAGACACCCAGGCCGCGGCCAAAGCGGCATGAGTGGTGGCGCCCAGGCGGTTTACGCCTTCGACGTCACCCCCTTTGGTTTTTCTTTTAATTCAAATTTAGTTCAAATTTGACCAGAACTTTGACTAGCTGTAACTCTTATTCTACAAGTCAAATGAGTTGATTCTTTTTGCATTCTGTTCTTACTGGAAAATCCTAGCAGCACACCCAAGATGGGATTTTTCTTTGCTGCCAAGAATTTCTGGTAATTTTCAGAAGTGTTCTTGATATTTTCTTTTTGTCATTTGTTTTATTTTCAGAAGGTGAAGGTTGTCTTGAAGGCATTCAGGAGGAGTGTGAAGCTCGTCTGCACTAAGGCAAGCCACAACAACATTGTCATGGTTTCTTTGCAATATCCATGATTTTCTACTTGAATTTATATGTTATTCCTTGCATAGAGTATTAAAATAAATAATGCTTGTGTTATTTAGTTTATCATGATCAAAATGCTTGGTTAACAAAAATGAATGCTTGAACTAGTGAGGTATAGCTTGAGTAGTTGAACTAAGTGAGTTTGTCATGACTATGGTAATATGAGCATCGGTATTATTTTCCTTATATGCATGATGAGATTCGTATGAGAAATGCCAACTAAAAAGTGATTAATCTAGATGCCCAGTAAGTAAGGACCAGAAATGTTGAAAGATGAGTTTGTGCAAGTAGAACTTTGAATGAGGTTGATCTGTTGTTCCTAAGTGATATGTGATGCATGCTATATGGTTGCATAAGCGTGGCATATAGTGACTCGAGCATTTTATTTCAAGTTAAACCTGATGATAATTGAACTTGAACATAAAGTTGGTCGGGTCATGGTGCCACTAAATCAGGCTAACAAGTGCAACCACATTTGCCTTGGTATGGGAAGGCCGTTAGTCATCCTATTGTCATGCCTTTTTGTCGGTGCCTCCAACGAGGGAAGGTTATGGGCGTGTGTTACCCTGGCCCGGTAAGCAGACATAACCTTGTGGACCTGTTGTTGTTATGGTACCTTGTCCCCGTTTGGGACTGTCTATTTGCCACGACGGTGGTTGTTTTGCCTTTGGTAGGCTCGGTCACCCAGGACTAAGCCCGGTGGGGAGTTGGTCAGAATGGCCGAAAGAGTGTCATGGCAATGGGAGAATTCTTTCGGAATGCCATTGGTCCACCCAAATGGGAGTGCGAGGCCATGGGTTCCGTGGTGTGGGTAAAGTGCGCTACCTCTATAGAGTGTAATAATCTATCGAACCGCGCCTACGGATAAGGGCACAGTTCGTAAGTAAGTCACACCATGGATCAACTTTCATAAATAAATCTTGTACACTAAGTTATTTGCATTGCACTGGTTGGATCATGATGATGTCAGTGAGACTGACTGTTGTGGTATCACTTGTGATCCGGGAGTGATCATTGCTTGGTTACAAGGTAACCAGTTGAACCAAGTATGGTTCTATTAGTGATTCGTCGTGAGAACTGCTCGGTTGCGAGGCAACTTGTTGGTAAGAGAGTCCGAGTGACTCGATGCACAAGTTTGGTTTCACTGCATGAGTAGCATGTTGTTGTTTGCATTTAACTTGATTAAATGTCATGATATTGTTTGTCATTATGGTTTGGTTTGCTGTGACCTTGCAAGTACATTCAATGTACTGACCTGGCGTGTTATACCAGATTTTAGGAAAGTCTAACTGGATCGGAGTGCTGCCGTGTCTAGACCATGTTCACATCGGTGTCCCTGTGCTATGGAGTCCCGCTACGTCGTTGTTCCGCTGCCGTGTAGATGTCATGCTCGAGGCCCCTTTTATGTTCACTAAATAATCTACATATTATTCAGCCACACCGAGTGTGCCGCTTGGCCTCGCAACTTGATGTAATGTCACACTATGCTTCCGCTAGTTTCAATAAAGCAGCGATTTCTGTACAAGATGTTGTGTGTTGCCAGAAGACATGATCTCTGGGTTGGCAATGCAAGGTAAACCGGTAGCTCTGAGCCGGGGTGCCACAACGCTTGGTATCAGAGCCGCGCTGACTGTAGGATACGCTAGACCCTGACACGCGAAGTAAACGTTAGTTAGTTTGCTAATTGAGTGCCGTTAGTACTTGCATATGGATGCTGCATTGCATGCATTAGACTTATTGTTATTTCTAACCGGTTAATGGTTTTGAGTGTAGATGGCTCCGGTGCTGTATCCATGCCAGTTGCGGCTGATGCCCTACACTTCTCCACATCTCCTTCGTAGCATGTGGCGTCGACTGTACCCTCACGGTGATGACCCAACATATCGGGTGTACCGGGAGCGTCTAGCCGACTCCGTGTATGAGTATCACGCCGTGGTTACCCTGCGCACCAGTTCGTCAGCGGGTTCTTACACTCATTCCTCTCGGAGCGGTTATGCATCCACCGTTGCTCAGGCCGTCCAGTATGCTGCATTCGAGATTCTTGTTGAGTTACGATATGCTGAGGCTCGGATGCAGAACCACCCAGGTTTTCGCTTCTACCCATCTTTGCATGATGATGGTCGTGTTCGCTTTCATTCCATTGATCCGCCGTCTGATAGTGACACTAGCCACCTTTCTCGATATATCACTGCTAGTTATCTTCTGATTCACGAGTTGGCTCGAGAGCTGAATCGTGCTCGTTCTGCTTTAGCCGCCGCTGGATCCTACCCTACTCCACCTTCCATGGGATTTACTCCTTATATTGTGCCTAGTTCTAGCTTGCCTATTTCTCCGGTTACTCCCCTGAGTAGCTCGGGCACCTCGACAGTGAACCCACACAGTGCTCCTGCTGAGTGGGCATCTCTTCTTGCTACCCCCGCAGCTCCCATGATCCCTTCTCATCTCGTGCCTACCCCTGAGGGAGAGCCCTCGAGGCAGTGTCGTTGTGTTACCTTTAACCCAGAGGTCTCGGTTGGCGTCGTCAGTTCAGGATCTGGGTCTGACTCAGGAGAGGATCCAGCAGCACCGGCAGAGTCCTAGAGCGTGTGAGTATCCGTGGTGGTCATGTGATGTACGGATGTAGTTGTATGAGCCATGGTGTATTGTTGCATGTATGCAAGTAGTCGCACCAGTCATGATGTCTATCTTTCATGTATGAGTCTATGTATAATTATGTTGGAACTTTTTATTCGATCGCCGTGTTTTTTGGTTCGTTCGTTTCGCTCTTTCGGGTTTGTCGCTGTCTTTTCTTCCCACATTTGGATGTTGCTCATCGCGGTTGCTATTATTGGGAAAAAAATAAATAGTAGGATGACGCGGGGAGGCAGCAACACGCAGGCTTGGGAGGATGTCCCTGTTCGTCGCTCAGCAAGACAAGCATGACACTCCCCCGAGCCGTATCCACAGCCACCGCCTCCACCGCCAAATCCACCCTCCACTGAACAAATTATGCGCATGTTTGAGAAAGAAGGAATAGTGATCTGATTGAGCTATTAAAAAGTGTGCAAGCTATGGTTGGGCAGAATGGGAATCAAAATGGCCATCACGCCAAACTGTCAGATTTTCAAAGGACTAAGCCTCCCAGTTTCAGTCAAGTGGTTGACCCTTTGGAAGCAGGCGATTGGTTACGAACCATTGAGAAGAAACTTGAAATTGCTCGCACTGAAGAAGCTAACAAGGTTCCGTTCGCTACCCACTATCTTGAAGGAGCCACTGCTATATGGTGGGATAATGTTAAAGCTCTATGGCCCGCGGGAGAACAAACTACGTGGACTAATTTTAAGGACCAATTTCTCAAGTATCATATTCCAGCTGGTATCATGAAGGTCAAGCAACGCGAATTTCTTGGTCTCACTCAAGGAAGTCTGTCAGTAAGTGAATATTTTCACAAGTTTAACCATCTTGCCCGTTATTCCCTTTATGATGTGGCCACAGAAGAAAGGAAGATTGACAGGTTCCTTGGAGGATTAAATCAACACCTTAGGAGTGCTCTCTGCATGCTCGATTTTCCAGATTTTCAGTCTCTGGTAAAAAGGCCCTCATCGCAGAAAGAAAGTACAAGCCTGTGCAAGACAACCGACCCACAAACAATGTCCACAAGCGTAAATTTGAGCCGAAAAAGGACGGACATCCCATACAGAAGGCCCGTACCTGGTAACAGACTCAAGTGGAGTACAAACCCAATTGGCAGCAGAATGTGAACAAGACCACTACTCAAGCCAAGAATGTCGTGACCAGTCCAGTACACGAGGAGCGTCAGACAATGCCTACTTTAATTGTGGACAGACCGGACAATATGCCAGGCAGTGTCCCAAGAAGTCAAATGCCCCGTTCCGGCCGCAAGTCAATCACATGGGGCCATATCATACCCAGAAGATCGTCCAAGGGCAAGTTCATCACCTCTCCACAGACGAGGCTCAGGAAAACCCTGAAGTCGTCATTGGTATATTTTCTGTTAATAGCATACCCGCAATAATTTTATTCGACTCTGGGGCTTCCCACTCTTTTGTTTCTCGGAGTTTTGTTGCCCGAAACAAATTTCCTTGCTCACTTTTGGGAAAAAGTATGATGGTTCAGTCCTCGGGATCTATGCTCGAAAGCAATTTGGTCTGCCAGAATTAGGAAATTGATATTAAGGGGGTCCGCTTTCCAACCGCTTTGATAGTCATCGAGTCTGCCAAGTTGGATGTTATTTTGGGAATGAACTAGTTGACTCAATATCAAGTATGCATAAACTGTGTGACCCGAGAAGTCACCTTGACAAATCAGGAAGGGCGAGCCATAAAATTTTATGCCCGCAAAGGTATACCCAAAAGGGAGATGGTCTTCACTGCAGTAGCCGAAGAATTGGATCTGATTCATGTGGTCAGTGAATTTCCCGATGTATTCCCTGAGGAATTACCCGGAATGCCCCCAGACAGAGAGCTTGAATTTGCAATTGATCTTGTACCCGGGACTGCACCGTTGTACAAAAAGTATTATCAGATGCCTTCCTCCAAACTCGTGGAATTAAAGAAGCAGTTGGATGAGATGCTGCAGAAAGGATATATCCACCCAAGCTCGTCACCATGGGGATCACCTGCAATATTTGTAGACAAGAAAGACGGTGGTCTCAGAATGTGCGTTGACTACCGTCAGTTGAACGATGTCACAATCAAGAACAAATACCCACTACCAAGGATTGATGACTTGTTCGATCAACTCAGTGGTGCAAAAGTATTTTCCATGATTGATTTAAGGACCGGATATCATCAACTAAAGATCAAGAAGGAAGATATTCCTAAGACCGCATTCAGTACTGATGTCTACTACACAACCTTCTTCTTGTAGATGTTGTTGGGCCTCCAAGTGCAGAGGTTTGTAGGACAGTAGCAAATTTCCCTCAAGTGGATGACCTAAGGTTTATCAATCCATAGGAGGCATAGGATGAAGATGGTCTCTCTCAAGCAACCCTGCAACCAAATAACAAAGAGTCTCTTGTGTCCCCAACACACCCAATACAATGGTAAATTGTATAGGTGCACTAGTTCGGCGAAGAGACGGTGATACAAGTGGTATATGGATAGTAGATAAAGGTATTTGTAATCTGAAATTATAAAAACAGCAAGGTAACTAATGATAAAAGTGAGCGTAAACGGTATTGCAATGCATTGAAACAAGGACTAGGGTTCATACTTTTGCTAGTGCAAGTTCCCTCAACAATACTAACATAATTGGATCATAAAACTATCCCTCAACATGCAACGGAGAGTCACTCCAAAGTCACTAATAGAGGAGAACGAACAAAGAGATTATGGTAGGGTACGAAACCACCTGAAAGTTATTCTTTCGAATCAATCCGTTGGGCTATTCCTATAAGTGTCACAAACAGCCCTAGAGTTCGTACTAGAATAACACCTTAAGACGCAAATCAACCAAAACCCTAATGTCACCTAGATACTCCAATGTCACCTCAATTATCCGTGGGTATGATTATACGATATGCATAACACAATCTCAGATTCATCTATTCAACCAACACATAGGACCTCAAAGAGTGCCCCAAAGTTCTACTGGAGAATCATGGCGAAAACGTGTGCCAACCCCTATGCATAGGTTCATGGGCGAAACCTGGAAGTTGGTCACCAAAACATGCATCAAGTGAATCACGTGATATCCCATTGTCACCACAGATATCCACGACAAGACATACATCAAGTGTTCTCAAATCTTTAAAGACTCAATCCGATAAGATAACTTCAAAGGGGAAACTCAATTCATTACAAGAGAGTAGAGGGGGGAGAAAACATCATAGGATCCAACTATAATAGCAAAGCTCGCGATACATCAAGATCGTATCACCTCAAGAACACGAGAGAGAGAGAGATCAAACACATAGCTACTGGTACATACCCTCAGCCTCAAGGGAGAACTACTCCCTCCTCGTCATGGAGAGCACCGGGATGATGAAGATGGCCACCGGAGAGGGATTGCCCCCTCCGGCAGGGTGCCGGAACGGGTCTAGATTGGCTTTCGGTGGCTACCGAGGCTTCTGGCGGCGGAACTCCCGATCTATTGTGCTCTCCGGAAGTTTTAGGTTACGTAGGTATATATGGGTGCAGGAGGTATGTCGGTGGATCGAAGGGGGGTCATGAGGCAGGGGGCGCCCCCCCCCTGGGGCGCGCCCCCTACCCTCGGGAGCTCCTCCTTCATCTTCTGACGTAGGGTCCAAGTCTATCCGGTAGGTTTCCTTCCAAAAATGAGTTCCGTGAAGTTTCAGGTCAATTGGACTCCGTTTGATTTTCCTTTTCTTCGAAACCCTAAAACAGGGTAAAAACAGAAACTGGCACTGGGCTCTGGGTTAATAGATTAGTCCCAAAAAATGTTATAGAAGTGTATAATAAAGCCCAATAATGTTTAAAACAGTAGATAATATAGCATGGAGCAATCAAAAATTATAGATACGTTGGAGACGTATCAAGCATCCCCAAGCTTAATTCCTGCTCGTCCTCGAGTAGGTAAATGATAAAAATAGAATTTTTGATGCGGAGTGCTACTTGGCATAATTTCAATGTGATTCTTCTTAATTGTGGTATGAATATTCAGATCCATAAGGTTCAAGACAAAAGTTCATATTGACATAGAAATAATAATACTTCAAGCATACTAACTAAGCAATTATGTCTTCTCAAAATAACATGGCCAAAGAAAGCTATCCCTACAAAATCATATAGTCTGGCTATGCTCTATCTTCACCACACAAAATATTTAAATCATGCACAACCCCGATGACAAGCCAAGCAATTGTTTCATACTTTTGATGTTCTCAAACTTTTTCATTCTTCACGCAATACATGAGCGTGAGCCATGGATATAGCACTATAGGTGGAATAGAATGGTGGTTGTGGAGAAGACAAAAAGGGAGAAGATAGTCTCACATCGACTAGGCGTATCAACAGGCTATGGAGATGCCCATCAATAGATATCAATGTGAGTGAGTAGGGATTGCCATGCAACGGATGCACTAGAGCTATAAGTATATGAAAGCTCAACAAAAGAAACTAGTGGGTGTGCATCCAACTCGCTTGCTCACGAAGACCTAGGGCATTTTGAGGGAGCCCATCATTGGAATATACAAGCCAAGTTCTATAATGAAAGATTCCCACTAGTATATGAAAGTGACAACATAGGAGACTCTCTATCATGAAGATCATGGTGCTACTTTGAAGCACAAGTGTGGTAAAAGGATAGTAGCATTGTCCCTTCTCTCTTTTTCTCTCATTTTTTTATTTTTTTATTTTTTTATTTGGGCCTTCTCTTTTTTATGGCCTCTTTTCTCTTTTTTTATTTGGGCTTCTTTGGCCTCTTTTATTTATTTATTTATTTTCGTCCGGAGTCTCATCCCGACTTGTGGGGGAATCATAGTCTCCATCATCCTTTCCTCACTGGGACAATGCTCTAATAATGATGATCATCACACTTTTATTTACTTACAACTCAAGAATTACAACTCGATACTTAGAACAAGATATGACTCTATATGAATGCCTCCGGCGGTGTACCGGGATGTGCAATGATGCATGAGTGACATGTATGAAAGAATTATGAACGGTGGCTTTGCCACAAATATGATGTCAACTACATGATCATGCATAGCAATATGACAATGATGAAGCGTGTCATAATAATGGAATGGTGGAAAGTTGCATGGCAATATATCTCGGAATGGCTATGGAAATGCCATAATAGGTAGGTATGGTGGCTGTTTTGAGGAAGGTATATGGTGGGTTTATGGTACCGGCGAAAGTTGTGCGGTACTAGAGAGGCTAGAAATGGTGGAAGGATGAGAGTGCGTATAATCCATGGACTCAACATTAGTCGTAAAGAACTCACATACTTATTGCAAAAATCTATTAGTTATCGAAACAAAGTACTACGCGCATGCTCCTAGGGGGATAGATTGGTAGGAAAAGACCATCGCTCGTCCCCGACCGCCACTCATAAGGAAGACAATCAATAAATAAATCATGCTCTGACTTCATCACATAACAGTTCACCATACGTGCATGCTACGGGAATCACAAACTTCAACACAAGTATTTCTCAAATTCACAACTACTCAACTAGCATGACTCTAATATTACCATCCTCATATCTCAAAACAATCATCAAGTATCAAACTTCTCTTAGTATTCAATACACTCATAAGAGAACTTTATTATTCTTGAATACCTAGCATATTAGGATTTTAAGCAAATTACCATGCTATTTAGGACTCTCAAAATAATCTAAGTGAAGCATGAGAGTTCATTTATTTCTTCAAAATAAAACTACTGTAACATCCCAAAATTTTAATTTGGAATGTTATACATTAGATGATCATGCATATCATATTTTATTTTGCATTTTGGTTGATCCTAGAAATTCTACGCAACTCAATGACCCACAGAGAGAGTTGGGGATTTCGTTATTTTCATATTTGAGTTCTCTCAAATTTTGAGAATAGGATCATTTGATTTTATTTATTTTATCATCAATTATTTCTATTACAAAAATATGAAAGAGGGAATAAAATGACTTTCCCAAAATAAAGAAATATTGAGGATTTAATAAAAAAATGAAATAAGATTTTATTTCGGAGTTTTTCGGTGTTTTATTTGAATTTAGGAAAAAAGTGTGTTTTTCAAAATTGCATTTAGGGCCCAAATAAATGTTCACCTTGTGCGGCTTGATTTTAGAAGCCCGCGAAAATTTATTTCGGAATTTTTGGAGTCCGTTTAGTATTTATTTTTATTTTTCTTCCGAGTGGAATAATTAAAAAAAAAGAACCGACTTCGGGCCGTACCAGAGCGGGACACCGCCCCGGGGCAGCCTTTAAATAGCGCCGCCCCGAGCCGCCCCAGCCCCTCAGCCCCGCCTCGATCCACGCGCGCCGCCGGAGCCGCCGCCGCCGACGATCCCGCCGCCCGAGGTTCGTCGCACCTTGCTTTCCGTGCTGAAAAAAAAGAGAAACAAAAATTTGGTGTTCGTCGTTTTTCTTTTTCTCGGATTAAATCCGCGATTTTTTTGATCGCGATTCCTGATCCGATTTTCGTTTTAGTATAACTTTTCGCTCATTTATCGGAATCAGGCGATTCAAGCGCCTAGAGTTTCGTCTCGAAACCCTCTATCCGTTTAACCAACTTAAACAAGATTTTTCTACTGTAAAATTTGCCCTAGATCTAGATTACTAGAATGAAGTTGTTTTCTTTCGCTGTTTGACTTTCGTTGTTTCGTTCGATTTGATTCTTTTTGCCAACCGGAGTTCTTAAGTTGAACCTTCTGGTTAGATCTCTTATTTGAGTTTTACCTGTGCATTAGATGAGTACTTATTGTATGCTTGTTTGTTTGTCTGTGATAGAATACCCGGAGTGCGCCGCCTGTTACTTCGAATCGTTAGGTTTCACGGATCATCAGCAAGGCAAGTAATACTTTGATCATACCTTTCCTACTACCCAGTTTTATTGCATTAGATCAATCCTCACATATTGCATGATTAGGATCTAATTAAATTGTGGGATGGGAAGTATATGAGGTAGTACCTATTACCTGTTATTATCAAACCTTTGAGAGTTACTTCTACGTTTGCTTATTATGCCATCTATGCTAGTAGACGTGGATTGGGTGAGTGATATCCATGACAGATGTGAGTTTGTTAATTTTAATGGTTTACTTAAGGTGGCAACTTAAATACACATCTGGGTGGATTGAGGCACCTGATGTCTATCAGGACTTGCCTGTTTTTATTTCGGACCGCCACCCAGGCTCAAAGGGATCATAAGATCATTCATGCTAGTAAACTTCCGTGTGCAGCCACAAGCCATGATGGGCTCTAGCATAGTTGACTAAGTCGTGCGAACTCTTACGGGTAGACTAGCAGATGTAGGGGAAAGTAGGTGTACCGGTCTACCCACATGTAAGGTGCTAGCGCTTCTGAAAGACTGTGTCTCGGTCATCCGTTTCTCAAACATCTTGTAGTGCGAGAATCCAAACGGAGGCGATCGAGTCTTGTGGGGAAAAGTGCGCAAACCTCTGCAGAGTGTAATAAACTAATCATGGTTAGCCATGTCCCCGGTTATGGACATCTTGAGTATCTAGTACTTGGATTTTCATGTGAATCTCAACATGTTACCCTAAATAAATTTTGTTGGGTTATGTTTAATAATGATGCTTAATTGGGATTGAGAATGCTGTCAACCATTCTCAATGTTTAACAACCACCATGATAGTAATTAAATTTTATTCCTTTGAAGTAGGGAAAAATTGGCTTTACGCAAAACTGTAACCATAGAGCTTCCACCAGCCAAATATGCATATAGTATAGCTGTTTCATTCCATTATTCTCTATGTGTTACCTTGCCAGCATATTCCATGTGCTGACCCATTTTCGGGCTGCAACGTTAATGTTGCAGACTTTTCAGATGACGATTAAGGAGTTTTAGGTCGTGGTTCTATACTTAGTGATGCCGTTGGAGTTGATGGACTCACTTATCTTCCAAGCCTTCCGCTGTTATCGTTATTAGATGGCCTTAAGCCATATTTATTGTAATAAGTTCTCTTTTGAGACACTCGATGTAATAAGTGTGTGATTGCTACTCTGCTATAAATCCTCCGAGTACTGTGTGGTGTCAGCATTACTGATCCAGGGATGACACTGGAGCACAGAGATCAGACTGTTTGAGGTCTGGTCGCTACAACTACCACCATGCTCTAAAAGATATGAGTGAAGTACTAGAGCAAATGACAAACTACTCCGAGAGATTTAAGTGAAGAACAATGAGTAGTCGAATAATTATGCAACTATGTGAAGACTCTCTAACATTTAATAATTTCAGATCTTGGTACTCTATTCAAACAGCAATCAAAGCAAAATAAAATGACATCTAAGAATAGCAAACATCATGTGAAGAAGCAAAAACTTAGGATCAACCGATACTAACCGATAATTGTTGAAGAAGAAAGGTGGGATGCTAACCGGGGCATCCCCAAGCTTAGATGCTTGATATTTCTTGAAATATTATCTTGGGGTGCCTTGGGCATCCCCAAGCTTGAGCTTTTGTGTCTCCTTAATTCCTCTCATATCAAGGTCTCCCTAAATCTCAAAAGCTTCATCCACACAAAATTCAACAAGGACTCGTGAGATAAGTTAGTATAAACCATTCCCAAAACCTTATCATACTCTACTGTATAAAATCACTAAAATTATTATTCAACATTGCATACTAAATTCCTCTGCATATTTAATAGTCCTATCCTCAAATAGAATCATTAAAGAAGCAAACATATGCAAACATAACAGCAATCTGCCTAAACAGGACAGTCTGTAAAGAATGCAGCAACATCCATACTTCCCTAGCTCCAAAAATTATGAAAGAAAATTCCCACTATAGTAAATTTATCAGATCTTAATATGCAAAAGGTTTCAACATTTTATCACATTCTGACTTTTCTAGGGAATTATTGCAACAGCGGTAAACTTTCTGTTTTCAAACAGCAACATGTATACTTGTAACATAGGCATAGTAAAGACTATTAATGCCACTTTTATTGAAATAAAAGATGAAAAACATTGTTCTAAATAACAGAAAGAAAATCCCAACAAAATAAATTGACGCTCCAAGCAAAACACATATCATGTGGCGAATAGAAATATAGCTTCAAGTAAAGTTACCGATGAACGAAGACGAAAGAGGGGATGCCTTCCGGGGCATCCCCAAGCTTAGGCTCTTGGCTATCCTTGAATATTACCTTGGGGTTCCTTGGGCATCCCCAATATTAGGCTCTTGCCACTCCTTATTCCATAGTCCATCGAATCCTTACCCAAAACTTGAAAACTTCACAACACAAAACTTAACAGAAAACTCGTAAGCTCCGTTAGTATAAAATAAATCACGACTTCAAGGTACTGTAATGAACTCATTCTTTATTTATATTTGTGTTAAACCTACTGTATTCCAACTTGTCTATGGTTTATAAACTCTTTTACTAGCCATAGATTCATCAAAATAAGTAAACAACACAATGAAAACAGAATCTGTCAAAAACAGAACAGTCTGTAGTAATCTGAATCAAACCTATACTTCTGGAACTCATAAAATTATCAAATAAATTGCTGGACCTGAGGAATTTATATATTAATTATCTGAAAAAATAATTAACTAAATAGCACTCTCCAAATAAAAATGGCAGCATTTCTCGTGAGCGCTAAAGTTTCTGTTTTTTACAGCATGATCAACAAGACTTTCCCCAAGTCTTCCCAAAGGTTCTACTTGGCACAAACACTAATTAAAATCATAAAACCACATCTAAACAGAGGCTAGATGAATTATTTATTACTAAACGGGAGCAAAAAGTAAAGAACAAAAATAAAATTGGGTTGCCTCCCAACAAGCGCTATCGTTTAATGCCCCTAGCTAGGCATGATGATTTCAATGATGCTCACATAAATGATAAGAATTGTAACATAAAGAGAGCATCATGAAGAATATGACTAGCACATTTAAGTCTAACATACTTCCTATGCATAGGGATTTTGTGAGCAAACAACTTATGGGAACAAGAATCAACTTGCATAGGAAGGTAAAACAAGCATAACTTCAAAATTTTAAGCACATAGAGAGGAAACTTGATATTATTGCAATTCCTACAAGCATATATTCCTCCCTCATAATAATTTTCAGTAGCATCATGAATGAATTCAACAATATAACCAGCACCTAAAGCATTCTTTTCATGATCTACAAGCATATAATTTTTATTACTCTCCACATAAGCAAAATTCTTCTCATTCGGGATACTAGGAGTAAACTCAACAAAATGATTATCATGTGAAGCATAATCCAATTGAAAACTAAAATCATGATGACAAGTTTCATGGATATCATTATTCTTTATAGCATACAAGTCATCACAATAATCATCATAGATAGCAACTTTGTTCTCATAATCAATTGGAACCTCTTCCGAAATAGTGGAATCATTACTAAATAAAGTCATGACCTCTCCAAATCCACTTTCATCAAGATAATCATCATAAATAGGAGGCATGCTTTCATCATAATAAATTTGCTCATCAAAACTTGGGGGACAAAAAATACCATCTTCATCAAACATAGCTTCCCCAAGCTTGTGGCTTTGCATATCATTAGCATCATGGATATTCAAGGAATTCATACTAACAACATTGCAATCATGCTCACCATTCAAATATTTAGTGCCAAACATTATAATGGATTCTTATTCTAGCACTTGAGCACAATTATCGGAATCCTTATTTTCACGAAAGACATTAAAAAGATGAAGCATATGAGGCATCCTTAATTCCATTTTTTGTAGTTTTCTTCTATAAACTAAACTAGTGATAAAACAAGAAACTAAAAGACTTGATTGCAATATCTGAAGATATACCTTCAAGCGCTAACCTCCCCGGCAACGGCGCCAAAAATGAGCTTGATGTCTACTACACAACCTTCTTTTTGTATACGTTGTTGGGCCTCCAAGTGCAGAGGTTTGTAGGACAGTAGCAAATTTCCCTCAAGTGGATGACCTAAGGTTTATCAATCCGTAGGAGGCGTAGGATGAAGATGGTCTCTCTCAAGCAATCCTGCAACCAAATAACAAAGAGTCTCTTGTGTCCCCAACACACCCAATACAATGGTAAATTGTATAGGTGCACTAGTTCGGCAAAGAGACGGTGATACAAGTGGTATATGGATAGTAGATAAAGGTATTTGTAATCTGAAATTATAAAAACAGCAAGGTAACTAATGATAAAAGTGAGCGTAAACGGTATTGCAATGCGTTGAAACAAGGCCTAGGGTTCATACTTTTGCTAGTGCAAGTTCCCTCAACAATACTGATCATAAAACTATCCCTCAACATGCAACAAAGAGTCACTCCAAAGTCACTAATAGCGGAGAACGAACGAAGAGATTATGGTAGGGTACGAAACCACCTCAAAGTTATTCTTTCCAATCAATCCGTTGGGCTATTCCTATAAGTGTCACAAACAGCCCTAGAGTTCGTACTAGAATAACACCTTAAGACACAAATCAACCAAAACCCTAATGTCACCTAGATACTCCAATGTCACCTCAAGTATCCGTGGGTATGATTATACGATATGCATCACACAATCTCAGATTCATCTATTCAACCAACACATAGGACCTCAAAGAGTGCCCCAAAGTTCTACCGAAGAATCACGACGAAAACGTGTGCCAACCCCTATGCATAGGTTCATGGGCGGAACCCGCAAGTTGGTCACCAAAACATACATCAAGTGAATCACGTGATATCCCATTGTCACCACAGATATCCACGGCAAGACATACATCAAGTGTTCTCAAATCTTTAAAGACTCAATCCGATAAGATAACTTCAAAGGGGAAACTCAATTCATTACAAGAGAGTAGAGGGGGGAGAAAACATCATAGGATCCAACTATAATAGCAAATCTCGCGATACATCTAGATCGTATCACCTCAAGAACACGAGAGAGAGTGAGATCAAACACATACCTACTGGTACATACCCTCAGCCCCAAGGGAGAACTACTCCCTCCTCGTCATGGAGAGCACCGGGATGATGAAGATGGCCATCGGAGAGGGATTGCCCCCTCCGGCAGGGTGCCGGAACGGGTCTAGATTGGCTTTCGGTGGCTACGGAGGCTTCTGGCGGAGGAACTCCCGATCTATTGTGCTCTCTGGAAGTTTTAGGTTACGTAGGTATATATGGGTGCAGGAGGTACGTCGGTGGACCGAAGGGGGGGGGGGCACGAGGCAGGGGGCGCGCCCCTACCCTCGTGAGCTCCTCCTTCTTCTGACGTAGGGTCCAAGTCTATCCGGTAGGTTTCCTTCCAAAAATGAGTTCCGTGAAGTTTCAGGTCAATTGGACTCCGTTTGATTTTCCTTTTCTTCAAAACCCTAAAATAGGGTGAAAACAGAAACTGGCACTGGGCTCTGGGTTAATTGGTTAGTCCCAAAAAATGATATAAAAGTGTATAATTAAGCCCAATAATGTTTAAAACAGTAGATAATATAGCATGGAGCAATCAAAAATTATAGATACGTTGGAGACGTATCAACTACCCATTATGGTCTCTATGAATATACGGTGATGTCCTTCGGGCTCACAAATGCCTCCGCCTTTTTCATGCATATGATGACTAAGGTGTTCATGGAATTCTTGGATAAGTTTGTGGTGGTTTTCATCGATGATATTCTTATATACTCTAAAAGTGACGAAGAACACACAGAACACCTCCGAGTAGTCTTACAGAGACTCCGTGACCATCGGCTATATGCAACATTCAGCAAATGTGAGTTTTGGCTCAAACATGTCGGATTTCTAGGGCATGTTCTTTCAGCAGAAGGTATCGCAGTGGATCCCAGCAAGGTGAAAGATGTGCTTGATTGGGCAGCACCCACGAGGATATCCGAAGTGCGGAGTTTTCTTGGATTAGCCAGGTATTACCATCAGTTCATCGAAGGATTCTCCAAAATTGCGAAGCCAATGATAGAACTCCTCAAGAAAGACAAGAAGTTTGAATGGATTGAGGATCGCGAGCAGAGCTTTAACGAGCTAAAAACCAGATTGACATCAGCACCAATACTGACTCTCCTAGACATTTACCGCAACTTTGATGTGTATTGCGACACATCCAAAAAGGGCATTGGGTGCGTACTTATGCAAGAAGGCAAGGTGGTAGCTTACGCATCTCGCCAGCTACGACCTCATGAAGGAAACTATCCTACACATGATTTGGAACTGGCCGCTGTTGTGCACTCTCTAAAGATTTGGAGACATTACCTCATTGGAAAGAGATGTCAAATATTTACCGACCACCAGAGTCTCAAATATATATTCACCCAGCCAGACTTAAACCTTTGACAGCGAAGATGGCTCGAGTTGGTGAAATACTATGATCTGGAAATAAATTACCATCCGGGAAAAGCCAACGTGGTTGCTGATGCCCTCAGTTGCAAGGCTGCCAATTAAATGCCATGATGGAGTCTTTGCCTCCAGAACTCTAGCAAGAGATCGCTCAGCTCAACTTGGTAATTATAAATGCTGGTCTTGCGAATATTTTGGAAGTAACTCCTACTCTAGAAGAGGAGATTCGCATAGCACAGGCTGACGACAAGATTCTACAAGTATATCTCAAACGTCTACACGAAGGCAAGACTCAGGATTTCTCAAGGGACACACTGGGCACACTCAGGTTCCAAGGAAGGATATGCGTACCTGAGCAAGAAGATTTCAGAAAGAAAATTTTGGCAGAAGCACATGAATCCTCATATTCAATACACCCAGGTGGCACTAAAATGTACGAAGACCTTTGACAGATATTTTGGTGGGATGGAATGAAAAGGGACATCACATATTTTTTCGCTTGTTGTGACATCTACAACAAAGTAAAGGCGGAACACCAAAAACCCGTTGGACTTCTCCAGCCTCTACCCGTCTTGCAATGGAAATGGGACGATGTCTGCATGGACTTTATCACCGGTCTACCCAGGACTCACCGAGGCAATGATGCTATATGGGTCATAGTGGACACGCTGACTAAAGTGGCTCACTTTATGACCATGCACACCACCTTTCGCGCTGATCAACTTGCACAATTATATGTATCCCGGATTGTTAGTTTGCATGGAGTGCCAAAAACAATCACTTCGGACTGAGGTTCATTGTTTACATCCGCATTCTGGTCCCGACTCCATCAAGCTTTGGGGACCGCTCTCAAATATAGCACCGCCTACCATCCACAGACAGACGGTCAGACCGAGCAGGTAAATCAAATCCTTGAAGATATGCTTCGAGCATGTGCCTTAGCCCATGGACCCAAACCAGTCGTCTTTGCGGACCAGCGGCGTTTGGCGAATTTGGCAACACTCCTGAGGGTCCTCCTCCTCAATCCAGCACCACCGGCTCCGCCTTTCCTCCCACCTCTCCTTCTGGGCGCCCTCTGGATACGTCCCCTTCTCCAGAGGCCTTGGGATCCAAGTGACACAGCCAGAGATGGCGCCTCCCTTCTAGATCCGAGAGTAAAAGTAGTGGCGGAAGAGCGCCGTGCTAGGAAGAACTCCGGCGAAGCCCTCACAAAGATGGGCGAAAAGAGCCATGCATGCCACGACATTTGGAGTGAAATCCAGAAGGTGGAAGCTGTAGGTGTGCATGATGTCGTTGAAGAAATTAGAGAAAGGGGGGCAGAGGCCACATGAAAAGTAGTCGACGAAGAATGGGTACTGATTCGGGGCGGCCTTGGCGCAATTGGCAGGGATGACACGCGTGGTCGGGTGCCCCGTCGTCTCTCCCCCCATCTTGCACCCCCATAGGGGCCTGAAGTTGTCCCGGAGGTGAACCGCGTCGACCGTTGAGGGGAGGTAGGCGAGCTGCGTCCGCCGCGCCGCTGATTCGCTCTCCGGCGGCTCCGACCCCCCGGCATCCTTGGCCACTCCTTTGCTCTTGCTGGTCTTGGGTGCCATGGCAGCTGCGAGAAGTGGAGGAGAAAGGGCGGCGAAAACGCGGTGGTGGCGGGCGAGGAGAAAGGGTAAGGAGGAAGGAGGGGACGGTGGTTCCAAGATTGGAGAAGACACAGGGGGTAAATGAGCAGCTCGCCCGCTATCGGTGTCAAAACCGGCGGATCTCGGGTAGGGGGTCCCGAACTGTGCGTCTAAGGCGGATGGTAATAGGAGGCAGGGAACACGATGTTTTACCCAGGTTTGGGCCCTCTTGATGGAGGTAAAACCCTACGTCATGCTTGATTAATATTGATGATATGGGTAGTACAAGAGTAGATCTACCACGAGATTAGAGAGGCCAAACCCTAGAAGTTAGCCTATGGTATGATTGTATGTTGTCCTACGGACTAAAACCCTCCAGTTTATATAGACACCGGAGGGGGTAGGGTTACACAAGGTCGGTTACAAAGGAGGAGATGTACATATCCATATTGCCTAGCTTTCCTTCCACGCCAAGTAGAGTCCCATCCGGACACGAGACGAAGTCTTCAATCTTGTATCTTCATAGTCTAATAGTCCGGCCAAAGGATATAGTTCGGCTGTCTGGAGACCCCCTAATCTAGGACTCCCTCAGTAGCCCCTGAACCAGGCTTCAATGATGATGAGTCCGGCGCGCAGTATTGTCTTCGGCATTGCAAGGCGGGTTCCTCCTCCAAATACACCATGGTAGAATTTGAATACAAGGATAGTGTCCGCCCCTGCAAAATAAGTTCCACATACCACCATAGAGAGAATAATATTTCCACAAATCCAATTTGCTGACTTGTTTTGGCAACACGACATTACGCCATGGCCCGGTGATTATTCGAACCGTTTCCTTTAACTAGCCCCGCACATAACGCGAGGCGGTTTTTTGACACGTCTTGTCAAATTAGAGATCGTGTCCCCCTTATTACGAGATTCTCATCAATACGGGCATGGGTAACCCAACCGCGCCATCGATTACGGCGCTTGGGGGATAAGCAAGTTTTACCAGGCTAGTGGGGACGCATAGTTTCGTCCGCCCATATTGTCGTGGGTTTGTCACGGCAGATGTCCTCATGAAAGGACTTAGTCGTGGAGCCATCGCAATGGGTTAGCTTAAAGGGGTTAAACCGGACAAGGGGACATGGGAGTTTATACTAGTTCGTCCCCTTCGATGAAGGTAAAATCCTACGTCTAGTTGTGATTGGTATTGCTAGGGTTTCAAAGGACAGGGAGCGAATCCGCTTTGTCTGGCTCTCGAGTTGTTGTTGTCTCTCCCTAAACCGCGGCCGAGTTGTCCCTTTATATACATAGGTTGACGCCTGCCGGGCTACAGAGTCCTGAAGCTGGATCATAAACATATCCGGTTCGGCCTCTCTCTCTCTCTATCTTACTATACAAGTTACATGACTAGGCCGGTTTATATTTACAGGCTGTAACCCACCTTTGGGCCCTCCGTAAAGCGCCATCATCTTTACATCTTCATGGGCTTCTAATCTTCAAAGAGTCAACCCGGCTACATAAGGCCGGTTTACCTCCAGTAGTAATATCCCCAACACATATAAAGGGATAAGGATTCACCTTTTCATCCACGCCTTCTTCCTCCTTTGCTCATCCATTTTCGCACACTCGAGCTCCAGCGCCCAAGTCCGCACTTCCCACCTCAACCTTCTCCAACCATGTCTGGAGCAGGAGGCAGGTGGATGGTCTCCTCTGTCACAGAGGGACACATCAAGAAGCCGAGGAGAGCCGGATACCTGCCCGACGACATCGTGCACCGGCTCCCAGATGAGGGGCAGCTCATCCCCACCCCAGGCCCCATGAGAGGGTAGTGTTTAAAATATAGGAAAAATATTACCGCATAGACAGTAGCCCCTGATGCTCTGTTCGGTGTTCACAAAGAAAAGCTGAATAGAGGATCAAACAATATCGCAGGAGTCTAATATAAGTATGTCAATATGCGTATGCAGGCTTCGCTACTGGCATCTGCCGCACTGACTGCGGAGGTCGCCGCACTAAAGCAGGACCTTAAAGGGTCCAAGGACGAGCTCGGCCTTGCCAAGAGGCAGCTCGAGAAGAACAAAGGTACGTAGTACCTAGTCTACGGATATGTATAAAAAGAATGCGATTGCAAAATGACAGGATCATCATGAATTTGCCAGGGGCCGCGACCGAAGTGGCGACCCTAAAGCAAGCGCTGTCCGAGGCCGAAGATAAAGCGGCCAAGGAGCGCACCGAGCGGGAAAGGCAAGAGGCTCGGGTGGGCGAGGTGCAGCAAGAGCTCCAGGCTCTCGTGACGAAGCACGAGGCGTTGGAGCTTGACTCGAAGACGCGAGAGTCTGAGCTTGCCGCGGCCCTCAAGAGCGCAAAGAGTGCCAAGGCTGAAGCCCAAAAGGCCCTCCAGGAGATTGACGCGATGAAGAAAATAGCGGCAGGTAAGGCATTCTATATGCAAAGCAAGCATGTGAAAGTAAATTACCTATTACTTACCCGAATCTGGAGCTCTCCAGGAGCATTCGCAGATTTGCCCCGCAGTGTGTCGGATGCCGCATAGTTTTACCAGGCCGAGGAGGGAAGCTCAATGGAGAAGCTGTTCTGGTCTCAGTATACTAGGACCGAACACCCGGTGCCTATGAGCGACCAGCTGAAGCAGTTGGTCGAGCTACACAAGGCGGCCGAACAGGCCATGAAGGGCTTTATAGTCCAGTTGTGGCCTGGCGACGCCCTTCCGAATAGCTACTCCGGCCTGGTGAGGCGGCTTGTGGATGCCTGCCCACGGCTGGAAGTTGTTAAGCGGTTCGTCTGCATCGAAGGTGCACGCCGGGCTTTCGCCTGTGTGAAGGTGCAATGGGCCAAGCTAGACGCCGTGAAGCTGATCAAGGAAGGACCGCCGCAGGGCAACGAGCATCGCACCCCCGAAATTTATTATGAGGGTGTCCTGAAGGGTGCCCGTCTTGTAGCGGACGAATGTCCAAAGGATGTAATATTTGAGTAAACCTGCTCGTGTGATCCTGTATGATGAAAACTTGTTTCATATGCGCTATGCAACGCTTGTTTGAATTTAAAATATTACCTTCTGTTTGGCTGTTTATCCAATCTGAGAGATGGGTAGTCCTCGGCTTCTGCCCCCATGCCACGAGTGCTGGGGTGTTCGGGATAAACTTGAGCACTCTTGTTCCCATTTTTGGGTCCTTCGAGGGAGGTGCTCAGCACGGCGAACAAGGCAACCAGACTAATAATGATTTATCACTCTCACTTAGCCATAGAATTCTATAACTTTAAATTTTGGCGAAGCCCCTGGTATTCGGAGGGCCGAATTCGGGGCGCGATACACGCCTTTAAGCCGGACATGACCGGCTCCTTGCTTTAAGCGGCATAAGTCTTTAGGGACTCGAAACCTCGCCAAACAGCGACCAGTCTCTCGCCTTATCATGACAGTCAGTTTTAGCTTTCTCTACTGAGGTGCTTAGCCCAGCAGAACCGGGGCACAATCGCAGTAGTTCTCCTAGTGCTACATTAGCCGATAGAGCGGAACGTAAGGTACCAAAACATAGGAGCCGGGCAAACCCAACATTTGACCAAAGACATGATTCAGAGCTGATGCATATAATGCTATAAGTTCGGGGTGCCGCACTTGTGAAAGTGTTCGGACTTCTCACACCATAATGTGGGGTACTTAAGCCCCTGGTGTATTGGCCATACCAAAGTGTACGGTTGCAAGGCGTCATTAATGAACACATATATATAAAACAAGAATGCAAGAATAGTCGTAATGTTATGCATTGTTTATTCAAAAAGGTGCGTTAAAGCAGAATGATACAGATAGTGCGATAAGCAAAAGGTAGGACTATGTCCCTTCCAAGGGCAAGCTGAGGAATAGTATTAAAGCAAATATTTCACTTGTTATCATAATCCACCTGGGAGTTCCGTGGTGTGACGCAACTTTCTGCCTCCTTGGTTGTTGCATCATGTGTTCGGCAATTATGCTGCCGGACAGGGTTTCCAGAGATTAAAGTCCTGAAAAAGAAAAATAACAAAGCGGGAATCCCCTAGTGCGGTTTAAGCCGCGTATTGGGGCGTGCCGTAGTTGTGCCCCCTCCCCGCCTGTGCCCATGGTATTTTTAATGCGTAATTATGTACGCGTGGCACGAATTTCGCCGTTTGGCTTGGGCCCGGGTGGGGGGCACATTGCTACACGAGCTCAGATCGTGCCGGGCGGTCTAGTTGCCGATTACTCCGAGCGCGCTTGAAGGTGTCCGAGTCTTGAAACGCCGAACTGGTGGATTGCCTTGAGTGGCTGCTTTGCGCTTCTACTGCGAGGGCCGCAGTGTGCTCCTCCGTGCGGAGAGAGCGCTCTGTGTTTCCATTAACTGTGATGACCCCCCGAGGTCCTGGCATCTTGAGCTTGAGGTATGCATAATGCGGTACCGCATTGAATCTTGCAAATGCAGTTCGCCCGAGCAGTGCATGATAGCCACTGCGGAACGGGACTATATCGAAGATTAATTCTTCGCTTCGGAAGTTATCCGGGGATCCGAAGACCACTTCCAGTGTAATTGAGCCTTTGCAATGGGCCTCTACACATGGAATGATACCTTTAAAGGTCATTTTTGTGGGTTTGATCCCTGAGGGGTCTATACCCATTTTGCGCACTGTGTCCTGGTAAAGCAGGTTCAGGCTGCTGCCGCCATCCATAAGGACTCGAGTGAGGTGAAATCCGTTGATGATTGGGTCTAGGACCAGTGCGGCGAATCCGCCATGACAGATACTAGTGGGGTGGTTCCTGTGATCGAAGGTGATCGGACAGGAGGACCATGGGTTGTACTTTGGGGCAACTGGCTCCAACGCATATACGTCCCTGCGCGCGCTCCCTCTTGGGGATGTGGGTTGCGTATATCATGTTCACCGTCCGCACTTGGTGGGGGAACCTCTTCTGTCCTCCGGTGTTCGGCTGCCGGGGCTCTTCCTTGTCATCGCTATGTGGCCCCTTATCTTTGTTTTCGGCAATTAACTTGCAGGCCTGCTTGAATACCCAACAATCCCTGTTGGTGTGGTTGGCTGGCTTGTCGGGGGTGTCGTGTATTTGACACGAGCGATCGAGTATGCGGTCCAAACCGGACGGGCCCGGAGTGCTTCTTTTAAATGGCTTTTTCCGTTGACCGGGTTTAGAGCCTTTGAAACCGGCATTGACTGCCGTATCCTCGGTATTGTCGCTGTTAATGCGGCGCTTATGTTTATTTCGACGTGACCTACCATTGCCGTCCTTGGTATTCGAAGTACCATGGTTCTTTGATATGTTATTACTACGAGCCAGCCAGCTGTCTTCTCCCGCACAAAAGCGGGTCATGAGTGTCGTGAGGGCTGCCATAGATTTCGGCTTTTCCTGACCAAGGTGTCGAGCCAGCCACTCGTCGCGGATGTTGTGTTTGAAAACTGCTAGGGCCTCTGCATCCGGACAGTCGATGATTTGATTTTTTTTATTAGGAACCGAGTCCAGAATTGCCTGGCCGATTCTTCTGGCTGCTGAATTATGTGGCTCAAGTCATCGACTTCTGGTGGTTGCACATAAGTGCCCTAAAAGTTGTCGAGGAATGCGGCCTCCAGATCTTCCCAGCAGCTAATGGACTCTGCCGGCAAGCTGTTAAGCCAATACCGCGCTGGTCCTTTGTGCTTTAGTGGGAGGTATTTGATGGCGTGTAAGTCATCACCACGGGCCATGTGGATGTGGAGGAGGAAATCCTCGATCCATACCGCAGGATCTGTTGTGCCATCGTATGATGCAATATTTACGGGTTTGAAACCCTCTGGGATTTGATGATCCATTACTTTGTCTGTGAAGCATAGGGGGTGTGCGGCGCCTCTGTACTGGGCTATTTCGCGATGCAGCTCGAATGAGTTGTGTCCGCTGTGGTCGGCCCGGCCGGACTTACTTTTACTGTATCCGGCGCGACGTTTATCGTCTTGCATAGTGGCGCGCCCTCATGATCCGTAGATTGATCTTGCATGTTTTGCTTTGTCCTCCAATACGTCTCGCAGGTCTGGCGTATTTCCCCATGCCTTTTTATCTGAATGGCGTCGGGGTGCAGGCTGAGTTTTTGGCTGGAATGCCTCTCTATCACGGCCACGAGGTGGCCGATCAGCCGCGTCATACGCTTCTTCCTCCAGTCGAGGTAGCAAGCTGCATTTTGGGTAACTCTTGGAGGGGCGTTCGAGTTTATATTCCTCGGCCGCGAGGACTTCAGTCCATCTGTCAGCTAGCAGATCTTGATCAGCTTGAAGCTGCTGCTGCTTTTTCTTAAGGCTATTTGCCATGGCTATAAGCTGGCGCTTGAAGTGCTCTTGTTCGACGGGATCCTTTGGCACGACGAATTCGGCATCGTCGAGGCTTGCCTCGTCTTCGGAGGGGGGCATGTAATTATCATCCTCCGCCTCTCCATCTGCCGCTCTCTCTGGAGGGCTGGCCTTTGCATCCTCCTGTCCTAGATCGTGTTGGAGGGGATTGTTGCCATCTTCGGCACTATCTGGAGTGTTATTATCTCCTGTGCCGGTATTGCCACTTTTGCTTTGGCGGGAATTAGAGCGGCGCCGCTGACGTCAGCGCTTGGGTTGCTTCTTGGAGGGGTTATCCTCCGTTGTCTCGTCGCCATTGCCTTCTTTGGGTGTGTCCACCATGTATATATCGTATGATGAGGTGGCTGTCCAGTGCCCTGTGGGCAGTGGTTCCTCTTCATCTCTTGCATCGTCGTCCATACCGTCGATGTCTTCGGAGTCGAAGTCGAGCATGTCGGTTAAGTCGTTGATAGTGGCTACTAAGTGGGTGGTGGGTGGGCCGCGAATTTCTTCGTCGTCCGCATCCCAATCCTGCCGGACATAGTTCGGCTAGGATCCTCCTGACAAGGAGAGAGACCTTAATGAGTTCAGTATGTTGCCAAAGGGCGAGTGCTGAAAAATATCCGCGGAGGTAAACTCCATGACCGGCGCCCAATCGGATTCACTGGGAACGGGCGCAGGCGGTTCGGAGTCCGTGGCCGGAGAAGGATCCGGCAGTTTGACAACACGGCTCTCGTGCAGGGTAAGGTCGATGTTCGGCTCGATCACCGATGAGGATAAGGCTTCCGTGGTGGGGTCCATCCACCCGTCCATGGACGGCGCAACCGGCTCCGAATTGAGGGTCAGAGCGGCCGCCGATGCGATCTCCAGAACACTGTCTGATGGTAGAGCTAAATCGTACTCATCATGACCGCGTGACGCACAAGGAAGATGCTCGAATCCATCGAAGATCAAGTCTCCGCGGATATCGGCCATGTAGTTTAAGCTTCCAAACCTGACCTGGTGGCCAGGGGCGTAACTTTCGATCTGCTCCAGATGGCCAAGCGAGTTGGCCCGCAGTGCGAAGCCGCCGACCACAAAGATCTGTCCGGGGAGAAAAGTCTCACCCTGGACTACATCGCTATCGATGATAGAAGAAACCATCAAGCCTAACGGTGATGACACAGAGGAACGCTCAATGAAAGCACCAATGTCGGTGTCAAAACCGGCGGATCTCGGGTAGGGGGTCCCGAACTGTGCGTCTAATGCGGACGGTAACAGGAGGCAGGGAACACGATGTTTTACCCAGGTTTGGGCCCTCTTGATGGAGGAAAAGCCCTACGTCCTGCTTGATTAATATTGATGATATGTGTAGTACAAGAGTAGATCTACCACGAGATCAGAGAGGCTAAACCCTAGAAGCTAGCCTATGGTATGATTGTATGTTGTCCTACGGACTAAAACCCTCCGGTTTATATAGACACCGGAGAGGGTTAGGGTTACACAAGGTCGGTTACAAAGGAGGAGATACACATATCCATATTGCCTAGCTTGCCTTCCACGCCAAGTAGAGTCCCATCCGGACACGAGACGAAGTCTTCAATCTTGTATCTTCATAGTCTAACAGTCCGGCCGAAAGATATAGTCCGGCTGTCCGGAGACCCCCTAATCCAGGACTCCCTCAGTAAGCAAAGTGCACAAGGATGAATCCTTTTCAAAATGTTGGGACTTTGGTCTCAGTTACCTGTGAAGCTGGGAGCATCCTAGGGTAATCGGCTGTAATGGCCACCAAGACCTCGTCGCTGCTTAATTGGTAAAACACCCTATCAATTAGTTCCACAAATATGTCCGGATCCTCTTGGGAGTCCGGGTCGAGGGATCGCTCCAGATCCTCTGGTTGTGGAGGCGGGCTGTTGATCTCCCTTACAGCCCTACGCAGCTCCTGCGTCGAAATCGCAAGGTAAAATACTTAACTATGGGAATATGGGAACGGATGGACATGAAAGTTGTTGACTTACCCAGCTCGGAGGATTATACATAGAAAATCCGCCCTGTGGATTGACGCAGAGGAATTCCTCCTCTTCTCCCTTGTACAAATCGGACAAGATTTTTGCTAGAGCAGCGGTCGAGTCCGGCCCCTTGCGGCTGCAGCGGGTGGCGTCATCCTCCCTGTTGAAATCCCACATGGGGTGGCCTCTATATTGAAGCGGCTGCACCCCCCGCATAATGCACATTGCCATGACTTCGATCATGGTCAGTCCGTATTGAGCCAACAACTTTATCCGGCTCATCAGGTAAAGGACATCTCTGTCATCTTCTTCCCGGGGCTCCGTGGGCGCCATCTGAGGCGTTTCTTCAGCTTGGACGCACGTTGCAATGCCTCGTCAGCTTGGACGCACGTCGGAGCCAGGCGAGGCGACGACAGCTGGGACGAGCTTCTTTGCCGTCCCCAATAAAGCAAGAGGGGCATGTCGGTAGCGCATTAAATGCGTTTGTCCGACAATGCCAGGGGATAGACTCAGCCCCTGTACACCTTTCCACCTCCTGTGTGCCACTATGGCAACCCCTTTTCGTCTATAAAAGGAGGACCGAGGCATACTGGAGGGGGATGTCGGATCTTTTGGACTAGAAAGCCATGATAGCTACTTCAAGAACACAAGAACACCTCAATACAGATACAAGCAGGACTAGGGTTTTACGCATCTCTGCGGCCCGAACCTGGGTAAACGATTTGTGTGCTGACCGCCAGACCCGCTCTTCGCACAACACCGCGCCTGCCAACCATAGAAGGGATCCCAGTGACCCCATAGGTGTCGTTTTCCACCGACAACTGGGCCTTGGGTTAGTAGGTTAGTCCCAAAAATAATATAAATGTGTATAAATAAGCCCATTAACATCCAAAATAGATAATATAATAGCATGGAACAATCAAAAATTATAGATACATTACATACGTATCAAGCATCCCCAAGCTTAGTTCCTGATCATCCTCGAGTAGGTAAATGATAAAAACAGAATTTTTGATGTGGAATGCTACCTAGCATATTTCTCAATGTAATTTTCTTTATTGTGGCATGAATGTTCAGATCCGAAAGATTCAAGACAAAAGTTTAATATTCTTGATAACCCACAAGTATAGGGGATCGCAACAGTTTTCGATAAGTAAGAGTGTCGAACCCAACGAGGATCTAAAGGCAGAACAAATATTCCCTCATGTTCTATCGACCACCGATATAAGTCTACGCACGCTTGACGTTCGCTTTACCTAGAACAAGTATGAAACTAGAAGTACTTTGTAGGTGTTGTTGGGTAGGTTTGCAAGATAACAAAGATTACGTAAATAAAATGTAGGGGCTGTTTAGATAAAGACACAACTAAGTAAGTTTTAGTAAATAGCTTTTTGTTACGAGAAAGTTATTTGTCCCTAGGCAATCGATAACTAGAGCGGTAATCATTATTGCAATTTTATTTGAGGGAGAGGCATAAGCTAACATACTTTCTCTACTTGGATCATATGCACTTATGATTGGAACTCTAGCAAGCATCTGCAACTACTAAAGATCATTAAGGTAAAACCCAACCATAGCATTAAAGCATCAAGTCCTCTTTATCCTATACGCAACAACCCCCTTACTCGGGTTTGTGTTTCAGTCACTCACGCAACCCACTATAAGAGAATCATGAACGTATTGCAACACCCTACAGCGGGGATCCCTCATGGTTGCGCGACACGGAGAGCACCATAGGACAGCACCAATAATAAAACATGCAACTCAAACCAATCTTGATCATCAAATAGCCCATAGGACAAAACAGATCTACTCCAACATCATAAGATAGCCATACATCATTGGGAAACAATATATAGCGTTGAGCACCATGTTTAAGTAGAGATTACAACGGGTAAGAGAGATGTTACTGTTGGAAATATGCCCTAGAGGCAATAATAAAAGTATTATTATATTTCATTGTTCATGATAATTGTCTTGTATTCATGCTATAACTGTATTATCCGGAAATCGTAATACACGTGTGAATACTTAGACCACACTATGTCCCTGGTAAGCCTCTAGTTGACCAGCTCGTTGTGATCAACAGATAGTCATGGTTTCCTGACTATGGACATTGGATGTCATTGATAATGGGATCACATCATTAGGAGAATGATGTGATGGACAAGACCCAATCCTAAGCATAGCATAAAAGATCGTGTAGTTCGTTTTGCTAGAGCTTTGCAAGTGTCAAGTATCTCTTCCTTCGACCATGAGATCGTGTAACTCCCGGATACCGTAAGAGTGCCTTGGGTGTACCAAACGTCACAACGTAACTTGGTGACTATAAAGGTGCATTACAGGTATCTCCGAAAGTAGCTGTTGGGTTGACACGGATCGAGACTGGGATTTGTCACTCCGTATGACGGAGAGGTATCTCTGGGCCCACTCGGTAATGCATCATCATAATGAGCTCAAAGTGACCAAGGTGTTGGACACGGGATCATGCATTACGGTACGTGTAAAGTGACTTGCCGGTAACGAGACTAAACAAGGTATTGGGATACCGACGATCGAGTCTCGGGCAAGTAACGTAACGATTGACAAAGGGAATTGCATACAGGGCTTGATCGAATCCTCGACATAGTGGTTCATCCGATGACAACATCGAGGAGCATGTGGGAGCCATCATGGGTATCCAGATCCCGCTGATGGTTATTGACTAAGAGAGTCTCGGTCATGTCTGCATGTCTCCCGAACCCGTAGGGTCTACACACTTAAGGTTCAGTTACGCTAGGGTTATAGGGATATGTATATGCAGTAACCCGAATGTTGTTCGGAGTCCCGGATGAGATCCCGGACGTCACGAGGAGTTCCGGAATGGTCCGTAGGTAAAGATTTATATATGGGAAGTCCTGTTTCGGGCATCGGGACAAGTTTCGGGGTTATCGCTATTGTACCGGGACCACCGGAAGGGTCCCGGGGGTCCACCGGGTGGGTCCACCTGTCTCGGGGGGCCACATGGGCTGTGTGGGGGTGCGCCTTGGCCTAATGGGCCAAGGGCACCAGCCCCACATAGGCCCATGCGCCTAGGGTTCAAGGGGGCAAGAGTCCTAGGAGGGTAAGGCACCTCCTAGGTGCCTTGGGGGGAGGGAAAACCCCCTTGGCCGCCGCACCCCCTAGGAGATTGGATCTCCTAGGGCCGGCCACCCCCCCTTGGCACCCCTATATATAGTGGGGGAGAGGAGGGACTTCATACCTGAACGCCCTGGCCTTTGGTTGCCTCCTTCTCCCTCCCCAACACCTCCTCCACCTCCATAGTGCTTAGCGAAGCTCTGCCGGAGTACTGCAGCTCCATCAACACCACGCCGTCGTGCTGCTGCTGGTGCCATCTCCCTCAACCTCTCCTCCCTTCCTTGCTGGATCAAGAAGGAGGAGACGTGGCTATTCCGTACGTGTGTTGAACGCGGAGGTGCCGTCCGTTTGGCGCTGGTCATCGGTGATTTGGATCACGTCGAGTACGACTACATCATCACCTTGCAAGCTTCCGCACGCGATCTACAAGTGGTATGTAGATGCGAACTCTCTCCCTAGACTTGTTGCTTAGATGAACTCATAGATGGATCTTGGTGAAACCGTAGGAAAAATTTTAATTTTCTGCAACGTTCCCCAACAGTGGCATCATGAGCTAGGTCTATGCGTAGTTCTCTTTGCACGAGTAGAACACAACTTTGTTGTGGGCGTGGATTTTGTCATCTTACTTGCCTCTACTAGTCTTTTCTTGCTCAACGGTATTGTGGGATGAAGCGGCCCGGACCAACCTTACACGTACTCTTACGTGAGACCGGTTCCACCGACTGACATGCACAAGTTGCATAAGGTGGCTGGCGGGTGTCTGTCTCTCCCACCTTAGTTGGAGCGGAATCGATGAACAGGGCCCTTATGAAGGGTAAATAGAAGTTGACAAAATCACGTTGTGGTGATTCGTAGGTAAGAAAACGTTCTTGCTAGAACCCAATTGCAGCAACGTAAAAGATGCAACAACAATTAGAGGACGTCTAACTTGTTTTTGCAGCGATTGATCATGTGATGTGATATGGCCAGAAGTTGTGATGAATGATGAATTGTGATGTATGAGATCATGTTCTTTGTAATAGGATTCACGACTTGCATGTCGATGAGTATGACAACCGGCAGGAGCCATAGGAGTTGTCATTATTTTTTGTATGACCTGCGTGTCATTAAATAACGTCATGTAAACTACTTTACTTTATTGCTAAACGTTAGTCATAGAAGTAGAAGTAGTCGTTGGCGTGACAACTTCATGAAGACACGATGATGGAGATCATGATGATGGAGATCATGGTGTCAAGCCGGTGACAAGATGATCATGGAGCCCCGAAGATGAAGATCAATGGAGCTATATGATATTGGCCATATCATGTCACAACTATATAATTGCATGTGATGTTTATTATGTATTATGCATCTTGTTTACTTAGGACGACGGTAGTAAATAAGATGATCCCTTATAAAATTTCAAGAAGTGTTCTCCCCTAACTGTGCACCGTTGCTACAGTTCGTCGTTTCTAAGCACCACGTGATGATCGGGTGTGATGGATTCTTACGTTCACATACAACGGGTGTAAGACAGTTTTACACAGCGAAAACACTTAGGGTTAACTTGACGAGCCTAGCATGTGCAGACATGGCCTCGGAACACGGAGACTGAAAGGTCGAACACGAGTCGTATGGAAGATACGATCAACATGAAAATGTTCACCGACGATGACTAGTCCGTCTCACGTGATGATCGGACACGGACTAGTCGACTCGGATCGTGTAACACTTAGATGACTAAAGGGATGTCTAATCTAAGTGGGAGTTCATAATTTGATTAGAACTTTATTATCATGAACTTAGTCTGAAAACTTTGCAAATATGTCTTGTAGATCAATGGCCAACGCTAATGTCAACATGAACTTCAACGCGTTCCTAGAGAAAACCAAGCTGAAAGATGATGGCAGCAACTATACGGACTGGGTCCGGAACCTGAGGATCATCCTCATAGCTGCCAGGAAACAATATGTCCTAGAAGGACCGCTAGGTGATGCTCCTGTCCCAGAGAACCAAGACATTATGAATGCCTGGCAGTCTCGCGCTGATGATTACTCCCTCGTTCAGTGCGGCATGCTTTACAGCTTAGAACCGGGGCTCCAAAAGCGTTTTGAGCATCACGGAGCATATGAGATGTTCGAAGAGCTGAAACTAGTTTTTCAAGCTCATGCCCGGGTCGAGAGATATGATGTGTCCGACAAGTTCTACAGTTGTAAGATGGAGGAGAACAGTTCTGTCAGTGAGCACATCCTGAAGATGTCTGGGTTGCACAACCGTATGACCCAGCTGAACATTAACCTCCCAGATGAGGCGGTCATTGACAGAATCCTCCAGTCGCTCCCACCAAGCTACACGAGCTTTGTGATGAACTACAACATGCAGGGAATGGAAAAGACCATTCCTGAAGTGTTCTCGATGCTGAAGTCAGCAGAGGCTGAAATCAAGAAAGAACATCAAGTGTTGATGGTCAATAAGACCACTAAGTTTAAGAAGGGCAAGGGTAAGAAGAACTTCAAGAAGGACGGCAAAGATGTTGCCGCGCCTGGTAAGCCAGTTACCGGGAAGAAGTCAAAGAATGGACCCAAGCCTGAGACTGAGTGCTTTTATTGCAAGGGGAAGGGTCACTGGAAGCGGAACTGCCCCAAATACTTAGCGGATAAGAAGGCCGGCAACACCAAAGGTATATTTGATATACATGTGATTGATGTGTACCTTACCAGTACTCGTAGTAACTCCTGGGTATTTGATACCGGTGCCGTTGCTCATATTTGTAACTCACAGCAGGAGCTGCGGAATAAACGGAGACTGGCGAAGGACGAGGTGACGATGCGCGTCGGGAATGGTTCCAGAGTCGATGTGATCGCCGTCGGCACGCTGCCTCTACATTTACCTACGGGATTAGTTTTGAACCTTAATAATTGTTATTTAGTGCCAAGTTTGAGCATGAACATTGTATCTGGATCTCGTTTAATACGAGATGGCTACTCATTTAAGTCTGAGAATAATGATTGTTCGATTTATATGAGAGATATGTTTTATGGTCATGCTCCGATGGTCAATGGTTTATTCTTAATGAATCTCGAGCGTAATATTACACATGTTCATAGTGTAGATGCCAAAAGATTTAAAGTTGATAACGATAGTCCCACATACTTGTGGCACTGCCGCCTTGGTCACATTGGTGTCAAGCGCATGAAGAAGCTCCATGCCGATGGACTTTTAGAGTCTCTTGATTATGAATCGTTTGACACGTGCGAACCATGCCTCTTAGGTAAAATGACCAAGACTCCGTTCTCCGGAACAATGGAGCGAGCAACCAACTTGTTGGAAATCATACATACCGATGTGTGCGGACCAATGAGCGTTGAGGCTCGCGGAGGACATCGTTATGTTCTCACTCTCACAGATGACTTGAGTAGATATGGGTATGTCTACTTAATGAAACACAAGTCTGAGACCTTTGAAAAGTTCAAGGAATTTCAGAATGAGGTGGAGAATCAACGTGACCGAAAGATAAAATTCTTACGATCAGATCGTGGAGGAGAATACTTAAGTCACGAATTTGGTACACACTTAAAGAAATGTGGAATCGTTTCACAGCTCACGCCGCCTGGAACACCTCAGCGAAACGGTGTGTCCGAACGTCGTAATCGCACTCTATTGGATATGGTGCGGTCTATGATGTCTCTTACCGATTTACCGCTATCATTTTGGGGATACGCTCTAGAGACAGCTACATTCACTTTAAATAGGGCACCGTCTAAATCCGCTGAGACGACACCGTATGAATTATGGTTTGGAAAGAAACCTAAGCTGTCGTTTCTAAAAGTTTGGGGATGCGAAGCTTATGTCAAGAAACTTCAACCTGAAAAGCTCGAACCCAAGTCGGAAAAATGCGTATTCATAGGATACCCTAAGGAAACTATAGGGTATACCTTCTACTTAAGATCCGAAGGCAAGATCTTTGTTGCCAAGAACGGATGCTTTCTGGAAAAAGAGTTTCTCTCGAAAGAAGTAAGTGGGAGGAAAGTAGAACTCGATGAAGTACTACCTCTTGAGCGGGATAGTGACGCAGCACAGGAAACCGTTCCTGTGATGCCCACACCAACTGAAGAGGAAAACCATGATAATGATCAAGGTACTTCGGATCAAGTTACTGCTAAACTTCGTAGGTCCACAAGGACACGTTCCGCACCAGAGTGGTACTTGCAACTCCGTATTTCATAATCCATCAAATCTTTATCCCCAAGCTTAGGCTCTTGCCACTCCGTATTTCATAATCCATCAAATCTTTATCCAAAACTTGAAAACTTCACAACACAAAACTTAAACAGAAAATCTCACGAGCTCCGTTAGTATAAGAAAACAAACCACCACTTAAGGTAATGTAATGAACTCATTATTTATTTATTTTGGTGTTAAACCTACTGTATTCCAACTTCTCTATGGTTCATAACCTCCGATACTAGCCATAGATTCATCAAAATAAGCAAACAACACGCGAAAAATAGAATCTGTTAAAAACAGAACAGTCTGTAGTAATCTGTAGGTTTCGAATACTTCTGTAACCCCAAAAATTCTAAAATAAATTTCTGGACGTGAGGATTTTTTATATTAATCACCTGCAAAAATAATCATTCTAGTCGCACTCTCCAGTAAAAAAATGGCAGCAAATCTTGTGAGTGCTAAAGTTTCTGTTTTTTACAGCAAGATCGCAAAGACTTCCCCCAAGTCTTCCCAAAGGTTCTACTTGGCACAAACACTAATTAAAAGCATAAAACCACATGTAAACAGAGTCTATATGAATTATTTACTACTAAACATAACCAAAAATCAAGAAACAAAAATAAAATTGGGTTGCCTCCCAACAAGCGCTATCGTTTAACGCCCCTAGCTAGGCATTGATAATTTCAATGATGCTCACATGAAAGATAAGAATTGAAGCACAAAGAGAGCATCATGAAACACGTGACAATCATATCTAAGTCTAACATACTTCCTATGCATAGGCATCTTATAGGCAAACAAATTATCATAGCAAGCAAAAACTAGCATATGCAAGGAAGCGGAATGAAACAATAGGAATCTCAACATAATGAGAGGTAATTTAGTAACATGAAAATTTCTACAATCATATTTTCCTCTCTCATAATAATTACATGTGGGATCATAAGAAAATTCAACAAAATAGCTATCACATAAAATATTTTCAACATGATCCACATGCATGCAAAGTTGACACTCTTCCAAAATAGTGGGATTAATATTAACTAAAGTCATGACCTCTCCAAACTCACTTTTATAAAAAAATCATAAGATTGAACATTATCCAAATATGTGAGATCTAAAGTTGACACTCTTCCAAACCCACTTTCAGTATTATGTCAAACATTATTACCAATCTCAGATTCATCATGGGGCTTAAATAAATTTTCAAGATTGTAAGAAGAATCACCCCAATCATGATCATTGCAACAAGTAGTGGACATAGTAAAACTAGCATCCCCAAGCTTAGGGTTAGCACAATTGACATTAATAGAATTTATAATAATATCATTGCAATCATGCTTTTCATTCAAGGAGCTATCGTGAATCACTTCATAAGTTTCTTTTTTAGATTCCCGAATTTCAAGCAAAACCTCATAAAGATAATCTAGTGCACAAAAATCACTACAATTGGTTCATCATAATTGGATCTTTTAAAAACATTAGCAAGAGGATGAGGATCCATAACAATAGATTTTTAGCAAGCGAATATGCAAGAAAATAGAAGGCACATGGTAACACGAGCAAACAAAAGATCAAACGGAAGAGAGGCGAATAAAAGGACAAAGTTGAAGTGGGGGAGATGAAAATGAGAGGAAAATGGCAAATAATGTAATGCGAGGGATACAAGTTTATGATGGGTACTTGGTATATCTTGACTTGATGTAGATCTCCCCGGCAACAGCGCCAGAAATCCTTCTTGCTACCTCTTGAGCACCATGTTGGTTTTCCCTTGAAGAGGAAAGGGTGATGCAGCAAAGTAGCATAAGTATTTCCCTCAGTTTTTGAGAACCAAGGTATGAATCCAGTAGGAGACTACATGCAAGTCCCTCGTACCTACACAAACAAATAAGAACCTCGCAACCAACGTGGTAAAGGGGTTGTCAATCCCTTCACGGTCACTTACGAGAGTGAGATCTGATAGAGATAATAATAATAAGATAAATATTTTTGGTATTTTTATGACATATATCTAAATAAAGATTGAAAAATAAATGGCGATAGAAATAGCTTGTTGAGGGAGAATAATATAATGAAAGATAGACCCGAGGGCCAAAGGTTTCACTAGTGGCTTCTCTCAAGATAACATAAGTATTACGGTGGGTGAACAAATTACTGTCGAGCAGTTGATAGAAAAGTGAATAATTATGAGAATATCTAGGCATGATCATGTATATAGGAATCACATTCGTGACAAGTAGACCGAAACGATTCTGCATCTACTACTATTACTCCACACATCGACCGCTATCCAGCATGCACCTAGAGTATTAAGTTCATAAGAACAGAGTAACACATTAAGCAAGATGACATGATGTAGAGGGATAAACTCAAGCAATATGATATAAACCCCACCTTTTTATCCTCGATGGCAACAATACAATATGTGCCTTGGTGCCCCTGCTGTCACTGGGAAAGGACACCGCAAGATTGAACCCAAAGCAGATAATATAAAAGTGTATAAATAAGCCCATTAACATCCAAAACAGATAATATAATAGCATGGAACAATCAAATATTATAGATACGTTGGAGACGTATCATCAAGCTTGGACCATCACTTATCTCCTGGTCGTCCAAGCGGCGGACCACGGTCTCTCGGTCTAGTGCCGAGGCTGAGTATCGTGCCGTAGCTAACATCGTTGCTGAGTGCTCCTGGCTTCGACAACTTCTCTACGAGCTCTCTTGTCTTGTCGGCAAGGCCACCGTTGTGTATTGTGACAACATCTCTGTCGTCTACCTCTAAGCCAACCACGTTCATCATTATCGTACCAAACATATTGAGCTAGATATCCACTTTGTTCCCGAGCAGGTGGCTCTTGGCCACATTCGAGTTCTTCACATGCCTACCTCTCAGCAGTTTGAGAATATCATGACGAAGGGGTTGTCGATGTCGGTTTTTGATGAGTTTCGGTCCAGTCTTTGGATCAGTGCCGACATTTTGACTGTCAGGGGGGGGGGGTGTGAGCGACGTATGTATTCATATATACACATGTACTCTAATCTCCGTCCATCTCAATAGGGTTTAGTCCTGGACTGTTAAAGAATAGGCTTGTATGTAACGTGACACTTGTCACGATGGGTGTGTTGCATGCGTATAGTTGTATATACTGGGCAGGTTTTTAGGCTAGTTGATCTTATCTCTTGTATAGCTTGGAGTAGAGGTCAAGACTAGAAACAACCTGCCGATCCAGTAATCTTTCCTCTATATTAACACACATGAGTCCCTGCCAAAGGTGCACATGCTTAAACCCTTTCTTCTTTCATGGTAATCAGAGCCTACCTCGACTTCATCCATGGCAAGCTCTTCGGCGAACTCCTTCCCCTCATCTCTGTTTGCACACACCGCAACAGAGAAGCTTACGATAGGGAACGAAGCGCTATGGCGTGCCATCGTGTTCTCGGCCATCCGGGGGAGCGCAGATGTCGGCCTTCCTCAACGTCAAGCAGGTGGTGCCCCAATGACCATTGAGGTCACTGATACGTCTCCAACGTATCTATAATTTTTTATTGTTCCATGCTATTATATTATCTGTTTTGGATGTTTAATGGGCTTTAATATACCTTTTTATATTATTTTTGGGACTAACCTACTAACCAAAGGCCCAGTGCAAATTGCTGTTTTTTTGCCTATTTTAGTGTTTGGCAGAAAAGGAATACCAAATAGAATCCAAATGGAATGAAACCTTCAAGAGAGTTATTTTTGGAACAAACATGATCTAGGAGACTTGGAGTGGACGTCAAGAAAGAAGCGAGGAGGCCACAAGGCAGGAGGGCGCGCCCTAGGGGGGT
This sequence comes from Triticum dicoccoides, assembly GCF_002162155.2. Classification (NCBI taxonomy): domain Eukaryota; kingdom Viridiplantae; phylum Streptophyta; class Magnoliopsida; order Poales; family Poaceae; genus Triticum; species Triticum dicoccoides. Next base: position 72,998,038 of record NC_041388.1, read on the forward strand.
GGGCGCGCCACCACCCTCGTGGGCCCCTCGTAGCTCCACCGACATACTTCTTCCTCCTATATACCCATATACCCCGAAAACATCCAGGAGCACCACGAAACCCTATTTCCACCGCCGCAACCTTTTATACCCGTGAGATCCCATCTTGGGGCCTTTTCCGGCGCTCTACCGGAGGGGAATGGATCATGGAGGGCTTCTACATCAACACCATAGCCTCTCCAATGATGTGTGAGTAGTTTACCACAGACCTTCGAGTCCATAGTTATTAGCTAGATGGCTTATTCTCTCTCTTTGGATCTCAATACAAAGTTCTCCTCGATTCTCTTGGAGATCTGTTCGATGTAATTCCTTTTGCGGTGTGTTTGCCGAGATCCGATGAATTGTGGGTTTATGATCAAGATTATATATGAACAATATTTGATTCTTCTTTGAAATCTTTTATGCATGATTTAATATCTTTGCAAGTCTCTTCAAATTATCAGTTTGGTTTGCCCTACTAGATTGATCTTTCTTGCAATGGGAGAAGTGTTTAGCTTTGGGTTCAATCTTGCGGTGTCGTTTCCTAGTGACAGCAGGAGCAGCAAGGCACATATTGTATTATTGCCATTGAGGAACAAAAGATGGGGTTTATATCATATTGCTTGAGTTTATCCCTCTACATCATGTCATCTTGCCTAATGCGTTACTCTGTTCTTATGAACTTAATACTCTAGATGCATGCTGGATATCGGTCGATGTGTGGAGTAATAGTAGTAGATGCAGAATCGTTTCGGTCTACTTGTCGTGGACGTGATGCCTATATACATGATCATGCCTGGATATTCTCATAACTATGCACTTTTCTATCAATTGCTCGACAGTAATTTGTTCGCCCACCGTAGAATTTACTATCTTGAGGGAAGCCACGAGTGAAACCTATGGCCCCCGGGTCTATCTTCCACCATATTATTTTCATACCTACTTGCTATTTTTATCGTTGTTTATTTTGCAATCTTTATTTTCCAATCTATACCACAAAATTACCAAAAATATTTATCTTACTATCTCTACCAGATCTCACTTTCGTAAGTGACCATGAAGGGATTGACAACCCCTTTATCACATTGGTTGCGAGGTTCTTGTTTGTTTGTGCAGGTACTAGGCGACTTGTGTGCTACCTCCGACTGGATTGATACCTTGGTTCTCAAAAACTGAGGGGAAATACTTACGCTAGTTTGCTGCATCACCCTTTCCTCTTCAAGGGAAAACCAACGCATGCTCAAGCGGTAGCAAGAAGGATTTCTGGCGCCGTTGTCGGGGAGGTTGCACCAAGTCAAGTCAAGATTTGATCTCCTAGCAACTAGCCATCTCTGGCGCCGTCTACGCACAAGTCAAGACATAGCAAGTACCCATCACAAACTCTTATCCCTCGCATTACATTATTTGCCATTTGCCTCTCGTTTTCCTCTCCCCCACTTCACCCTTGCCGTTTTATTCACCATCTTTTCCGCTCGCCTCTTTGCCGTTCGTCTCTCTTTGCTTGCCTCTTGTTTGCTTGTGTGTTCGATTGTTTGTCACGATGGCTCAAGATAATACTAAATTGTCTAACTTTTCCAATACCAACAATAATGATTTTCTTAGTACTCTGATTGCTCCTCTTACCGATGTTGAATCTTGTGAAATTAATACTGCTTTGCTGAACCTTGTTATGAAAGATCCGTTTTCTGGCCTTCCTAGTGAAGATGCCGCTACCCATCTAAACAGCTTTGTTGATTTATGTGATATGCAAAATAAGAAAGATGTCGATAATGATATTGTTAAATTGAAGCTATTTCCGTTTTCGCTTAGAGATCGTGCTAAAAATTGGTTTTCGTCTTTGCCTAAAAATAGTATTGATTCGTAGAATAAGTGCAAAGATGCTTTTATCTCTAAGTATTTTCCTCCCGCTAATATCATCTCTCTTAGAAATGATATTATGAATTTTAAGCAACTTGATCATGAGCATGTTGCACAAGCTTGGGAGAGGATGAAATTAATGATACATAATTGCCCTACACATGGATTAAATTTATGGATGATCATACAAATTTTTTATGACGGATTGAATTTTGCTTCTAGAAATCTTTTAGATTTGTCCGCGGGAGGCACTTTTATGGAAATCACTTTAGGAGAAGCTACTAAACTCCTAGATAATATTATGGTTAATTATTCTCAATGGCACACCGAAAGATCTACTAGTAAAAAGGTTCATGCGATAGAAGAAATTAATGTTTTGAGTGGAAAGATGAATGAAATTATGAATTTGTTTGCTAATAAGAGTGTTTCTTCTGATCCTAATGATATGCCTTTGTGCACTTTGATTGAGAATAATAATGAATCTATGGATGTGAATTTTGTTGGTAGGAACAATTTTGGTAACAACGCGTATAGAGGAAACTTTAATCCTAGGCCGTTTCCTAGTTATTCCTCTAATAATTATGGTAATTCCTACAATAACTCTTATGGAAATTTTAATAAGTTGCCCTCTGATTTTGAGACTAGTGTTAAAGAATTTATGATTTCGCAAAAGAATTTCAATGCTTTGCTCGAAGAAAAATTGCCTAAGATTGATGAGTTGGCTAGGAACGTGGATAGAATTTCTCTTGATGTTGATTCCCTGAAACTTAGATCTATTCCACCTAAGCCTGATATCAACGAGTCTCTCAAAGCCATGAGAATTTCCATTGATGAGTGCAAAGAAAGAACCGCTAGGATGCGTGCTAAGAAAGATTGCTTTGTGAAAGCGTGTTCTTCTAGTTTTCATGATAATAATGATGAAGATCTAAAAGTGATTGATGTGTCCCCTATTAAATCTTTGTTTTGCAATATGAATCTTGATAATGATGGGACTAGACACTACTAGGGAAAACCCTAGTAGTAGCGCATGTTTAATGCCCACTAGTAGCGCGGGCTGCCGTGCTACTAATAAGGCGCTACAGCTATTACTTAGCAGTAGCGCGTGCGACACGCACTACTGCTAAGGCACATAGCGGCAGTGCTTGTTCTCTCCCGCACTGCTGCTAATCTAGCTAGTTGCAGCGTGTTTACTATCCATCGCTACTAGTATTTTTTTTCATTTTTCATTTTTAGTGTATTTATACGCTGTTATACAAATTTTGGTACAATACCAATTATGAGGTTTATATCATTATGTCCATAACAGTGTGTCAAATGAAGGTGGATTAGGTTCAAGTGGAGGCAATATGTGGTGCATGTCAAAAGTATACTACTAATCCAAACTTGATCTAGTTTGGACTAGTAGTACTTTCGATGTTCACCACATGTTGTCTCCACTTGAATCTAATCCGCCAGCGCAAGCTATTTAATCATCATCATAGTTACCACCAATAGTATTTATTTAATCACCATAGTCATAGTGTAGCACATTATCATCCGATCAAACTCATTATAGCTAGCTAATCACCATCCACACTAGATGCGGTAGCTATCTAATCTCCACCAACACTAGCTAATAATAATCATCATAGTCATTACCACCAACACTAGCTATTTAATCATCATAGTCATAGTGTAGCACATCATCATCTTCAAACTCATTTATAGCTAGCTAATCACTCCTGCTGCTCTCTCTTAGGTAAAATAACATAAAACATGTGTAGCTCTCCTCCTTCATCAAGTTGGAGCATGCAGATGAACCTGTCTCCTAATCGTGGGTTGCGCTTCTGATTGCCGCCCCCTAGTACTTCTCTGCGCTCCTCCATCACAAATTTGGTCCAGTCTTTCACTATTAAGCATTGCTCGCTATTAGAAATCCTGAATGCACTAAAGTGCATTTTAGGATATCTTGGCCGTAAGCTAACAATACTCATGGTACCTTTAGTCTCGATCCCATGAGGCACAACATTCATCGGGGGTCCCTGTTGAAGAACGTCGTATAGTAACATACTTAGAAATGAAGTTTAGCTTAAAAAATAATGTATGCAAAAGATGCACTAAGGACAAATAGTAAAAATCTTACCATCTTTCCTAAATAGATGTGACCATAGTTCATTACGAACACTATTGGTCGCACGTTTTCAGTACTAACATTTCTAAGTGCAGGAAGAAAATTTGTCTTGACAGTATCAAGATCCTCAAGCCATGAAACATAATGACTTAGCTCCTCGCAGTTTAGTTCAGCCCCGGGACAGTAGTAGGTCCTGTCTACCAAGTGCTGGACATGTTTGCTTGAACGGAAATAAGCTAGCAATAGAAATTAGTTGTCAACTATTTTTGAATAAACAATATCAAAGACATAAATATGGTTGAGAAACTCACATAATGGTATAACTGGAGGCGTCTGCACATCGACCCAGATGTCGATATTACCTTCAATATCATCTTCTGGACGAATATCAAAGGTGATAACCATATCAGGCTCAAATGCATAAGTCTTGCATAGTGCTCGCCAAGTTTTGCATCCAAAATAGGTGTAGTCATGTGCATTGTATAATTTTGCGTGGAAAATAAAACCATGCTCGGTCTTCAAGTAAACTTTCTTTACCTCCATAGTACGACTCAAACCTATCTTATCCAAGACAAAAACTCTTGCATGGCAGGGGATACGCTAGTAGAATAGTAAAATAAATAAATTATAAGTTGAAGCAAATGAAGCATATGTCATGCTTAATTACAAAAAAGGCTTGTCGTTGTGACTTACTGTATCCACTTCGAAGTTCACATCCAGCTTGATGCTGAAGCGCCTATCATCATCTAGGAAGATTCCGTCGCACAAGCCGCGCTCGTCTTCGCAGTATTTGCAAATACCGAAATCCTTTTCGTTGTCATACATTTCCTATGTTCATAGTTGAAACATTAATTGAAAATCGATCAAAGACAACTACCAGGATACTCAAAATATCTTATAGGACTCATATTGACATGAGCATTCAATAAGCAAAACCAAATCATAAAATAAATAAGTATTCAAATTAGCATGCATTCAATAAGCAGAAGTAAATCATCTCATGCGTCTGTACATCGTCGAATATTATCACTAATACATCCCGAATAGTATCATGCATATAACATCACTAATACAACTAAAACCCTAGCGCACGACGGATATCGGCGCGGGCGGTGGACACCCAAAGAGAAGGAACCATCACATGATCATAGCTCCAGTGAGATCCCTGGAGAACCTGCCAGGTATTGTAGAACCCGTGCTCCAACGCAAACAAGTAGCGACGGACGTGCGCGTCCTCCTCACTGACACGGTGACGCACCATCTCCGCGGGGTCCTCGAGCCTCTGGACTGTCACTGGCCCACGCGACCGCCACCAAAGAAGGTTTGGGTCAACGACAGGCTGGCAACTCACCAACCTGCACCCCCGGTAGGTAGCGCCTCCCGGTACCATCCCGGCGGAGCCCAGTCCCGGACATGGCCCATCAGGTGACGCAGGTGCCCTCCACCAACTCGACGACGAGGATGCGGAATAGGCATCCTCAACGTCGATGCGGGAAAATTTTGCTTTAGCTAAAGAAATAACAACAAATGTGACATGTTCAACTAGTTCTATTAATTCAACTAGTTCTTACAATTAAATCTAGTCAATTAATTCTACACCTAATAAAATGAATAATGACATAAAAAGGCCTATGCTTTGCAGGAATGTTGACTCCTTCCCAGTGCGGCAAATCCCGGGCACTCGATATGTCCTAGTTTGTAGCACAAGTCATGCCGAAATTCACGGAAAATTTCGGCATGACTTTTACTAAAAAGTGGAAAAATCGAGAACCTGAAATTTGCTGGAACGGAAATGGATCAACATTCCGGCAATACATAGGCCACTCGACTTCATTCCCTGGAAACAACAAAGCCACTTGAGCACAATCGAACCACTTCAATAATGGAATATGAAAATGAACATCAATGACATATATCATATAACAACAATCTTGTTTTTTGTTTACATAGCAACAATTAGTTTAACCAAGTTTTTGAAAGAAAAACAATTCTGTTTTTTGTTTTTTTGAATGAAATTACTGTTTAGGCATTTTCATAAAAAAAATTCCTAGCTAATTTCCTAAAAAAGTTGCTAATCATTTTTCCTAAATGCTAAAAAATGCCCACTGTCCTAAGCAAATCTAGGGTTCATATGAACACCTAGGGTTCATATGAACATCAACACAGCATCAACAAATATATGAATTGCCCTAACAGAGAGAGAGGAGGGTAGGGGAGAGGAGATGCAGAGGCTTACGGTGACAACGGCAAGGGCCTGGCAGGCGACGTCGAGGACGGGGTCGGGGCTCGGGCGCGCGGCGGAGGTCGGCGTCGATGTCGGGGTCGGGGGCGGCGTCGAGGTCGGGGTCGGGGGTGGCGTCGAGGGTGTGTGGCGGGCGGCGGCGGCGGTGAGGTTGAGGGCAGCGGAGGGCAGCGGCGGTGAGGTCGAGAGCGGCAGGGCGACGACGGCGATGGAGCAGTTGGGGGAGAGGGGGAAGTGGAGGGGAAGGACTTAGCAAAATTTTGAGCCCGCGCGGCCGGGGGTTAAGTCAAACTAGCAGCAACGCGTTTTGCCGGAATGCGCTATAGCTAAGTTAGCTATAGCGTGTCAAGCGAAACGCGCTACAGCTATTCCTTTCCGTTTTATAATATCAGCAGCGCTTTGCCCTGAAAACTCGCTACTGCTAAGTCTAAGCATGTAAAAACTTCAAAAATATACATTGGTCATCATTGATCTTTTTGTGTAGAATCTAAATAGTCAACATGAATCCTCACAGTACCTGTATAGGCACAAGTGAAGATTCATATTGCAGCCACAAATCCTACACATATAGTTCAATGAAGACCAAGTGCTCGAGATAGTTTGAGAACTAACATATTTAAAGTTGTAAACACCTTGTTCGCTTAGCAGTATGGGACTAAAATTAATTAGGTGCAATACTTAGCAGTAGCGTGTTTTGAAGAAAAACGTTGCTACTAAGTACTTTAGCAGTAGCGCGTCCTCGGAAGGGTGCTACTACTCTATCTAGCATGGGGGCAACGCCGTGGCAATTATAGTAGTAGTGCTTGTTTCACCTAAACCGCTACTGCTACCATACTATTAGTAGCGCGGTTTTCTGAAGCTCGCTACTGCTAATTAGCAGTAGCGTCTGTTTTTAGACCGCGCTCCTGCTAAGATTCTGTGTATAAGGTTTTCCCTAGTAGTGGGACATGAGTCAACTTTAGTTAAAAGGCGTCCCCATGCTTCAGAGTTTTTAGATCTTGATGCAAAAATTGGTAAAAGTGGGATTGAAGAGGTCAAAACTTTACATAGCAATGAACCCACTATTTTGGATTTCAAGGAAGTTAATTATGATAATTGCTCTTTGATAGATAGTATTTCCTTGTTGCAATCCGTGCTAAATTCTCCTCATGCTTATGATCAAAATAAAGCTTTTACTAAACATATCATTGATGCCTTAATGCAATCCTATGAAGAAAAGTTTGAATTAGAAGTTTCTATCCCTAGAAAACTTTATGATGAGTGGGAACCTACTATTAAAATTAAAATTAAAAATCATGAATTCTATGCTTTATGTGATTTGGGTGCTATTGTTTCCATGATTCCAAAAACTTTGTGTGATGTGTTAGGTTTCCGTGAATTTGATGATTGTTCTTTAAATTTGCACCTTGCGGATTCCACCATTAAGAAACCTATGGGAAGGATTAATGATGTTCTTATTGTTGCAAATAGGAATTATGTGCCCCATAGATTTCATTGTTCTTGATATAGATTGCAATCCTACATGTCCTATTATTCTTGGTAGACCTTTCCTTAGAACGATTGGTGCAATTATTGATATGAAAGAAGGAAATATTAGATTTCAATTTCCATTAAGAAAGGGCATGGAACACTTCCCTAGAAAGAAAATGAAATTACCTTATGAATCTATTATGAGAGCCACTTATGGATTGCATACCAAAGATGACAATACCCAGATCTATTCTTGTTTTTATGCCTAGCTAGGGGCGTTAAACGATAGCGCTTGTTGGGAGGCAATCCAATTTTATTTTTGTTTCTTGTTTCTTGTTCCTGTTTAGTAATAAATAATTCATCTAGCTTCTGTTTATATGTGGTTTTATGTTTTTAATTAGTGTTTGTGCCAAGTAGAACCTTTGGGAAGACTTGGGGGAAGTCTTTGCGATCTTGCTGTAAAACACAGAAACTTTAGCTCTCATGAGATTTGCTGGCATTTTTTACCGGAGAGTGCGATTAGGTTGATTATTTTTGAAGATGATTAATAGACAAATTCCTCACGTCCAAATATTTATATTATAAGTTTTGGGGTTACAGAAGTATTCGAAACCTACAGATTACTACAGACTGTTCTGTTTTTGACAGATTCTGTTTTTCGTGTGTTGTTTGCTTATTTTGATGAATCTATGGCTAGCATCGGGGGGTATGAACCATAGGGAAATTGGAATACAGTAGTTTTAACACCAATGTAAATAAAGAATGAGTTCATTACCGTAACTTGAAGTGGTGGTTTGTTTTCTTATACTAACGGAGCTCATGAGATTTTCTGTTGAGTTTTGTGTTTTGAAGTTTTCAAGTTTTGGGTAAAGAATTGATGGATTTTGGAATAAGGAGTGGCAAGAGCCTAAGCTTGGGGATTCCCAAGGCACCCCAAGGTAAAATTCAAGGACAACCAAAAGCCTAAGCTTGGGGATGCCCCGGAAGGCATCCCCTCTTTCGTCTTCTTCCATCGGTAACTTTACTTGAGGCTATATTTTTATTCACCACATGATATGTGTTTTGCTTGGAGCGTCTTGTATGATTTGAGTCTTTGCTTTTTAGTTTACCACAATCATCCTTGCTGTACACACCTTTTGGGGAGATACACATGAATCGGAATTTATTAGAATACTCTATGTGCTTCACTTGTATCTTTTGAGCTAGATAATTTTGCTCTAGTGCTTCACTTATATCTTTAAGAGCACGGTGGTGGTTTTATTTTATAGAAATTATTGATCTCTCATGCTTCTCTTATATTATTTTGAGAGTCTTTTAGAACAACATGGTAATTTTCTTTGGCTATAAAATTAGTCCTAATATGATAGGCATCCAAGATGGGTATAATAAAAACTATCATAAAAGTGCATTGAATACTATGAGAAGTTTGATACTTGATGATTGTTTTGCGATATGAAGATGGTGATATTAGAGTCATTCTAGTTGAGTAGTTGTGAATTTGAGAAATACTTGTTCTAAAATTTGTGATTCCCGTAGCATGCACGTATGGGGAACCGTTATGTGATGAAGTCGGAGCATAATTTATTTATTGATTGTCTTCCTTATGAGTGGCGGTCGGGGACGAGCGATGTTCTTTTGCTACCAATCTATCCCCCTAGGAGCATGCGTGCAGTACTTTGTTTCGATAACTAATAGATTTTTGCAATAAGTATGTGATTTCTTTATGACTAATGCCGAGTCCATGGATTATACACACTCTCACCCTTCCACCATTGCTAACCTCTCTAATACCGTGCAACTTTCGCCGGTATCATACACCCACCATATACCTTCCTCAACACGGCCACCATACCTACCTATTATGGCATTTCCATAGCCATTCTGAGATATATTTCCATGCAACTTACCACCGTTCCATTTGTTATGACATGATTCATCATTGTCATATTGCTTTGCATGATCATGCAGTTGACATCGTATTTGTGGCAAAGCCACCTTTATAATTCTTTCATACATTTCACTCTTGATTCATTGCATATCCCTATACACCGCCGAAGGCATTCACATAGAGTCATATTTTTGTTCTAATATCGAGTTGTAATTTATGAGTTGTAAGTAAATAAAAGTGTGATGATCATCATTATTAGAGCATTGTCCCAAGTGAGGAAAGGATGATGGAGACTGTGATTCCCCCACAAGTCGGGATGAGACTCTAGAAGAAAAGAAAAAAAAGAGAAAGAAAAGAGGCCATAAAAAAAGTCCCAACTAAAAAATGAGAGAAAAAGAGAGAAGGGACAATGTTACTATCCTTATTCCACACTTGTGCTTCAAAGTAGCACCATGATCTTCATGATAGAGAGTCTCCTATGTTGTCACCTTCATATACTAGTGGGAATTTTACATTATAGAACTTGGCTGGTATATTCCAATGATGGGCTTCCTCAAAATGCCCTAGGTCTTCGTGAGCAAGCGAGTTGGATGCACACCCACTTAGTTTGTTTTGTTGAGCTTTCATACACTTATAGCTCTAGTGCATCCGTTGCATGGCAATCCCTACTCACTCACATTGATATCTATTGATGGGCATCTCCATAGCCCATGGATACGTCTAGTTGGTGTGAGACTATCTTCTCCTTTTTGTCTTCTCCACAACCACCATTCTATTCCACCTATAGTGCTATATCCATGGCTCACGCTCATGTATTGCGTGAAGATTGAAAAAGTTTGAGAACACCAAAACTATGAAACAATTGCTTGGCTTGTCATCGGGGTTGTGCATGATTAAATACTTTTTGTGATGAAGATAGAGCATAGCCAGACTATATGATTTTGTAGGGATAACTTTCTTTGGCCATGTTATTTTGAGAAGGCATAATTGCTTTGTTAGTATGCTTGAAGTATTACTATTTTTATGTAAATATTTGATACATCTCCATCGTATCTATATTCTACAACTTCCATATACTTCCATGCCAATATTCTACAACTTCCATATACTTTTGGCAACTTTTTATACTATTTTATGGACTAACATATTGATCCAGTGCCTAGTGCCAGTTCCTGTTTGTTGCATGTTTTTTGTTTCACAGAATATCCATATCAAACGGAGTCCAAACGGGATAAAAATTGACAGAGATTTTTTAAAAATATATATGATTTTTGGGAAGAAAAATCCACGCAAGACGATGCCCGAGGGAGCCACGAGGCAGGGGGCATGCCCCTGACCCTCGTGGCCACCCCGTGAGGCGGTTGATGCCCTTCTTTCGCCGCAAGAAAGCTAATATCCGGATAGAGACCTTGTTAAAATTTCATCCCAATCAGAGTTACGGATCTCCGGGAATATAAGAAACGGTGAAGGGGTAGAATCTGAGAACGCAGAAACAGAGAGAGACAGAGAGACAGATCTAAGCTCGGAGGGGCTCTCGCCCCTCCCATGCCATGGAGGCCAAGGACCAGAGGGGAAACCCTTCTCCCATCTAGGGAGAAGGTCAAGGAAGAAGAAGAAGAAGGAGGGGGGCTCTCCCCCCTCGCTTCCGGTGGCACCGGAGTGCCACCGGGGGCCATCATCATCACCGCAATCTTCACCAACAACTTCACCGCCATCATCACCAACTCTTCCCCCCTCTATGCAGCAGTGTAAAATCTCTCTTACCCGCTGTAATCTCTACTTAAACATGGTGCTCAATGCTATATATTGTTTCCCAATGATGTATGGCTATCTTATGATGTTTGAGTAGATCTTTTTTGTCCTATGGGCTATTTGATGATCAAGATTGGTTTGAGTTGCATGTTTTATTATTGGTGCTGTCCTATGGTGCTCTCCGTGTCGCGCAAGCATGAGGGATCCCCGCTGAAGGGACAATGTTACTATCCTTTTACCACACTTGTGCTTCAAAGTAGCACCATGATCTTTATGATAGAGAGTCTCCTATGTTGTCACTTCCATATACTAGTGGGAATTTTACATTATAGAACTTGGCTTGTATATTCCAATGATGGGCTTCCTCAAAATACCCTAGGTCTTTGTGAGCAAGCAAGTTGGATGCACACCCACTTAGTTTCTTTTGTTGAGCTTTCATACACTTATGGTAATCCCTACTCACTCACATTGATATCTATGGATGGGCATCTCCTTAGCCCGTTGATACACCTAGTTGATATGAGACTATCTTCTCCTTTTTGTCTTCTCCACAACCACCATTCCATTACACATATAGTGCTATGTCCATGGCTCACGCTCAAATATTGCGTGAAGATTGAAAAAGTTTGAGAACATCAAAAGTATGAAACAATTGCTTGGCTTGTCATCGTGGTTGTGCATGATTAAATACTTTGTGTGATGAAGATAGAGCATAGCCAGACTGTATGATTTTGTAGGGATAACTTTCTTTGGCCATGTTATTTTGAGAAGACATGATTGCTTTGTTAGTATGCTTGAAGTATTATTATTTTTATGTCAATATTAAAATTTTGTCTTGAATCTTTCGGATCTAAACATTCATGCCACAATAAAGAAAATTACATTGAGAATTATGCTATGTAGCATTCCACATCAAAAATTCTGTTTTTATCATTTACCTACTCGAGGATGAGCAGTAATTTAGGTTGGGGATGCTTGATGCATCTCCAATGTATCTATAATTTTTTATTGTTCCATGCTATTATATTATCTGTTTTGGATGTTTAATGGGATTTAATATACCTTTTATTATTATTTTTGGGACTAACCTACTAACCAAAGGCCCAGTGTAAATTGTTTTTTTCTATTTCAGTGTTTCACAGAAAAGGAATACCAAACAGAATCCAAACGGAATGAAACCTTTGAGAGAGTTATTTTTGGAACAAACGTGATCCAGGAGACTTGAAGTGGACGTCAAGAAACAAGCGAGGAGGCCACGAGGCAGGAGGGCGCGCCCCCACCCTCGTGGGCCCCTCGCAGCTCCACCGACATACTTCTTCCTCCTATATATACCCATATACCTCGAAAACATCCAGGAGCACCACGAAGCCCTATTTCCACCGCCGCAACCTTCTATACCCATGACATCCCATCTTGGGGCCTTTTCCGGCGCTCCACCGGAGGGGGAATCGATCACAGAGGGCTTCTACATCAACACCATAGCCTCTCCGATGATGTATGAGTAGTTTACCACAGACCTTCGGGTCCATAGTTATTAGCTAGATGGCTTCTTCTCTCTCTTTGGATCTCAATACAAGGTTCTCCTTGATTCTCTTGGAGATCTATTCGATGTAATTATTTTTGCGGTGTATTTGTCGAGATCCGATGAATTGTGGGCTTATGATCAAGATTATCTATGAACAATATTTGATTCTTCTATGAAGTCTTTTATGCATGATTTAATATCTTTGCAAGTCTCTTCGAATTATCAGTTTGGTTTGGCCTACTAGATTGATCTTTCTTGCAATGGGAGAAGTGCTTAGCTTTGGGTTCAATCTTGCAGTGTCCTTTCCCAGTGATAGCAGGGTCAGCAAGGCACGTATTGTATTGTTGCCATTGAGGATAAAAAGATTGGGTTTATATCATATTGCTTGAGTTTATCCCTCTACATCATGTCATCTTGCCTAATGCATTACTCTGTTCTTATGAACTTAATACTCTAGATGCATGATGGATAGCAGTCGATGTGTGGAGTAATAGTAGTAGATGCAGAATCGTTTCAGTCTACTTGTCACGGACGTGATGCTGAAAGGATCAAGATGGACCTAGAGGGGGGGGCTGAATAGGTACAATTACAAATTTTAATTATTACTTAGCAATTTTAGGCAATAATGCAGAATATGAAGGTGAGCCTAACAATTGCAAGTGTAGTACTAAGTGCTAAGCAAGTAACACAAGTATGTAAGTAAGCAAGCACAATATGATATAAGTTAGTGCTAAGAGACAAGTAAGCACAAGTTGAGAGTTAGTGTTAGGAATAACCGCAACTCCGGGAGATGAGGATGTATGCTAATGTTCACTTCCTTGGAGGGAATCTACGTCACCGTTAGAGAGGTGGATGTTTGGACGTTACCACGAAGGCACACCAACGCCACGAAGGCTCAGCCTATTCTCCCTTTGAGACAACACCAAGAAGGCGTTTCTCAACCACTAGTGGTAGACCTTGGGGTGGTCTCCAAACCCTCACAAACTTTTCCGGGTGTAATCACAAAGGTCGATTCCTCTCTGAAAGACTCCTACCGCCTAGGAGTGTCCAACCTCCAACAGTAACAAGAACGATGGGGAAAAGTTCAAGACTTGCTCAAATCATGAATTCCTTTGGTGCAAAGAAGGAGAAGAAGTGAATCTATCACTTGATCAGACAACTTGTCTCAAATGCTCTCAAATCCCTTGGGGATCTAAGATTTGGTGTGGAGGAGTGAGAGAGAGAGTGAAATGTGTTCTAGGGTTTGTTAAAAGTGAGTGGTCCACCAATCCCGTGCGGGGGAAAAGGGGTATATATAGTGTGAGCACAAATAAGACCTTTGTAGTGTAAGTGAATGAGCTAGCCGGACATCCGGGCAAGGGGCCGGACATCCGTCCTGGCAATGCACGAGAAACAGAAACAGAACAAAATAGAAAACTGAGGGGCCGGACATCCGGGGGCCAAGCCCGGACATCCTGCATATCAGGAGAGCCCAGATATCTGGCAGATGGCCGGACATCCAGCGCGATCACTTAGAAGGTTACAGTAACTCAGCAGTACACGGGTAGTAGAGGCCGGACATCCGGGACGGGGCCCGGACATCCGGTGAATCAGGAAGGCCCGGACATCCAGGGTATAACCCGAACATCCGGCGTGCAACACAACACAAAAGTGCTCTCGGATGGCTAGGCCTGGATATCTGGCAGGTAGGCCGGATATGCGGCATGAGGCCCGGACATCCGGCTTGAAGCCCGGACATTCGGCAACCAAGAGGCAGTAAACAAAAGGTTTTATAATGTGCATGTATGGCGAGGAGGTTTGTGACAAGAGAAAGCTTTTAACTAACCCTATCGACCCCCTCTTAATAGTGCGGGATCCTATACTCAAGAAAACAAATATTAAATCAATTCTTATGCTTCATCCTTGAGTAAAATCACTTTGTATGCTCTTGACCCACACACTTCGATGAACCGGGGACTAACGCCTGAAACTTACTTGACAACCATTGTTAGTCCCCTACATGTATATTGTCATCAACATCAAAACATGATGTAAGGGCATGATTGCTCTTTCAATCTCCCCCTTTTTGTTTGTTGATGACAACCATACATGTAGTATCATAGATGCAATAAATAATCTTAGCAATGATAATCATGAGAGCAAAAAGTACAAAATAAGTAGATGTTTCTATTTGCTTTTAGCTCCCCCTCAATGTCTGCATGAGATGAATATGTTAAGATGTACAACATATCTTTGTATGGTAGCACACGTACCTCAAAGAGGTATAAATGTAAGAGACATGCACATATGAAACCAAGAGACATGCACATATGAAACCAACATCTCATAGCCACAAGATAAGTTCATAGTCTCACACGAATAAGTACCATAGATAGCAACATAACAAGTAGTAGTTAACACAACTAGACAACATAACATAGCATGACCTAAGATACTACTTCTCCCCCTTTGACAACAACAAGTAAAAAGGGTGAAGAACTAAGCGAACTCTATCACTCCTGGCGGATGTCATCATCATCATCAAAGAACTCGGGGTACTCGTCACGAGATCGAAATCCGAAAGTGGACGAGGACGGAGCCGCGGGAAGAGGATCATCATCGCTCACGGGACTCCCACGGTCACGGAGGTGCTTCTTGAGCTGATTCTTGGAGATGATGAGGCGCTTCTGAACATCATGATTCTGCTGACAGCTGAAAGTGATTGCCTTCATAATAGCAGACTGAGCCTTGCCGAAGAAAGAGGCAAGACGTCCCTGAGGAGCAGACGAGGAAGAAGGAACGAAGGAAGCAGCGGGCCTAGACCCACCAGTAGGCTTCCTAGCTAGTCGGGAGACAACAGCCGGTACAGTAGCAGCCACACGCATGTGAGCGAGCGGCTTCCAAATGGAATGCCTAATGTTCTTCACAACCTCAAACGGAGTAGTGCGATCAATGATGGCCTGAATGAATGGAGCATATGGGAACTGACACGTCTGAATGAAGCTAGCAAGACGAATCTCATGCCAAATATAGTGAGCGGTGTCAAGAGGCTCAATAGGTGCATCATGCATACGAACCATCAGATCAATACAATAGTTGTGAGCTCTTGACTGATCTCCCTTCTTAGGATAGAGGGTGCGAAGCACACACTGATAGAGGATGTGGTAAGGAGCATGAAAGATGGAGACCTCATTGAGTGGATATCCACGTTCCTCGTCAGTGAGCAGAGTGAGAGGCTTTATAAGAGGCAAGCAAGCTTCAATCCCTTTGGGCTTATACTCTGGATCCATACTGTGAATGCGATGTCCAAATCTAGAGAGGCCCAAAATCTAGACAAACCAATCATAAGTGATACTCAGTGTAGTGTCATCGGTTCTCCATGTGAGAGTGTTGTCCGGACCAAAGAAACAGGTGGCGTAGAACTGAAGAATGGCAGCTTCATTCCAATCACACGTGAAGGTCATTGCAGGACCTAGAGCCATATCATCAATGATCTTGACCGGGTTGTCAGGGAACATGTCAGGATGATCACGCGGGAATTTGAGATCCAAGAATTTGTGAGGAGCAAGTCCGCACCCATCGACGAAACTGGAATAAAGATCCTGCTGCATACGAGTCCGGAACCGAGGATCCTCGGCATCAGCCACCATCTCATATTGATTGACATCCCAACGGAACACAAGATATTGACCCGCCCCCATAGTTGTGAAGTCATGAGTGGGATGATCCCCGCTGTTAGGAAGCTCCATGGAGATGCGACGGCCATGAAGAATGGGCATTGCAGAACCACGTACTTCAGGCACCGGCGCCCTCCTAGTACCAGGCTTGGACTGCCCAATGGAATGCCGCGGTGCAATGTCATCCTCTTCCTCCCCAACATAGCCTGCATCATCTGGATCCGAGGCCGACGGACTAGTGGATGGTGCCCGCTTCTTCTTCTTGGTGGTGGTCTTCTTCTTCTTAGGCCGAGCATTGTAACATCCCAAATTTTCAATTTGGAATGTTATACATAGATCATTCTCGCATATCATATTTTATTGCATTTCGTCTCGCGATCCTCAAAATCCTAAGCAACTCAAGGACCCTCGGAGAGACTTGGGGATTTCCCCAGTTTTCAAATTTGATTTTTATCAAATTTCGAAACGAGGATTTTGGTTTTAACTATTTTTCTCTTCGAAAATATTTCATATTAATATATGAGAGGAGATAATATGACTTCTCCAAAATAAATGAAATATTGGAGGAAATATTAAAATCAATTTTTGCTTTTATTTGGATTTTATTTGCAATTTTGGTTGCATTAGAAAAATTGCACATTTTCAAAATTGCATTTTTAGGGCCAAGAATATGTCCATCTCGTTCTAAATATTTTATTTAGACGGAGAAAATTTGTTTTGGCATTTTTAGAACTTTATTTTATTTTAAGGATTTTTTTGAGTTTTGGCGGATTTTTTTAAAATGCGCCAAGGCCTAGCTGGGCCGAAGCCCAGCGCCGACCCACCTCACCCCGCGCCGCCGTCTCCTAGCGGGAGACCGCGCCGTCGCCGCCGCCGAACCGGAGTCCGGCTCGGACTCCATTCCCCCGTGGCGTGCCCCTCCCCCAAGGCACCGCCCCCTCCTTAAAAGCCGCGCCCCGCCGCCCCGGGAGCCGCACCACCCCGCCACGAGCCGCCGACCCCGCCGCCGCAAGCCGCCGCGCCGCCCGTCGCTGCCTCGCCACCCTTTGCCCGCTGCCGCGCCGCCCTCGCCGCGAGCCGTGGCCGTCCATTGCCCGTGCCACCGCCCCGCGTTGTGCCGCCCCTCGCTGGAGCAGCCGCCGTGCCGGACCTCGTCGGAGGTTAGCGCCGTTCGGTTTTTTTAGAAAACCAGTTCGGTTTTCGTTAGAAAACCCTAGTCGTTTTTTTAGTTTTTTTAAGCGGACATTCGTCCGGACGTTCGTTTTAACGAACGGTTTTCGCTCGTTAGTTACAGATAACGAACGCTCGTTCGTTAGCCTGTTCGTCAGTTTTCTTTTATGGGATTAATCTGCGATTATTTCTGATCGCGATTTCTGATCCGATTTTCGTTCTAGTTTATCTTTTCGCTCGTTAGTCGGAATCAGGCGATTCAAGCGCCTAGATCTTCGTCTCGAGACCCTATTTTCATTTAATCAACTTGCACAAGTTTTTCCTACTGTAAAATTTGACCTAGGACCAGATTAGTAAACGGATCTTGTTTCTTTCGCCGTTTGAGTTTCGTTGCTCCGTTCGATTTGATTCTTTTTGCAAACTGGAGTTCTTAAGTTGAACTTTCTAGTTAGATCTTCTTATTTGAGATTTACCCATGTTTCTTAGTTTGATTGCTTATGTATGCTATTGTTTGTTTGCAATAGAATTCCCGGAGTGCGAAGCGTGTTATTTGGAGTCTCTAGGTTACACGGATCGTCAGCAAGGCAAGTAACACTTTGATCATACCCCTTTATCACCCAATTTTTATGCATTAGTACCAATCCTAAAACATTGCATGGTTAGGATGTCATTAACATGTGGGTTGGGAAGTAGTTGATGACGTAGAACCTATTACCCTATTACATTCAAATCCTTGAGAGTTAGTTCTAAGCGTTGCTTATGATGCTATGCTATGCTCGTAGACGTGGTTTGGGTGAGTGAAATCCATGACAGATGTGAGATTGATAATTAATGGTTCAACTTAAGGTGGCAACTTAAACACACTTCTGGGTGGATTGAGGCACCTGGAGTACCCAGTATTGCCTGTATTTTTGGAAATCCCGGAGTACCTGTGTGATCTTCCTATGGACCGCCACCCAGGCTCAAAGGGAACTGAGATTATTCATGCTAGAAACTTCTGTGTGCAGCCACAAGCTATTATGGGCTCTAGCATAGTTGAGTAAGTTACGTGAAGCTCTTGAAGAGGTGGATCAGCAGGTAGTGGGATTGTAGGTTTGGTATGGTCTGCCCGGAGTAGAGAGTTAATGTTTCAGAAAGACCGTGTCTCGGTCATCTGTTTCTCAAACACCCTGTAGTGCGAGAAAACCAACGGAGGAGATCGTGTCTTGTGGGGAAAAGTGCGCAAACCTCTGCAGAGTGTATAAACTAATCATGGTTAGCCGTGTCCCCGGTTATGGACAATCTTGAGTATCTAGTACTTGGAGTATCTTAAGTGTCTCATCACTCTAAATTAATATTGTTGGGCTGTTAAATACTTTAATTGGGATTGAGTTGGAGGAACCTTCTCAATGATGTTTCAACTACCATGATAGTTAAATTAAAATATATTCCTTTGTTGTAGGGAAAATTGGCTTTTCGCAAAACTATAACCATAGAGCTTTCCACCAGCCAAATATGCATGTAGTGATAGCATTATTCTGTTCTTGCTCTACTGTGTTATTTTGCCAGCATATTCCATGTGCTGACCCATTTTCGGGCTGCAATGTATTATGTTGCAGACTTTTCAGATGAGGAGTAAGGTTCGTTAGGTCATCGCCGTGCAGCTCAGCTATGCCGTTGGTGTTGATGGACTCACTTTATCTTCCCTTCCGTTGTTATCTTATTAGATGGCCTTAAGCCATATTTATTGTAATAAGTTCTCTTTGGATACATTCGAAGTAATAAGTGTGTGATTGCTACTCTTTTATAAATCCTCGAGTACAGTGTGTGTCAGCATTACCGATCCAGGGATGACACTGAAGCACAGAGACTTGACCGTTTGAGGTCGGGTCGCTACAAGATGGTATCAGAGCACACGCCGAGTGTAGGACACGACCACTAAGCTAAAGCCATAGATCACCATTCTCTTCTCATTTCTGACAACTCTCCTTTTTCTACTCTTTAGGATGACGGATGCAAGGAACAAGTTTGCGCAACCGGAGGAAGAATCACCTTTTGGACGACACCCGAAGGAAGTCACTAGGTGAAGGAAATATGCCCTAGAGGCAATAATAATGTTATTATTTATTTCCTTATATCATGATAAATGTTTATTATTCATGCTAGAATTGTATTAACCGGAACATAATACATGTGTGAATACATAGACAAACAGTATGTCACTAGTATGCCTCTACTTGACTAGCTCGTTGATCAAAGATGGTTATGTTTCCTAAACATAGACATGAGTTGTCATTTGATTAACGGGATCACATCATTAGGAGAATGATGTGATTGACTTGACCCATTCCGTTAGCTTAGCACTTGATCATTTAGTTTGTTGCTATTGCTTTCTTCATAACTTATACATGTTCCTATAACTATGAGATTATGCAACTCCCGTTTACCGGAGGAACACTTTGTGTGCTACCAAACGTCACAACGTAACTGGGTGATTATAAAGTTGCTCTAAAGGTGTCTCCGAAGGTACTTGTTGGGTTGGCGTATTTCGAGATTAGGATTTGTCACTCCGATTGTCGGAGAGGTATGTCTGGGCCCTCTCGGTAATGCACATCACTCAAGCCTTGCAAGCATAGCAACTAATAAGTTAGTTGCAGGATGATGTATTACGGAACGAGTAAAGAGACTTGCCGGTAACGAGATTGAACTAGGTATTGAGATACCGACGATCGAATCTCGGGCAAGTAACATACCGATGACAAAGGGAACAACGTATGTTGTTATGCAGTCTGACCGATAAAGATCTTCATAGAATATGTAGGAGCCAATATGAGCATCCAGGTTCCGCTATTGGTTATTGACCGGAGACGTGTCTTGGTCATGTCTACATAGTTCTCGAACCCGTAGGGTCCGCACGCTTAAAGTTCGGTGACGATCGTAATTAGGGTTTTTTGTTTTGATGTACCGAAGGTTGTTTGGAGTCCCAGATGTGATCACGGACATGACGAGGAATCTCGAAATGGTCGAGACATAAAGATTGATATATTGGAAGCCTATATTTGGATATCGGAAACGTTCCGGGTGAAATCGGGATTTTACCGGAGTACCGGGGGGTTACTGGAACCCCCCGGGGGTTATTGGGCCTACATGGGCCATAAGGGAGAAGAGGAGGGCCGGCCAGGGCAGGCCGCGCGCCCCTCCCCCCTAGTCCGAATAGGACAAGGAAGGGGGGGACGCCCCCCTTTCCTCTTTCTCCCTTCCTCCTTCCTTTTCCAACAAGGCAAGAGGGGGGAGTCCTACTCCCGGTTGGAGTAGGACTCCTCCAGGCGCACCCTTAGGGCCGGCCGCACCTCCCCCTCTCCCTCCTTTATATACTGAGGCAAGGGAGCACCCCATGACACACAAGTTGATCATTGTGATTGTTCCTTAGCCGTGTGCGGTGCCCCCTTCCACCATATTCCACCTCGGTCATATCGTAGCGGTGCTTAAGCGAAGCCCTGCGTCGGTAGAACATCATCGCCGTCATCACGCCGTCGTGTTGACGAAACTCTCCCTCAACATTTTGCTGGATCGGAACTCGAGGGACGTCACCGAGTTGAACATGTGCAGAACTCGAAGGTGCCGTACGTTCGGTACTTGGATCGGTCGGATCGGGGAGACGTACGACTACTTCCTCTATGTTGTGTCAACACTTCCGTTGCCGGTCTACGAGGGTACGTAGACAACACTCTCCCCTCTTGTTGCTATGCATCACCATGATTTTGCGTGTGCGTAGGAATTTTTTTGAAATTACTACGTTCCCCAACAGTGGTATCAGAGCCTAGGTTTTATGCATTGATGTTGTGCACGAGTAGAACACAAGTGAGTTGTGGGCGATATAAGTCATACTGCTTACCAACATGTCATACTTTGGTTCGGCAGTATTGTTGGATGAAGCGTCCCGGACCGACATTACGCGTACGCTTACGCGAGACTGGTTCTACCGACGTGCTTTGCACACAGGTGGCTAGCGGGTGTCAGTTTCTCCAACTTTACTTGAACCAAGTGTGGCTACTCCCGGTCCTTGCTAAGGTTAAAACAGCACCAACTTGACAAACTATCGTTGTGGTTTTGATGCGTAGGTAAGAACGGTTCTTGCTAAGCCCGTAGCAGCCACGTAAAACTTGCAACAACAAAGTAGAGGACGTCTAACTTGTTTTTGCAGGGCATGTTGTGATGTGATATGGTCAAGACATGATGCTAAATTTTATTGTATGAGATTATCATGTTTTGTAACCGAGTTATCGGCAACTGGCAGGAGCCATATGGTTGTCACTTTATTGTATGCAATGCAATTGCGCTATAATGCTTTACTTTATCACTAAGTGGTAGTGATAGTCGTGGAAGCATAAGATTGGCGAGACGACAACGATGCTACGATGATGATCAAGGTGTCACGCTGGTGACTATGGTGATCATGAAGGTGCTTCGGAGATGGAGATCACAAGCACAAGATGATGATGGCCATATCATATCACTTATATTGATTGCATGTGATGTTTATCTTTTATGCATCTTATTTTGCTTAGTTCGCCGGTAGCTTTATAAGATGATCTCTCACTAATTATCAAGGTACAAGTGTTCTCCCTGAGTATGCACCGTTGCGAAAGTTCTTCGTGCTGAGACACCACATGATGATCGGGTGTGATAGGCTCTACGTTCAAATACAACGGGTGCAAAACAGTTGCACGCGCGGAATACTCAGGTTAAACTTGACGAGCCTAGCATATAACAGATATGGCCTCGGAACACAAAGACCGAAAGGTCGAGCGTGAATCTTATAGTAGATATGATCAACATAGTGATGTTCACCATTGAAACTACTCCATCTCTCGTGATGATCGGACATGGTTTAGTTGATATGGATCACGTGATCACTTAGAAGATTAGATGGATGTCTGTCTAAGTGGGAGTTCTTAAGTAATATGATTAATTGAACTTTAATTTATCATGAACTTAGTCCTGGCAGTATTAGCATATCTATGTCGTAGATCAATAGCTCGCGATGTTGCTCCCAGTTTATTGTGTTCCTAGAGAAAAAATATGTTGAAAAATGTTAGTAGCAATGATGCGGATTGGATCCGTGATATGAGGATTATCCTCATTGCTGCACAGAAGAATTATGTCTTTGATGCACCGCTAGGTGAAAGACCTATTGCAGGAGTAGATGCAGACATTATGAACGTTTGGCTAGCTCAATATGATGACTACTTGATAGTTTAGTGCACCATGCTTAACGACTTAGAATTGGGACTTCAAAGACGTTTTGAATGTCATGGACCATATGAGATGTTCCAGGAGTTGAAGTTAATATTTCAAGCAAATACCTGAGTTGAGAGATAAGAAGTCTCCAACAAGTTCTATAGCTAAAAAGATGGAGGAGAATAGCTCAAGCAGTGAGCATGTACTCAGATTGTCTGGGTACTACAATCGCTTGAATCAAGTGGGAATTAATCTTCTAGATAAGATAGTGATTGACAGAATTCTCTAGTCACCATCACCAAGTTAGTAGAACTTCGTGATGAACTATGATATGCAAGGGATAACGGAAATGATTCCCAAGCTCTTCGTAATGCTGAAATCAATGAAGGTAGAAATCAAGAAAAATATCAAGTGTTGATGGTAGACAAGACCACTAGTTTCAAGAAAAGGGCAAAGGGAAGAAGGGTAACTTCAAGAAGAACGGCAAGCAACTTGCTGCTCAAGTGAAGAAGCCCAAGTCTGGTCCTAAGCCTGAGACTAAGTGCTTCTACTGCAAAGGGACTGGTCACTGGAAGCGGAACTGCCCCAAGTATTTGGCGGATAAGAAGGATGGCAAAGTGAACAAAGGTATATTTGATATACAGATTATTGATGTGTATTTTACTAGTGTTCATAGCAACCCCTCGGTATTTGATACTGGTTCAGTTGCTAAGAGTAGTAACTCAAAACGGGAGTTGCATAATGAACAGAGACTAGTTAAGGGTGAAGTGACGATGTGTGTTGGAAGTGGTTCCAAGATTGATATGATCATCATCGCACACTCCTATACTTTCGGGATTAGTGTTGAACCTAAATAAGTGTTATTTGGTGTTTGCGTTGAGCATGAATATGATTTGATCATGTCTATTGCAATACGGTTATTCATTTAAGTAAGAGAATAAATAGTTGTTCTGTTTACATGAATAAAACCTTATATGGTTACACACCCAATGAAAATGGTTCATTGGATCTCGATCGTAGTGATACACATATTCATAATATTGAAACCAAAAGATGCAAAATTAATAATGATACTGCAACTTATTTGTGGCACTGCCGTTTAGGTCATATTGGTGTAAAGCGCATGAAGAAACTCCATGCTGATGGACTTTTGGAATCACTTGATTATGAATCACTTGATGCTTGCGAACCATGCCTCATGGGCAAGATGACTAAGACAACGTTCTCCGGAACAATGGAGCGAGCAACTGACTTATTGGAAATAATACATACTGATGTATGCGGTCCGATGAGTGTTAAGGCTCACGGCAAGTATCGTTATTTTCTCACCTTCACAGATGATTTGAGCAGATATGGATATATCTACTTAATGAAATACAAGTCTGAAATAGTTGAAAAGTTCAAAGAATTTCAGAGTGAAGTGGAGAATCATCGTAAAAAAAAAGTTTCCACGATATGATCGCAGAAGTAAAATATTTGAGTTACGAGTTTGGCCTTCAGTTAAAACAATGTGAAATAGTTTCACTACTCACGCCACCTGGAACACCACAGTGTAATGGTGTGTCCGAACGTCGTAACTGTACTTTATTAGATATGGTGTGATCTATGATGTCTCTTACCAATTTACCACTATCGTTTTGGGGTTATGCATTAGAGACAGCTACATTCACGTTAAAAAGGGCACCATCTAAATCCATTGAGACGACACCGTATGAACTATGGTTTGGCAAGAAACCTAAGCTGTCATTTCTTAAAGTTTGAGGTTGCAATGCTTATGTGAAAAAGTTTCAACCTGATAAGCTCAAACTCAAATCGGAGAAGTGCGTCTTCATAGGATACCCAAAAGAAAATGTTGGGTACACCTTCTATCACAGATCCGAAGGCAAGATATTCGTTGCTGAGAATGGATCCATCTAGAGAAGGAGTTTCTCTCGAAAGAAGTGAGTGGGAGGAAAGTAGAGCTTGATGAGGTAACTGTACTTGCTCCCTTATTGGAAAGTAGTTCATCACAGAAATCTCTTCCTGTGACTACTACACCAATTAGTCAGGAAGCTAATGATGATGATCATGTAACTTCAGATCAAGTTACTACCGAACCTCGTAGGTAAACCAGAGTGAGATCCGCACCAGAGTGGTACGGTAATCCTACTCTGGAGTTCATGTTACTTGACCATGACGAACCTACGAACTATGAGGAAGCGATGATGAGCCTAGATTCCGCGAAATGGCTTGAGGCCATGAAATCTGAGATGGGATCCATGTATGAGAACTAAGTGTGGATTTTGGTTGACTTGCCCGTTGATCGGCAAGCAATTGAGATTAAATGGATCTTCAAGAGGAAGACGAATGCTGATAGTAGTGTTACTATCTATAAAGCTAGAATTGTCGCAAAAGGTTTTCGACAAGTTCAATGTGTTGACTACGATGAGAGTTTCTCACTCGTATCTATGCTTAAGTCTATCCAAATCATGTTAGCAATTGCCACATTTTTCGAAATCTGGCAAATGGATAAAAAAACTACATTCCTTAATGGATTTATTAAAGAAGAGTTGTATATGATGCAACAAGAAAGTTTTGTCAATCCTAAAGGTGCTAACAAAATATGCAAGCTCCAGCGATCCATCTA
The DNA here is from genome assembly GCF_002162155.2 of Triticum dicoccoides. Lineage (NCBI taxonomy): Eukaryota > Viridiplantae > Streptophyta > Magnoliopsida > Poales > Poaceae > Triticum > Triticum dicoccoides. The sequence continues at coordinate 73,023,572 of NC_041388.1, forward strand.
TGGACTGGTGCAAGCATCTCGGAGTTGGAATATACGCTTTGATAAGTTGATCAAAGCATATAGTTTTATACAGACTTGTGGTGAAGCCTGTATTTACAAGAAAGTGAGTGGGAGCACTACAACATTTCTGATAAGTATATGTGAATGACATATTGTTGATCGGAGATAATGTAGAATTATTCTGCAAAGCATAAAGGAGTGTTTGAAAGGAGTTTTTCAAAGAAAGACCTCGGTGAAGTTGCTTACATATTGAGAATCAAGATCTATAGAGATAGATCAAGACGCTTGATAAGTTTTTCAATGAGTACATACCTTGACAAGATTCTGAAGTAGTTCAAAATGGAACAGTCAAAGAAAGAGTTCCTGTCTGTGTTACAAGGTGTGAAACTGAGTAAGACTCAAAGCCCGACCACGGCAGAAGATAGAAAGAGAATGAAAGTCATTTCCTATGCCTTGGCCATAGGTTCTATAAAATATGCCATGCTGTGTACCAGATCTATTATATACCCTACACTGTTTTTGGCAAGGGGTACAATAGTGATCTAGGAGTAGATCACTGGAGAACAGTCAAAATTATCCTTGGTGGAATAAGGATATGTTTCTTGATTATGGAGGTGACAAAAAGGTTCATCGTAAAGGGTTACGTCGATGCAAATTTTGACACTGATCCAGATGACTCTAAATATCAATCTGGATACATATTGAAAGTGGGAGCAATTAGCTAGAGTAGCTCCACCCAGAGCATTGTTGACATAGAAATTTGCAAAATACTTACGGATCTGAATGTGGCAGACCCGTTGACTAAACTTCTCTCACAAGCAACACATGATCACACCTTAGTACTCTTTGGGTGTTAATCTCATAGCGATGTGAACTAGATTACTGACTCTAGTAAACCCTTAGGGTGTTGGTCACATGTCGATGTGAACTATGGGTGTTAATCACATGGTGATGTGAACTATTGGTATTAAATCACATGGCGATGTGAACTAGATTATTGACTCTAGTGCAAGTGGGAGACTGAAGGAAATATGCCCTAGAGGCAATAATAATGTTATTATTTATTTCCTTATATCATGATAAATGTTTATTATTCATGCTAGAATTGTATTAACCGGAAACATAATACATGTGTGAATACATAGACAAACAGTATGTCACTAGTATGCCTCTACTTGACTAGCTCGTTGATCAAAGATGGTTATGTTTCCTGAACATAGACATGAGTTGTCATTTGATTAACGGGATCACATCATTAGGAGAATGATGTGATTGACTTGACCCATTCTGTTAGCTTAGCACTTGATCGTTTAGTTTGTTGCTATTGCTTTCTTCATAACTTATACATGTTCCTATAACTATGAGATTATGCAACTCCCGTTTACCGGAGGAACACTTTGTGTGCTACCAAACGTCACAACGTAACTGGGTGATTATAAAGGTGCTCTACAGGTGTCTCCGAAGGTACTTGTTGGGTTGGCGTATTTCGAGATTAGGATTTGTCACTCCGATTGTCGGAGAGGTATCTCTGGGTCCTCTCGGTAATGCACATCACTCAAGCCTTGCAAGCATTGCAACTAATAAGTTAGTTGCAGTATGATGTATTACGGAATGAGTAAAGAGACTTGCCGGTAATGAGATTGAACTAGGTATTGAGATACCGACGATCGAATCTCGGGCAAGTAACATACCGATGACAAAGGGAACAACGTATGTTGTTATGCGGTCTGACCGATAAAGATCTTCGTAGAATATGTAGGAGCCAATATGAGCATCCAGGTTCCGCTATTGGTTATTGACCGGAGACGTGTCTCGGTCATGTCTACATAGTTCTCGAACCCGTAGGGTCCGCACGCTTAAAGTTCGGTGACGATCGTAATTAGGGTTTTTTGTTTTGATGTACCGAAGGTTTTTCGGAGTCCCAGATGTGATCACGGACATGACGAGGAATCTCGAAATGGTCGAGACATAAAGATTGATATATTGGAAGCCTATATTTGGATATCGGAAACATTCCGGGTGAAATCAGGATTTTACCGGAGTACCGGGGGGTTACCGGAAACCCCCCGGGGGGTTATTGGGCCTACATGGGCCATAAGGGAGAAGAGGAGGGCCGGCCAGGGCAGGCCGCGCGCCCCCTCCCCCCTAGTCCGAATAGGACAGGGAAGGGGGGGCGGCGCCCCCCTTTCCTCTTTCTCCCTTCCTCCTTCCTTTTCCAACAAGGCAAGAGGGGGGAGTCCTACTCCCGGTTGGAGTAGGACTCCTCCACGCGCACCCTTAGGGCCGGCCGCACCTCCCCCTCTCCCTCCTTTATATACCGAGGCAAGGGAGCACCCCATGACACACAAGTTGATCATTGTGATCGTTCCTTAGCCGTGTGCGGTGCCCCCTTCCACCATATTCCACCTCGGTCATATCGTAGCGGTGCTTAAGCGAAGCCCTGCGTCGGTAGAACATCATCACCGTCATCACGCCGTCGTGCTGACGAAACTCTCCCTCAACATTTTGCTGGATCGGAACTCAAGGGACGTCACCGAGTTGAACGTGTGCAGAAATCGGAGGTGCCGTACGTTTGGTACATGGATTGGTCGGATCGGGAAGACGTACGACTACTTCCTCTACATTGTGTCAACACTTCCGTTGCCGGTCTATGAGGGTACGTAGACAACCTTCACGCCAGTCACTAAACCCATAGAGTTTTCCTTCGATGCACCAACCTGGAGTTTAGGAAAGAGTATGGCAGCTCACATCGCCATGGGACGCATTGGAGAAGTTTATAAAAAGGAGCTTAAAGATACTATTTACCAGATCTATGGGCAGCGAGACGAGCAATGGGAGATGATCGACACCAAGAAGGATAGATCAATTGCAGCTTCCATCCAGGAACTAAACCAACACATTCGACGCCAAGAGAATCAGATGTACGTAGGCACGATAGATCTGAAGAAGGCAATGACTAGGATTGCGAAACTGGAGGAAGAACTCAAGGCTACACGTGAAGATTATGAGGAGGAAATCGTCGTACTAGTGGAGAAGAATGACGACCTGATTAAGAAGATCAGAATATCCCTAGGAGACCCCAAACCAGTAGAAGAAGACGAAGAACTCAATGAGATTCTCCCGAAAGACTAGATCATCATCGACAACACCGACTCTGACCTAGGCGATGATGACTTTGAAGACGAAGCAGGAGCAAATATCATGGAGTCTGCAAGCGAGGAATATTTCTAGTAGACCACCATATCAGCAGTAGTATTCCACCATGTAAATAGAGTAGTCCGAGCACTTTTTCGATAGTTAGACCGGTTGTATGACATGATTGATTGATTGAGTGAAATGTTTGTGTTTGTCTCATGTGCATATGGGTAGTGCTTTCTCCTTAGACCTCATTTTATTCTAATATCTCCCCTCTAAACCCATCAGATGCCTCCGAGACGTGACCCCGGATTTGCATTCTCACCGGAGCTCACTCAGTTGATTCAGCAGCAGAATACCTTGATGCAGTTGTTAGCTCAGAATCAAGGCAACAACAACAACAACAACAATCCACCACCACCACCACCACCAGTTGACAACTTAGCCCGATTTCTGAGGTTGCAGCCGCCGGTGTTTTCCAGTAGCACCGAACCCATAGTAGCAGATGATTAGCTCCGCATGATTGGAAGGGAGTTAACCACTTCAGGATGTACTGATGCGGAGAAGGTGCGTTTTGACGCACATCAGTTGGATGGACCAGCAGCATCATGGTGGGAGAATTACACTGTCACCTACCCTATAGCCACGGTGACATGGGACCAATTTCAGCAAGCCTTCCGTACAGCCCATGTCTCAACCGGAGCCATGAATTTGAAGAAGCGTGAGTTTCGGAACTTATGCCAGGGGAACCATACTGTGGCTCAGTACGTGGATGAGTTTAGCAAGTTATCTCGCTATGCCCCTGATGATGTGGCCACAGATGTCGCAAAGCAGGAGATGTTTATGGAAGGGCTGAATGATGAGATGAGTATGCAGTTGATGGTGGCAACATTCACCAACTACCAGGAGTTGGTAGATAAGGCTCTTATGATTGAAGGGAAACAACAACAGATTGAGAGCCGTAAGAGGAAGTATGGACAAGGGAGGTATAACTCAGGAGCTCAGCAGAAGCCTCGCCTAAACCCGGGAGGACTTGTTCATAACCATGGGAGCCACACCCATAATGGAGGGAGTAACCATGATCATACTAGCACAAGGAATGGGAATGGGAATGGAGCAAGCAACAATCAGAACCGCCCAAATCCAGCCACACCCACCAAGAGGGACCTAAGCCACGCTACTTGTTTCAAGTGCGGGAAGACTGGACACTATGCCACCGAGTGCCCTGAAGGGAAGAATGGAAACGAAAATGGGAGCACTGAGAAGAAGCCCAATCCATTCAACAAAGGACAAGTAAACCACACTAACGTGGAGGGGGTTGAAGAGCAGCCAGACGCGGTTAGAGGTAAGTTTTTGGTTAAGTCATTTACTGCTCTTGTTCTTTTTGATACTGGTGCATCGCATTCATACATATCAAGGGAATTCGTGGATAAGTTTAAACTACCGACCCAAACCCTTAGGACCCCTCTGTTAGTAAGTTCACCTGGAGCAAAGTATATGGCTAGTCGATGGTGCAACCAGATACCCTTAACCATTGGTAGCCATGTTTTTCCGTCCGACCTAATTATCTTGGAGTCACAAGGACTGGATGTGATATTAGGAATGGACCGGATGTCAAAGTATGGAGGAAACATTGACTGTGTTAGTAAGTCAATTTGTCTCATCACCCCGGAGGGAAAAAGGATCAAGTATATATCTAGGCATGCGCCATGAAGTAGCCAAGTAAATACCCTCATGGGAGTTGTTCAGGAGGAAGTGCCTGTAGTAATGGATTATCCGGATGTTTTCCTAGAAGATTTACCAGGCATGCCACCAGATCAAGATATTGACTTTTTGACAGAACTATTGCCAGGCACATGGCCAATATCCAAGAGACCCTATAGGATGCCCGCGAATGATCTGGAAGAGATTAAGAAACATATCAAGGAGTTATTTGAGAAAGGTTACATTCGACGGAGTTCATCACCATGGGGAGCCCCAGTGCTTTTGGTTGAGAAGAAGGATAAATCCCTAAGAATAGTTGTTGATTATTGAGCCTTGAATGAAGTGACGATTAAGAACAAGTACCCATTGCCGATGATCAATGATCTATTTGACTAGCTGCAAGGAGCTAAGGTGTTTTCGAAGATCGATCTATGATCAGGATATCATCAGTTGAAGATACGAGAGAAGGATATAGCAAAGACAGCCTTCACCACACGGTACGGGCTATACGAATATACGGTCATGTCATTTGGACTGACTAACGCCCCTGCCTATTTCATGAGCATGATGAACAAGGTGTTCATGGAATATTTGGATAAGTTTGTTGTGGTGTTCATTGATGATATAATGGTATATTCGAAGAATGAAGAGGAACACTAGGAGCATTTGTGTTTAGTTCTCGAGAAACTCAGGGAACATCAGTTGTACGCCAAGTTCAGCAAATGCGAGTTTTGGTTGAAGGAAGTCATATTCCTTGGACATGTTATATCAGGAGAAGGTATAACAGTAGATCCCACCAAGGTTCAGTCAGTCACTGAATGGTTGGCACCCACTTCAGTTACCGAGATCCAAAGTTTTCTTGGACTCGCAGGATACTACCGTAGATTCATTGAGAATTTTTCAAAGACTGCAAAGCCAATGACAGAATAGTTGAAGAAGGATACCAAGTTTAAATGGACGGAAGATTGCGAGGCAAGTTTCCAGGAGCTGAAGAAACATTTGACTACAACCCCAGTGCTGACACTGCCGGATATATGTAAGGATTTTCAAGTGTATTGCGATGCCTCTCGCCTAGGACTTGGAAGTGTGCTTATGCAGGACGGAAGAGTTGTTTCATATGCCTCACGACAACTAAAACCACACAAGTTGAATTATGCAACACATGATTTGGAGCTAGCAGCCGTAGTGCATGCGTTGAAGACTTGGAGACATTACCTTAAATGGACGGAAGAGCTGAACCTTAGGCAGAGAAGATGGTTGGAGCTTATAAAGGATTATGACATGAAGCTTCATTATCATCCAGGAAAGGCCAATGTCGTAGCAGACGCTTTGAGCCGGAAGAGCTATGCTAATACCCTAATAAGCACGGGATTGCCGAGGGAGTTAGCCGAGGATCTTCGGGAAATTCGATTGAAGATTGTTCCTAGAGGTTTTGTTGCAACAATGGAGGTGCAGTCTACATTGTTGGGAAAGATTCGAGAAGCTCAGAAGGATGACAAAGAGATTGCCGAGATAAAGGAGAAAATGAGCGAAGGAAAGGCCAAAGGTTTTCGTGAGGATGAGCACGACACCCTGTGGTTTGAGGACCGTGTTTACATGCCCAATAATGCAGAGATTAGGAAGTTAATACTTCAGGAGGCACATGACTCACCATACTCGATACACCCCGGAAAAACCGAGATGTATTTGGATTTGAAGGAACGTTTCTGGTGGACAGAGTTGAAGAACGATATCGACGAGTATGTGGCCGTATGTGATGTATGTCAGAGAGTGAAGGCAGAGCATCAAAAGACAGCAGGATATTTACAGCCTATGCTGATACACGAATGGAAGTGGGATAAACTTGGCATGGATTTTATCACCGGATTGCCCAGGACCAAATCAGGATATGATTCTATATGGGTAGTAGTTGACCATTTGACCAAAGTGACACACTTTATCCCAGTAAAAACAACTTATACTAGTGCAAAGTTGGCCAAGATATATATGACCAGGATCGTATGTCTGCATGGAGTTCCGAGGACCATCGTATCGGATAGAGGGACACAGTTTACCTCAAAGTTTTGGCATCAGCTGCACCAGACTTTGGGAACAAGATTGGAGTTCAGTACAACATTTCACCCACAGACGGATGGACATGCCGAGAGAGTTAATCAGATTCTGGAGGACATGTTGAGAGCCTGTGCGCTAGATTATGGATCTAGTTGGGATGACAATCTGCCTTACGCAGAGTTCTCATACAACAATAGTTATCAAGCCAGTTTGAAGATGGCACCATTCAAAGCCCTGTATGGACGAAGGTGCAGAACACCGTTGATGTGGGATGAAGTCAGAGACTGATAGTTGTTTGGTCCAGACTTGATCAAAGAGTCTGAGGAGAAGGTTAAACTGATTTGAGATAGACTGAAGATAGCTCAGTCCAGACAGAAGAGTTATGCAGATTCGAAATGCAAGGAGGAAACCTATGAAATTGGAGATCGAGCATATCTGCGAGTATCACCTTTGCAAGGAGTGAAATGTTTTGGAGTTAAGGTAAAGTTAGCCCCGAGATTTGTAGGACCATATCGTGTTTTGGAACGGATGGGAGAAGTTGCCTACAAGTTGGAGTTACGTGAAAGACTGTCAGGAGTTCATGATGTGTTTCACGTTTCCCAGTTGAAGAAGTGTCATGCTGAGATGGCCGATATACCACTAAGAGATACCATACCCTTGGAGGCGATTCAGTTGGACAATGATTTGACGTATGAGGAGAAGCCAGTCAAGATTTTGGAGTTTGCTAGTCGAGTCACCCGCAGTAAGGTTATTAAGTTTTGCAAAGTTCAGTGGAGCCATCATACCGAGGACGAAGCCACGTGGGAACGAGAGGATGATCTCCGCAAGGACCACCCACACCTATTTTCTAGCCAACCCGAATCTCGAGCGCGAGATTCATCTTAAGGGGGGTAGGTTTGTAACATCCCAAATTTTCAATTTGGAATGTTATACATAGATCATTCTCGCATATCATATTTTATTGCATTTCATCTCGCGATCCTCGACATCCTAAGCAACTCAAGGACCCTCGAAGAGAGTTGGGGATTTCCCCGGTTTTCAAATTTGATTTTTATCAAATTTCAAAACGAGGATTTTGGTTTTAACTATTTTTCTCTCCGAAAATATTTCATATTAATATATGAGAGGAGATGATATGACTTCTCCAAAATAAATGAAATATTGGAGGAAAAATATTAAAAACAATTTTAGCTTTTGTTTGGATTTTATTTGCAATTTTGGTTGCATTAGAAAAATTGCACGTTTTCAAAATTGCATTTTTAGGGCCAAGAAAATGTTCATCTCGTTCTAAATATTTTGTTTAGACGGAGAAAATTTGTTTTGACATTTTTAGAATTTTATTTTATTTTCTATAATTTTTCTGAGTTTCGGCAAATTTATTTTAAAAAAATGCGCCAAGGCCTAGCTGGGCTGAAGCCCAGCGCCGGCCCACCTCACCCCGCGCCGCCGTCTCCTAGCGGGAGACCGCGCCGCCGCCGAACGGGAGTCCGGCTTGGACTCCGTTCCCCCGTGCCTTGCCAACTCCCCCAAGGCACCGCCCTCTCCTTAAAAGCCGCGCCCCACCGCCCTGGGAGCCGCCCACCCCGCTGCGAGCAGCCGACCCCGCCGCCGCAAGCCGCCCGTCGCCGCTGCCAC